>NC_051435.1:22015045-22045137 GCF_001649575.2 Kryptolebias marmoratus | reverse complement strand
CACCACCACCACCAGCACCACCAGCGAACCAACACACAACATTGTGGGCTCATGACTCTCTATCCAGATTATAGACAACTACTAATTAACAGTAGAGTAATTAAGAATCAGGCAGCTGTGGCAGCAGTGAGCTGCATGTGGGGGATTGTTGAGCAGTGCTGCCGCTGCTGGCTTTAAAGCATTTAATTATGCCCTATTGCACTTGATGTACGCATACACTCTCCAAATAATACAGCGTATTACTGCAGGGTTAGCGATGCAGATAGTTTATTGTGTCCCAAGTGTGGGAATGAAAAGAATTTTTAGAAAGGACACATTTTTATAATTCTCTATAAATACTGAACCTTTCCATGCTTTTCTCAGCCTTCGAATTGTTAGGACTGAATCAAGTAAGGCATCTATCCATTTTCCTTACACGCTTCTCCATTCTGGGTCACGGAGAACTGGTGCCTATCTCCAGCAGTCACTGTGTGAGAGGCGGGGGACATCCCGGACAGGTTGCAAGTCCATCACAGGGACACATAGAGACAAACAACCATTCACACTCTCACTCACACCTAGGGACAGTTTTAGAGTTACCATTTAACCTAAGATGGATGTTTTTGGTCTGTGGGAGGAAACCGGAGTACCCGGAGTAAACCCACGTGAGCACAGGGAGAACATGTAAACTCCACCAAGAAAGGCCAAAGGCGACAGCTCTAACCACTACGCTTCAAGTAAGGCATTTAAAGTTAAATTTGTGATACTTGCAGGGGGGTTCAAAAGTCTAAAGGCCATTAGGAAAAGATAAGGGGCTGACTGTCTATTGGCCATTCCAATAAATAAATAAAATTTAGAACATCAGAAATGCATTTTCCTGGCATTTGGAACAAGGCTGGGAGGGTGTTTGAAGAGTCCAACATCAGCAGTTTTTGAGTTTTTGTGAGAATTTTTATTGTTTTGGAAGGATTTGGAGAGTTTTCAAAAAAATCATATGTAGAATTCATTTAGTCAAGACAAAGAACTATCTCCCAATCCAGTAAACCTGAAATACTGGTAAGTAATCTTGTAGAATAGATTTGAATAAAAAAATTTCGAATGGAGATTTGAAATAGATTGTCCTGGCATTTTTCGTGGTTGGTAGAATCCACTCCACTAAGAGGAGAGGTATGCAGGATGTGCAAACTACTTAATTAACCACAAAATAAAACATTAAGAAAATGGACCTTTTATTTAACACACAATGCAACAAAACTAAAGGGGGCAGCTTTCCTCTTTTAGTACGTGTCAGAGTCTGAGGATGGATGGATTCAGACCCAAATGCAGATCAACTCAGGGAGCTCAAATGAAAAACTGATTTATTTAAAATAGCAAAAACAAAAAGCTGTTGTGGCAACAAAAACTAAATATAAAAAAAAATTACAGACAGCAGGCTGCACGAGGAAGTTTATGGTTCATGTTAGTAACAATGAACCAGTGAGTAGTGAAGAAGATGAACAGGTTTAAAAAGCAGAGGGTGATTGGTGAATGGACACAGGTGGCTGATTACAAACTGGGGACAGGTGCAGATGGTTCATTTTTTTCTCAGACATTATTCTGCCACCCACTGCCTGGAAAACAATGCACTATCTAGCCCCCAACATCGACCAATCAGAAGCCTTGGCTCAGACAGATACATGACAACTCTTGCCTTATCAGTGGTGGTGTTACAATAACAGCACTTGTTGCTTGCTCGAAGAAGGCTGTGCCCTTGGATCTACAAAAATGATCAAAAACTTTGGAAGGAAGAAAATCACCATACATTTTGCATCATTATGCAGATCAGGGAGAACACAGGAACTCTTCTAGGCAAACGTTTATAAAATATTTCTGGTCAATCATATAATATAATAGAGCTTTAGGCCTGATACCCAATCAATTTCACTCCAAGCAACACCTGCACTCATGTGACCAGAGCGGCCCATCAGTGAGTCAGACAAACAAGAACCCTAACGAGCCTCTATTGTTAGGAGAGTGAGAACAATTTGCAAGCAATCCAGCTTACATCACATCTCAGCTTTAAAAGCTCAACTCCACACTCTCTATTTCTGAATTGAGAAAGCTCCTCGGATGAGAAGCGAGACGTCTTCAACTACAGAATAGAAGTCCAGTTGTTTTTGTTTTTTAACCTTTTATGAACAAAGTAGACATGTTCACAGATCAAAAACCAATGAACCATTAGCTTTTTTTAATGCCAAATCAGCCATTTACTGGTTAAGCTTACATTTTTGATCACTAAATTGTTGTATCGTCCATCAGTATATTCCCCGGCAAAAAAAAGCAAAAAGTCACAAATTCTAATGTTGTGTTGGATCACATTCATGCTTGATTATGGCATACATTCATTGTGTATTTTAATGTATTTATGTTTTTTTTTAAGCTCTTGTAATTACCTTAAAGCCGTAGTGCTGTGCAACATTTCCTTCAGCGTGGTTCAGTCCTGGACTCTGTTGTGTCTAATCCATGTGTGAAAATGATGTGTCATGCTTCCTGAGCCACTCTTTTTTCGAAGTTGAGCCAGATGAATCCTGGCATTGTCATCCCGTGTGAGGTGGTGCACAAAAAGGCCATCTGTCATGGTTGTTCAGGGAGCAAGAAGCTGGTCACTGCATCAGTTAGGATTTAACAAATTTGGCTGTAACATAATAATCACTGCAGTGCTTTTCCAACAGGAGGCCTGTGCCTCTTTTGCTGAGTTAAATCCAGAGGTTTACCTCTTTGCTTTGCAATCATTGTCCCCTACTACAATGTATATAAATAATGCATGAGGTTGTAATGCATGTAATTGTGTAATATTTGAAATGGCATAAATTATTTCTTAATCTGCATTGCATTCGTAAAATTGCAATAAGTCTCACAAAAAGTGGAATTTGTTTTCACAAGTAACTGATGTGACATTATCTCCTAAGAAACAGCATCGTACCTCAAAGGATCTCATAAACAAGCATGCTTTGTTTTTGTTCAACTCACGTAAAAATATCTCAAATGAAACAACCTTTTTAATGTTTTTTTTTTTAAGCGAAACAAACAAAAATAAGAATGGATATTCATGAGAGTACCCATAAATATACTGAGAAACCTGTTAAAAGCATTTAAATTCCACACTGACCTTTCTGGCATTTGTAAGATGCAAATTTTTGTTCATGAATTAATATATTTTTAATAGTTTAAATGGGCTTTTCATTATTTTACTTGCCTCCTGGCGTGACTTCTCACTCTTCTGTGCTTTCTGAGTGGTGTAATGTTCTGTAAAGGGGTCTTAAACCATAATAATATTATGTGGATTAGCCTACATAATCCATTCAGGTGTGTTATCTCTTGTAGCATTAATGTACAGCAGATTTAAACGTGCAGTTGTGGTTAATAACCATTGACAAAGTGGTGCATAAAAAGAATGGTTTAACGTTTTGTCCAGGGTTAAATTGTATTAGCAAAGCAGGACAGTAAAAATGTTTCATTTTTAGTGTGCCATTAATTATCTTTATGTCAGCACAAAGCAAAGGTGACTCAGGTGTTTCTAATTTGGTCGGACGTTCCCGGTACTTCAAGCCTGCCTTTCCCAGCTCTGCTTGTTGAGGGACTGCCTGTAAGGCAGGTTTCCTTGTAGCTCAGACAAAAGCTGAAGATCGTTGCCTCAGCAAACAGCAGCTGCAGCGCCCTGTCAGTGCTGTCATTTCTTTTTTTTTTAAAGCATAACCCTCCTGACATCCTGCAGCAGAATAAAAGCTCCCTCAGTGTGAGCTCTCTCGGTGGAACCACGGGGAAGGCTGCAGAGAGGACTCCAGCTGTGCTCACACTCTGCCCAACCTTTTTTTTTTTCGATTCCAACACTAATAGCTATATTTTAAGTTAAATATTTTATGGTCTTTACATTTCCCCATTTCTTTCTGTTTACTTCGTTTAGCAACGTTCCAAGCTGTCAATTACTTTCAGAGAATTATTTGTTTCTTTCTTGTTGACCATGCAAAAGGGGGGGGGCGAGGTGTTGTGCTACAGCCAACATTGTCAGCTGCAGCACTCTTAAAGCTGAACCGATAAGTGTTTTGAAGCCAACATCAGTTGAAGGAAACTCATAAAAAAATGCCTATTGTAACACTCGGGTGTTTTCGGCTTTTTCCGTGACCCCCCGATCTATGACATCCAAAGAGCTGCTGAGGTTCACAGCATTCAGCCATTCATCAGTGAGTGGATGAACACCAGTACAATATAGTTCAATTTGTTCAAATTTATTGTTTGAACCGTCCATAAAATACCACTGGAGATTCATCATCAGATTTGGATCCATAAGCGCGGATGTGGGATCTGAATCTGAAGAGTTCATCTGATTCCTAAGATCCAGCCGTCATTTCAGGTTTATTGTTCAATCTGTCTGATCTCAGTATGTGTTTTAAAAATGTATAATAAACTGCAAAAGGCATCTAGAAAATACTGATTATATTGGAATCGATTAACAGAATTTAGGTTCTTTAAGTTTAGTTTTCTATTACAATTCTGTATATCACCAACTTTGACCTCGGCTTTAAAACCACAGCACATTCAGGCTCCTGAATTTATTTAACTTTAACTTTATTATTGCAACAGTAGGGATGTCTCACCAGATCTCTCCTGCTGGGAAGCGCTGAAGTAATTAACCATAACAGTCTGTTTGACAAAATAAAAAGATAAAAATAGCATCTTAAGAGAATTTCTTTGCCTTACAGCCATTTTTTTCTTTCTTCTCGAAACATTGTTTTTCTGAGACGTTCCGTACACGCAGTGAAGGCAGCGGCATCTTACAGGCAACATAAATTTCTCTCAGAGGGAATCGCGCTTTGTGTGTACGAGCGTTCCCGTGTGTGTGAATGACTTGGAGTCAGATACAGAATGCTAATAAGACTGAGCACCTCTGCTGGTTCTGTACTACCTGTCAGCTTGACACATTTTCTGTTTTTTATTTGTTGGGTTTTTTTTTTTATACCTCATCTATTTACCCACCACTGGACTATTAAAATTCAAGTCGGATAATATTTTCCCCAGTAGGATTATCCTGAAAGCAGTTGAATCGACATGCCTGTGTTCAGCAGAGAGGTTGGCTACTTGATCAGCAGCGTCCCGCAGGAAACTGTCTGGTTCAAGAGGCTGGAGACCCTGCACTGACTCTGGGGTATCATAAAATCTTACGCAATCTGCTAAGAGTATGAGTTGTGAATGACTCTCAGCTACTGCCACAACAAATTTTGGCTCAATATCTGCAAAATTCACAGAGTTATAGCCTTTTTTTTGTGTTTTCTTAGGTCATTTAACTGTAGCAGCCATTTGAACTGTGTTGATTTAAAAAGTTAATCAGTTGTAGATGTACGTCCAATGATTACTTACTGAGTGTTTCATTAAACTCTATCTGGTGGTTCATAAAATATTTTGCTGACATGACAGATTAACACACATGCACACAGAGAAAAGGCAAAAACCTTATCATCTGCTGCCAAAAGTCAGCATACAATTAACAGTCAGCATTGTCTTGTAGCCTACAGCACAACAATTATTGTTAAGCACGGCTTCATTTGCTGTTATTGTTCATTGCTAGAAGTGGTTTAATTCACTGTAATTGTACAAGCAGTTATGAAAGAAAACTCGTTTACACCTTCTGCCCCTTCGTGTAATGCTTCGTTTTGATTTCAGTCATCACTGTTTCAAGCATCGTCTTTCTAACTATGACTCACACATGAGTAAAAGAACAGCCCGAGTGTCATAAAAACAAAAGTATATGAAAACAAAGCGCCTCAAAAATAATCAGTGAAAAGCAACTTTTTATTCATTTGTTTTGAGGCAAATAGAAACAAATTCTATTCTGCCTTGATTTATATCCAGCAATGACTTGAGATCCATGTTTCAGATTTTATTTACAAAGCAGTCAAATATCAAAAGGTCAGCAGCAATAGTTGCTGTCAGAGGATGCTTATCTGTGGCTGTATATTTTTAAAAGGTGAAATTATTTTGTGTTAGACAGATGAGGATACCATATTGTGCTCATGGTTAGATTCATATGGCCCTTTTGTTTCCTTAAATGAAAATGGACTTCTGAACTGCTAACTATAAATACAGTCATATGTTTCATGGCTGTTTTCCTCATCCTCAAGATGCTCTCCTGTGCCCTCATCACACCATATGCCTGTCCTGGCATGGCTCCCTGACCTTGTTTAGATGTAGCTACAGGCTAGAAGATCATGCCATATCACAACACTACTGTTGTCAAGTATCACGTTTTAGCTAGGTTGTTTTTTATGACCTTATCACAGTGGCGGTTGTAGCCTGGGCATGAGGCCAACATGGCCAGCCTTGCTTCAAGTTCTCACCGGCCAAATCATGCTGTTGGAAACACTGCCTTCATGCTCCTCTACGCTCCTCGAAGCTTCACCCAGGACCGTGATACCTTGGCACCATGATGATAAACCATTACGACCTTGTTTGTGCATGCTCAAAACTCTCCACAACCTATCACTGTCTATAAATGGGACTCCCCATTTTTCCTAATACAAACCTGAACACCTTGCAAAGATACAAAGATAATCCATGTTTTGGCTGATTTTTCATGAAAGGGTCGTCATTTAATGTGAAGAATGATTAACCCAGCTTTATAATAGAATAGGGATGGGGCGATTTGTGCAGCCTGCTCATTTTTATAAAACACAATGTCCATTTTTATGTGTCACAGTGTTTACTCCAACAGTTGTCTTTTTCTACATTATAAGCTGTAACATGAGCTAGCTAAAGCCCAGAAACTCCTTTTAGTGGCTTTTTTTGGGGGCGCAATGTTTTAAATTCTAGCTGTTTTTTTGCTAACTCATTAGTTCTTGGTTATGTCACTCTCGCTGATTGATGTCATAGTTAAGAACACAATCATGTTTGATGCAGACCTCATCCTAACAATTGCATCTATCAGTTTACATGCATCACTTGTTGTTTTCATTGGGTTGGAGTACAAAGCTATTGAGATTCAAAAAGCCAGGGCCCACCGTCTGAATATTCTGCATCACATTACGTCTCAGCCAGCCCCCTCCTATTGATGTGCAAATGCTGATGTTTCTGAAGTACGCCCAGGCTTCCAAACCATTTGCTACAAAGATTGTGATGCTTGAAATATGATGGCTAATGCTCTTTTTTTTTTTTTCTCCAACCTCCCACGCAGCACAGGCTTTATGAGCCATTGTGTCTTGGGAATAGTGGAATAACATTGATCTCTGTGTTTTATAGGTTAATCCCATCATGACTGAGGGTGAGCAAGCCAGCAAACTGTAGCAGCTGATTTCCTTTTCATTCTGTGGAATAGGTTCAGCCCACTGCACAATGTGTCAACAGCAGCCTGATTACTGTATCTGTATCTGCTGAGCTGATTAATTTAGGCTGAGTGTTAAGAGATGTTTTTTTTTCCAAATGAAGGAATCTGATTGGCTAATATTTATTCAGAAACATGCTTGGTTCTGCTTTGTGATTCTGCTAAATGAACCTATTATCAGAACAAAAGGAAATCAATGCTCTTTGGTGGGCTTTTTGTTCTTTAGCCTCATCTGGAAGGGAAGCTGAATTTGCCATCAGGACTGTATTTGGTGCACAAATCGTCCAGCATTGAGTGTGGCTCAGTAAAAAAAAAAAAAGACTGACAGGAAAATAGAATTTCATGGCCTCCCATCAAAAGGGCCGTGTTCATTCAGTGTACTGTGGGGCTGCAGGCATGCTGATTATGATAGAAGGCTCTGCTTTGGTCATAGGGCTTTGAATCTGCCAATAAGGACTGAAGAGTGACACATCTGAAGATTTGGGTCACAGTCTCCTTTACGTAACATCTGAAACGTAAGTGCCAGTTTAATGGAGTCCTTTAGTGACCTCACTTTTATATCAGACCCACAAAGAGCCATTAGAGAACCTAATAATGAAATAGGTTAATAGGTCATCATGATTGCATGCTTTCTATTTATGTCTCATTTGTCCAGTTAGTCACCTGTTTTAGTACACTGCCAGGTCCAGTCAATAAACACACACACCACTGTGGTAACTAAATGTTTATAAGCACTGTTTTGTACTGCTTGAAGAGACTGCAGTCAGTTCTGCTAGAACGTTTCCTTGGTAAAATTGTACAGCACTTGTAAATGCATCATTGAATCCTGCAAAACTCTTTACTTCCTTTTTCTGCATTTAGTTGATATGTCTTTGTTGAAGGCCTTCATACAATAAAAAGTTGCTTAAATGACCTGAAAAAGTGTAATCTACCAAAAACAAGAAAGTCAGGGGCTGACACTGAACTGAGCTTCCTATTTAAAAAGAAAACAAAAACAAACTTTAATGTAAAAATGTGCGTCACCAAAATTTGCATCCGGGTGTGAACTGCTCTTGGATTTGTTGACGCTGTTGTTGGTCGTGTAGCTTTGTTCTGCTTTGGAAAAGGCAAAAGTCCCGTCAGCAAATTTGTGAAATGACATTTGTGATGATCGAATTTGTTATTGCTGCCGCTTTCTGGGTCTTGTAACTTTTAGCCAATCGGTATTTGACTTACATGGAGTAGGTTTTGAATCAGTTGACTTAGACTGTCAACGCCACAAATTTGCTACATTATAAATGTCGGGATGTGTACTTATGTTTACATTCTTTGACCTTTACACGGTGTTCCCTGTTTGGTTTTGTTTCTAGGTCCTCATGTTCATGTACTTCTTTGTGTTTGAGTGTTTCAGTTCTCTTCTGACCCGCCCATTTTCACCTGCCCCTAGTTGTTCTCCCACCAGGTGAAAGTCTTCCTAGTTCATTAGTTGTCCCTTTATTTTCTGTTCTTCAGTTGAGCATTATCAGCTTCATGCTGCAAGTTTGGTTTGTTCCCTCCCCGTGTTCCCCGTGACCTGCTATTTTGTAATTTTCTATTGTTTGCTGCCACGTCAGCCTTTTCTTTAATAAAAGTCTTTTTTTAGGTTTGGTCCTCAAGTCAGCCTGATATCAGGGTTGCATCAACACTACAAACCTGACAGTATATTAAAAGTCACCTGTCACATATCAGATGATACATAACAGGTGACTTAATATTTATGTTTGTCAGGGTTTAAACAGCCACCAGACAAGTAACTGGCAAGACAAACCAAATGAAGTGATGATTGGAATGAATTATAAATGAAATCATATATAAATCCTTCATTATTTCAACTTTTTTCAGTAAAAATGTCCCAAGTTTCACACTGGATGGCAACCTCACAAAGCTCTCCACAACCTACTCAAACTATTAGGACGTGGATGGATTACGGCAAATTTGGAAAATCTTCTTTAGTGTGAAGGCAATCATGACTCTGCTATGCTTTTAGTACACACTAAATAGTTTTTTTCTCTCCTATTTGCTGTCTCCTGCACCCTCGCCACGCTTTATACACTGTCAGGAAGCAGCTAGGCGCTAGAACCTCACACCACTTTAGAACAATGAACTTCCACTCTCAAACTAGATTGTTTCCACGACCTTGTCATGATCATGGTCTCACCCTAGATATGAGGCCAATGTGGCTGGTCCTGCTTCAAATTCCTAATGACCAGTCTACGCTGGTGCATGCAGACCCCCAAGTCATGAATACTCCGCCATCGTTGTAATAATACACTGCCACCATGATGATAAACCACTATGACCTCACTATGCAAGTTTTGCGCATGCTCAAAACAATCCACGACTTATCACTCTATCATGCGTAATGAGAAGCACATTGTGTGACTATTACACACCTGAAGACCTCACCAAGACCCTGCAAAAAAAACATTTACATTCTGGTTGATGTGTTATGTTGCGCCATGGTTATTAGTCAGTGTGAAGGGGGGCTAATTTTGTTTCAGAATAGCTTTTATTTCTGGTGCAAATAATTCAGTGCTTTCCATAATAAGTAATAGTTTCAAAAATAATCCACTTTAGATGTCTCCATTGCAAGTGATGTATGGAAAATAACCATATTTAGCATCCAACGTATCGTGATGGAGCATGTAAACTTAACATTGATGAACAAAGACCCAGTTAATGGGGAGAATATAGTTCAATGGGTCGAGCCTGTGTAAGTGTGTCACTGTGTTCTATTGTGCATTGTGACCTTGCTCAGCATCAACCCAGTCACCCATTCCTCTGTCAGGCATCAAAAGAACACACTGTGACCCACAATGCCATTTTAGTTGCCAAGCAATCAAACTGCAGATAAACTGGCGGAGAACGTTTTTACGACATCCTGTATTAATGCTCTCCTCCCCCCTGAAATGTAAACATTTCCATCCAGCCAAGTAGACCAACAATGATTCTTTATTTCCTTCTAGCAAAGCTAACAGTAGCAACCATTGTGAAGCAAACAGACCTGCATTAGGTGAACACCATGCGTATTTTTAATTTAGTGGAAGTGTGTATGTGTAATGGTATGGACAAATGGCTGGCAGGCAAATCCACATTTTCAGTAGGATGCTAAACATTTTCAAGCCTTCGGGGCTTTATGGTCAACACAAAAAGCTGCCTCACCAAACTTCAACTCCCCGTATGGCTCTTTCCCTGAGTCATGAAAGCAGAGCTAAATTTAGGAGACCTCTAAAAAGTAACGATGTGGCAAGTTCTTATTGAGTTTTCAGCCCGCAAACGTCCCTCTCGCTTATTTTCTCTGTGAAAGGGTTTGTCCGTGACTCACCCACAGCACAGAAGTGCCTGCTGAATTATTGAACCAACGGTGAAGCCCTCATGAATTATCTAACTGTGCGTCTCCGACTGAACAGGGCAGACCAGGGTGTACGTCTAATCCTGACCCTTGGTGTTGGTGCCACCCGGACCTGGCTTCGATAACGAGAAAAGACCGACCAGGTCTTTTCCACATACACACATACAAAAAGGCCCACTCAATCTTCTAGACTCAGCAGGACAACCTTCCTCTCACTTGTTTTTACAGAAATTACTTGTTCAGTTTATAAAGTCTTCAAAAGTTGCAAATTATCCATTTCTAAAAGTCCTACGCACAAAGTTACATTATTTCATATGTACTTTATGCATTGTCCCTGATCAAACACACTTGAACAGATTTGGACTGAATACTCCCTGACCCATTTTGTTTGTAAAGTAGCTCAAATAAATCCAGCACTCACATTCTGCTCATAATCTGGCAAAGAAACAGATTTGCAGGTAAAAAAAAAAGTGCGACATTAAAATCGTATGAAGTTCATGGGACCAAAACAAAGCTTTGAAAAATGATTTTGTTCTAAGAAACAATATAAACGTTTTAAAAAAGTTATATTTTATTGTTTTTTTTATTCATCTAGTACTTTCTTTAGTAGTCCGGTGCCTTTCAGAAAGATGGTAAACTGCCACCAGTTTTACTCTGAACAGCTCCGGTTCGGGAAATAAACATGTGACGTGATTTTACTCGCATGACTGCCTCAGATTAGGCATCAACTAACACCAGGTGGCTACTAATAACACACGGAAGATGAAATGTAAACAGGCTTTATCTCATGTGGTGGAAATCATTTTAATTTGGGGATTCCCGCTGGTTGAGAATTTACTAATCCTGAAGGGTGGCTCCGCTACAAATTACCGAAAGGTTCTTAAGTTCATTTCAGTCCTCAATTATGAAAGCCTGGTGCAAAGCAACTATTGCTAAAATACAAGGACTGCTCATCTAAAGCTAGTATCTCTGTGACTGTTGGCAACAAATTGCGAACGTCATTCGCAAGGGGGTTTCCAAAATGTTTCCAAACGTTTGCGAGGATTCTCAATTTCCATGCGCGAGCTGCTGCAAGAATTTTAAACATGTCTAAAATAAGAGCACAAAATAGTCGTGTAGTTGTGGCAGGTGTCTGAAACCAATCTCGAACCCGTCCCAATTTAGTTTTCGCAATATTAGAGAGTTAACGCTGTTATTTATTTATTGGTGAATTTTGTTGGTGCAAATGTCTATTTCATTGTGATTCCAAGTGACAGTTTTGTCTTTCTAACTAGTTCCCAAAGGTCACAGCCCAGTGACGTACAACCTTAAAGGACTGAGCGTTGACACTGTATTTTCTCTGGTCATTGCTGTCAGGTTTGATGTGATTGCATGAAATTTAGAACCAAGAGAAGTAGAAGACACACAGAGGCGTGCAAGTTTTTTTTTTACCTATTTCTGAATTTTCCTTTTTTGATTTCAACAAATTCAAACTTTACAATAAAACCAAAGCTTCGATTGCTGTCATATTGTTGAGGCATTGCCTGCACTTCTGAACCCCTTATAGCACATTTGCAGACCACGCTGAGTCATTACTGCTTCATTAATGAAAACCTGGATTTCAGCATGATCAGTGTGGCTGTACTTACATGCTGTTTATTTCCTTATGCTTCCCCATAAATCCACTGAACTACATCCATGCTGTGGCTAATCCTCTCCGCAGTCGGCTTATTGATTGTTTGATGGGTGTTGGAGCTGCTAAATATCGGAGGAACATTTTAACAGTCGTTGCTGTGTTTCTGTTGAGGGGTAAGCAGCCTTGAAAAGCAGAACAGCGGGTGCTTAAAGGAAACACACCCCCTACGGTGAGAAGGCTGCATCGAAGGCTGAAAATCTCTCTTATCTCGCTTTTGTGTGTAATGGAGCAATCGGAGTATAATAACCAAAGAAAGATGCTTGGTCTTCTTAGGTTTTCACATGGTTGAATGGAGGAAATGAGTTAGAAGCAAAAGGTTTTGATGTAATTTTGCACTAACGTGTGCATCAATTGATTGCTTTGTTTCTGTTTGAGAGTCATTTATAAATTTATACACTCGCAAACACAGTTCTCATCTGGTTGACGCCCGAGCGGAGCCTTTCATTGCTTAAAGTCAGGGCTGTGGTGGTCCCTTCAAGTATGCCACCACATGCCCTGCAAAAACCATATGCATGTATGCTTGCATCATTTTAACTGTCCTGCAACAAAAAGAAAATGTTGTGCCATTGCATCACAGCCTCCCCTCTCTCTTTTTTTGGTATGCCAACACAATATTTTTGCATGTTTAAATCACTGTCTGTAAATTGTTCCTTCCTGCAACACATTTTTCCTCCAACAAAGCAGAAGGTTTCATTAGATCCTGAGCATCCAACTGTGGAAACGAGTTTGCATATTAATGAGAAAAGCAGTATTTTATTGAGATGCTGCCTCGATATTAAGCCCATCCTGAATTTTTGTGAAGACCAGTGGTGTCCAGTAAAAATGAACCACTATTGTCTTTTTACGTCTTCCCATAAATAATACAATGCTTTTTTTTCCACAATAAAAACCGTTTACAACAATAATGCAAAGACAGACATGCGACATACAGCGAACAAAAACATAGCAGCCTGGGTTAAAGAATTGTCTCTGTGTTGGAAAACATGATAAATGCTTTCAGTTTATATGCCCTCTGATTTGAACAACAAACTACATTGATGAGCTGAAGCTCTCTGGGACGACACAGATCAGTGTTTCCTGATGTCTTTGTAAACATTAAGGATCCATTTGTCAGTGTCTCTTAAAGCTGCGACAAATTGCGCGATGTGGTTAATGGATTGTGAATAATGACAGTTGGTGCTCAGGACTGGTGAATGCTCCATCTGATACAAAACACTTATAGGAAGGTTGTTGTTATTTCTCTCTCTCTCTCTCTCTCTCCGTTCCTCATATGAGTCTACAGCTGGAAGTTTTCTTAGAACTAAAGCAACAAAAAAACACAAGGTTTGGTAACAGTTGATCAATTAAAACGTAGTATTTTTTATTTAGATTTTTTTTAAGGAATGTATATCACCTTCCGCTTTTCATGCCAAAGATTTAAACAGTGATGTTGCATGATCTGTTATTGCTCAAAGTATGTGTTGTGAATAACTCTCAGGTACTACCACACCAAATTTTAGCTCTGTATCTGTGAAAATGACTGGATTATAATTCATTTACCTGTGGCAGCCTTCTTGAATAGGGATAATTCCAAAGGTTAGTCAGTTCTACATATACATCCAGTGGGTACTTTATGTGAGTTTTATTAAAATCCGCTCAGTGGTTCATGAGATATTTTGCTAACAGACAAAGGAACAGAGGCAGTGAGTGGTAAAGAAACACTGAACAACTAAGAATCTGCACAGATGGTTTGCTGACCCATTTATGCACTTCTACCAACGTCTGCATGTTGTCAAGTCAAAATAAGATTTGGTAATGTGTATTTTCTCTGAAGTCATTGTCTTGCATCTGATCACATGCTGATCCAGGTCAAACTGCCCTGTTCGCTAATATAACTTTGAGACTCTGAAAGCCGACGCTATAGGTGACAACTGTGTTGATGAGCGATTTTGTATTTTGACTGCATATTTTGCGGCAGACAACTTTTCTGTCTCACTGTGGTAGTGGAAGTCATCTCAATCCTATGAGATTCTTGCTCAACATATCAAATTTCTGAATTTTTTTTTTTAAAGTTTTGCTTTTTTTGTTGTTCTACTTACTGTTTTTATGCTGCTGCAATTCTTTGTACAACATTTTATTGCATTCAATTAATGTAAACGTTTCAAAGGGACTCCCAATGAGCATCAGATTAGTGGGGCAATAAAATGTTCTTGAATCTGGACATATGGACTGAGGATTCACTCATCAACTTTACAACGAAGATGAGCTATGGCTGCCATATTTGATATAGGACTGTTGTTTTACTCTTAGGAGATGTTGAAAATAAAATTATCTTTCAATATATTCTGTTTTTTTGTGTTTAAGTGAAGCAAACAATCCTAGGAAAGGTTGTGTTGATAACATAACAAACTGATTCTCCCACAAGCTTTTAGTATTAGTTCTCACTATTATTGGAAGACAATCTTTCCAGATTAGTCAAACGATTTACAATATTTTGCAAATGTATACTATCTAAAAACATTTGATGACGTGTGAAAGGTTTTGCTCATGCTTTGGTGTTAGAAAGGTGACCGTGAAAGTTTTGCTGAGACATTCTTGGAGTATTTATGAGGCCTGTGACACGTGGAAGGTCAGCTCAGTGCTTCTTTTCTGACATTTCACTGGGTGAAAAATCATTGTGTTGTGCTGTGAATGAGTTCCGCCGTGGATTATATTTATCCAGGACACTGTGCGATCCAGGTCATCAGCCGACGGAGCAGCTGTCACTTCATTCTGACTGAGAAGAGTAAAGAAAAGAGAAAAAAAAAATGAGGGATGACTGAGGTGTGAAAGTGCGACAGAGCAGCAGCAGCAGCACCTGCCTGAACTCCTCTCCTCGTGTGCTGGAAAGGGGACCTCACAACTTGACCATGATAGGCGCTTCCCAGTCACCATGCCGACCGCAAGGGCTGTTCACGTTTAGCTGGAGCATGCTCAGTTTGGCTCCTTTCCCTCTAACAATAGCCAGTGAGAGGGCTCGCACTCACACACACATACGCGCTCGCACTCAGTCTACTCCGGCTCACAGTGGGAGTGAGACGGAGAGGAGAGGCTGCCTGCTGGGCTGAGCAGCTCATAACACCATCTAACCTCCAAACACACACACACGCCGCTAACAAAGGTAAGCATCCAAGCCTGCTAATATATACGACTTTATTTGCCGGCTTTTACTTTCTCATGCCGTTGTGTGTGTCTGTCTTTAGAGCTGTAAAAGCTGGAGAGTGGAGACAGTTGATGGAGAAACTGGAGATAAGGAGGAAGCATGTGCTCTCAGGACTGTCTGTAGTTTTTCTTTTTCTTTGCTTTTCTTACCTAGTGGGATCGTTTTGCCTGAAAATCTCCACTTAGGCTTTGGAAGAATGCTTTCTTTCGAGGGCTCTTGTCATTTTATGAATGGTAGAGGCAGGCTGAGAATGTATTCTGCTCAATCGGAGGTGTAGTAGTTGACAAAGCGGGGATCGCTGAATAATTCATGTCGCCTTGTATGGAGGGCAGTGATGGGATGACAGCAGGTGTAATGTGATGCTTTGCATGAGCAAAGATAGCTTTATTAGACTCTTGATAGCGCAGGACAGTTTTACAACCCTCACTTTGCTTATTCCCATCTTAATGCTGCATATCAAACATTTTAAAGCCTCTTGACTTGAGGATATATTAGAAAGATGTAAGGAAAGCAGGATGTAAAGATCAAGTCAAATGTTATCTGATCCGCCAGTGGAGGGAATGTGAGGAGCTAGTCCCTATGCCTGGCTGATCATGGGAAACTCTGTCTGTAAGTGTGTGTGTGTGTGTGTGTGGTCCGTCTGTGTGCGTTTGGGCGTGCGCGAGAGCTCTTCAGACTGAAAGATATCTTCAATATTATCGTGTAGTCTCGGCCTGTTTCTCTCTGAGGCACACTTGGAGAGATTCACTGACTCGCTCACGCTGAAAGATTCACTTCCCACAAGATTAATTATTGTGGCTGATGAATTCCTGGTTGGTCGATAGTGTATTCCTCTGCAGCCGGTACAGCCCCTTGTGTTTGTGGCTGCTGATCTTGGAGCATCATGAATATCAACCAGCCTGCTCTGTGACCTCATATGTAAACTAGAGGTGGAAGGCTGGATGATGTAGTTGCTATATATATATATATATATATATATATATATATATATATATATATATATATATATAAAATAAAATAAGACTTTTTTTTTTTCCTTTTTCATATGACGTGTAAAGAGAACCAGTACTGAATGAAATGGTAAAGCTGCTGCAAGTGGATCATTATGGTCACCATGGCAACCACGTAGCTGTTTGTCTCATTGCCTGACAGCACTCTTAAAAAGACAGGCAGACAGAGACGCAGAGTAAAAATCAAGCCCTCAAACAAACAGTCACTGTGTGGAAAAACTATAGGTGGTATTAAAAATATGTTTAACTGTAAGTGGCATAAAGTCTGGTCATTACGCAAATGAATTTTTATGCTCACAGTGTTTTATGTTGAAGATATGACAAATGAAAACAAACCTTTTAGATTTTAAGAGAAAATTCTGAGATCAATGGAAGTCAATGAGAGTTTTGGTCAGTGGGGGCTGGCCAATAGAAGGCGCTAGGGCGCCGCCCCACCACTCACATTACCTTGAATAAGACGTAAAAAAAATGAATGAAAATTAAATAGTACATTAAAAATATTTCGAAATATATGTGTATATATTTTTAGTTGTATAAGGTAAATATTTTACAGTTAATGGTAGGTAAAGTTGTTTCATTCTTCGATGTTGTCTGATTGGTGACGTATTTCCGCCTCGGGGCGCAAAAATCTTTGTCCATAGACTCTCGTTAAAAGTTGTACATGCGCAGTAGCTCCTCTTCAGTACAAGAGATGGGACCGTTCAGGGCGCACCTCTCCTGCGCCCTGAGCTGCTGAATGCAGCTGTGTTTACATTTCACCGCCTCCCGCCGCCGGAGCGTGGGATGTCACATCCGTCTGTCCTAAAGTTCGCCTGATTGAAAAGTCGAGCCGCGGGTGTGCTGCCTTTTATTCAAAGACAGTAATAAGTTCATTACGTGACTAAGTTACATACACAGGGTAATAAATAAGTTCATAGTTAATAATTAGTTTAAGAAAATTTATGCTAAAATCTGTTAGAATGTTTGGTTTTGAATTCTAATCAGAGTGAGACATCCGACCTTTGTTATATTGTACTTTAAGAATACGTGACGTAGTGAGTCCTCGCACCATAAAACAAGCTTTGACGTAGTTTCTCCGGTAAAGTTTTGAAAAATAAGAAAGAAAACAGGTCTTATAAACGCTAAATGTGTCCTACAGGCTGGTGCCTTGGGAGACCTCCGTCTTTGTAAGTATCGGTGTGTTCAGGAAGCACTTGTGCATATGTGCATTTATATGTACATTATAATGTTGCTTTTGTTGTTTTAATTCATGTAAATACACTTGTGTGATACCTTAGTATGTGTTTTGGTCCAAAACATATACTAAGGTATCACATAATAGACATATACCAAAACCTTTGGTATATGAATTTCAGTTCAGTCCCAACTTTCTTTGACTTTAAATGATGTTTCCACTGTGAAGTGTGCCTGAGCCTTAGAGCCCCTAAAAGGTCTGGATTTTTCTCACACGTTTTGTCAGAATCAGTTGTTTATCTGTTTTTTGCTAATTTTGTCTACACCATATAATATACCACTACCAAAGGTCATAGCACACTTCCCTATCGACCTCATTTTCATGTATTCTTTGCAGGTGTGATTTTAAAGTTGTGGTAGAGGTAGTGAATTGAAAATTGTGAGAGACATGGAAGATCAACAGCCAAATATTCTTAAGGTTGCTCAGTGTATATGCATTGTCCCCTTCAACTATAAATCTTAAGGTAAATGACAACCATAGCTTCTGTTTTTGCTATAATCTCGTTTCTATTTGTCTGTTTAGTTTTTGGCAGGTTGTGTGTGTGTGGAGTTTATGAGTTAGCCAAGCCAGCCAGAAGAGGCTACAGTGATTACTGAGACTGAGCCGTTTCACATAAATCTGTTGTTGCTGCTTAATGTCTCCCCTCTTCAATTAATTATTTCAGCTTTTAAAGACCGAAACAGAACTGTTTGCTCTTGTCTGCCCCTTCTGATTCACCTGCCTTGGGTAAAGTGGAGGAAGTCGGCGTGCTACACACGCCACACCAGATACAATTTCAACCGAGGGTGGAAAACAGACAAATAAAAGACAAGAGCATCCATGAAGTGACAGAGGAGCAGCAGAAAATAGAGACTTGTAGAGTGATGGATGGTGGGCAAAGGGAAAGTGAGAGGCGCTCTTTCACCCAGCGGGGAATTGGAAAATAAATTGACTTGACATAAGCAGGTTTGCATAGAGATATTGATGCAGGCGAGTGGGAAGGGAGAGGTTTGGACTCGAGGCTTAGATGGTTCATGTGAGGCTAATCATCTCTGTTAGTAGGACCAAAAGGCTTTCTGGGGTATGTAATTAGCAATTTTCATCCGCCGTTGATAAAAAAAGATAAAAAGGATGCAGATGAATGTGGTCGGCTCTTGTGGAGCTTTTTTTATTTGGTGGTAGTGAAGTGAAACCCAACATTAGATGTCAGGTTTGACTCTCAGAGCTCAGTGCTGAAACTAGCTCAAAGTTCAGTTCACACAAGTTAAAGCCGAGCGTTCATTTCTCAGTTTTTCTCTCTCATACTTTGTGCTCACGGATACTGTTTTATAATACAGCCAGTTTCCCTCGTCAGGTTGTTATGATTCACTTGTTTTTTTTATTTTTGTTGTCTAAAACCAAAAATAATAAAAATTTTGACGCCAAACAATCAGCTCATGGAGACAATGTTTTAAACACTGTAAATTTCAAAGGTACAAAATTGATGCTCAACTTTATCAAAATCCATATATTATTTAAGCCCAGCTTAACCTGACAAACCTGATTGTATGTACAGTTTGAATAATGGCTGTGCTGTTTTTTTTGGCTTGTGACTTGTGTGAATGACTCTCACAGAGATATGTAGATACAGACAGTGTCACCAATCAATTTTCCTCTTCTCTTCTCTGTATTCAAAGACCTGGACTCTGTACATGGCTGGAGTACTCATGCATGGTTCAAGCTGAACTGAGAGTGCATAACTCAGCATAAGCTTTCAGTTTTGGTGACTAAGTCATGAGCCTTCAGTGTTAATTATTAAGTTTAAAATGAAATGGAACAGCATGCACTTCAGGCTAGTTGTAGGTGAATGTGGTAGTATCATCTTGGGAACGTGCTGCTGACTTCCAATGTGACTTGATGTGGTAAATAGCAGGAAAACCTTAGTTGGTGATAAGAGCAAAGCAGTGTCATGGTTGCCTTCATACTGAAGGATTTCAAAATGTGCTGGGATCCAGCTGCATTCTAATAGGTTTTATAGATTGTGGAGAGCATAGCAGGATTGTCGTCCAGTGTGACAGACAGGACAAAGATCAGAGTCCTCTTAAATGTGTGCAACAACCTGAGCAGGCGGAGTCAATAGCAGCCTGTCTCAGTCATATTTAATGAGTCATAACATCTGATGGTCTCAGTTTAGGTTTATAAGACTAGACGTTGTTTGAAATAATGGTAACACGTTAAAATTATCTCTGTCTGTCTGTTTTGTTTTGTTGTTATTTTGAAGTAAAGCTTGTTTACGGAAGCTAGTTCATTTGAGGCGATTTTTGCCATTTTATAAACAATCCTGAGGATTTCCATCAATGTGACCCTTTCCTTGTTTTGTTTCTGGTTAGTGAGCTCACCAATTTCCACTTTTATTATCACAGCTACATTGAGGCAGCAAATACCTGCTGATGACACTACCTAAACCAGAAAAAAAAAACAAATGCCTCTGGTGCATTTTTAAAAAAAATTATTTACATTTTACCTATCTGGTTCAAATTTACTTGACACTTAAAGAGAAACAGCGGCGTTAGTCACTTCTCTGCACCAGTCACTCCTGTCTGCACATCATCCTGCATCATCTGTGCTCAAACCATGATACACACGGTACAACACTGAGTCTGGATGTTCATATCGGCTGTGTTTTTCTGTGAGGTACAGGGAACAGGTTCATTACATCATGAACACTAAGAAACCAAGTGGAAAAACTGGGCAAAAATAAATACATTCTTGATGTACTTTGAAAATTCAAAAAAACCAAACTATAAGCATCACCTAAATCTGCAGACATGATAGATTCTGCTCGCAGCTCGTTTGTAAATACAGATGACATATTTCATACAGCTTATTAGTGTTGATGCTTGTTAGTCAGATTCCTGTAAACCGAAGTGACAGTTGATCAATGGCTCACCTTCATTTTTCATTTCCACTCCCAACACCAAACCCTCCCCCCATGTCTTTCACCACGCCGATAATCATCCCACCCCTCCAGCGCTCCCCCTCTCACCGCTCCCGTCCCGGCTCTTCTCCCTTTCTGCCGTTTCCTCGATGCCTTCCAGGATCCTCATCCAATAACCTCTCCTCTCCTCCCGTACAGTTGCAAGTTTGTCCTTGACTCCTCGAGATAAAAGAACACGGGGGGGCTTTCCCCGCTTTCCTCTCCCTCTCCTTTGCTCGCCCACTCGGCGAAGAAGGTGTTAGTCAAGCGATGACATCCAGAAGGGCTCCAGCAGACACAGATCCTTGTAGACGCCTGCAAGAGCCAGTAGCTCGATAACGAGACCTTGATGTACCTCTGATGGGTCCTTGTTAACGCTGACAGTGAGCCAACAGAATAGACTTTTAGAAATCACTGACACCCCTCGGCAAAGGTCAAGGTTCAGTATTGATCCAGGAAAAGAACTGCACCGTTAGAACATAAAGTTGAATCCAAAGTCTGTATTTTTTTTCTTATCCTATTGACTCAGATTTTTTTTCTTCTCAGTTAAGCAACCACAGTCAGCCCCTCCAATTCTGCAAGATTGGGATCATTCCTTGAAACAGAAAGCTCTTTGAATTCAAATGATGGTAAAAGCTCACACATAGCAATGGTTTAGTCAATTTTGTTGAAGACACCGAAGACATGATGCCCAGTATTTCTGGGAATGAAGCCAACAATTGGATTTAAATCACCAAAACGATATTTCCAGGTTTCTTATGCATGTACACATCCGAGCTGGAGCATGACGACTGCACATTTGTGTTAACAACCTTCCCTTCTGCATCACTGCTGCAGCAGTAAGCAACCTAATGTGTGTGCTCATAATTAATTGAAGTAAAAGCCTAGTTTCAAAGTAATTAATTGAAGCCTTGTTTTAAATCTAAGTTTGTTAACTTTCAGGTACCTGATTCAGTTGCAAGCTGCTGGCAGATGAGCAGAGAACATTTTATTAGCACATATAATGTGTATTGATAGATACAGTACATATCTTAAGTAAATCTGTTGTTATTCATAGTTTTTATGTATCTGCGGACAGTTAAACAAGTCTATAAAGCATCCACGCGTTCTTCCACCGTCACTATAAAAGAACTCTGACACCGTTGTTCTGCTCTATTAAAATCCCCATTTATAACTGCAGCATCATAAAAAATACCATTCACATCACGTAAACACAAGGTTCGTGCTGGAATTTCACTTTTACGTGCAGGGATTACTCGGAGGGAAATTCCGAAGCAACATCATGTTTTGAAAGTTCTCTCTAAGAAGTCCCTTTTTACACGTAAACTAGCTCTTGGAAATATTAGAGATTTCCTGAACTTGATCGGGGAAAAGTTACACGTAATAATAATCCTGTGCCTGCTGAGCGTGCTGTAGTTTTCATGCCAGGTCACTAGCTGCCGCTGTGGTTTTTGTATTTCAACGACACTCGCATGCATATAGACACTTCAGTCTACAGGATGAAGACAGCTCCATCCAAAATGGTGACTACACGGATGTTTGTTTGGACCGACAGTGAGGTTGGGTTGCTTCTTCATGTTGAAAAGGGTGAGGAGCACAACCAGCACTCTTGGTTGTGGATTGCAGCCTTCCGTAGTGCGCATGTGCGATTTCACACCGATGCCGGGCGTTTCCAAAAAGTGGCTTCAAAAACCTTTGGTGCCATAGAATCCAGTCGCTGTTGTTGTGTACACGAATGGCCGAACAGCAACAGAAATGTTTTGGCCTAAATGTTCACAGCATCTGAAAACACGTTCACAGCTGCTGCTGCCTCTCTCTGCTGCTCACTGAGCAGATTTTAAGCAGAGTCACAGTGCCAGGATTGGTGATTTTTGGTTGTGTTTTTTGGTAGTTTGAGTTTTCTGTTTCAGACATTTTTCTTTCTTTGTGTTCTGTTGTTCCATGTTCTGTTGTTCCCCAGTGTTTCATTCTCCATCAGTACTTCCTCCTCAGTCGGTTCTGCTCCTCAGTTCATTCCCACCTGTTCTCTGTAATCATTAATGTCACCTGTCACCACTCACTTCATCGGTTCCAGTCTTATATATTCTCTCAGTTCTCACTCTGTCATCAGTCAGTCATTTTGCTTTTATGCCCTGTCTGGTTCTTCTCCGTGTCTGCTTTGTTCCTTTGTATTTTTGCTGCCATTCCAGCTTTTTTGTTTTGATTAATATTATTCCATCCATCCATCCATTCAGTTTCTTTACCCGCTTCTCCATTCTGGGTCACAGGGAGCTGGTGCCTATCCCCAGCAGTCACTGTGCGAGAGGCGGGGGATTAATATTATTACTATGAATAAATCACCTTGTACACAAGACTTTGTGAAAGTCATTGCTAAGCAAGATATTAATACATTGATGAAATATCAAGAAAAGAATGATCTTACATGACTTCTAGATATTTGTGATATCTCACGTTTTTCTCAGCTGTTTGCTTAAATTCAGATTAGACGTGAACCAAAAAACAAAAAAACTTTTGCGTTACTCAGATAAATCCTCAAGTCAGACTCTGCACATTCATCTGTATGTGTCTCAAAAGCCCCAATCAGACAAAAAATGTGGAGCTACTGTAGCTGAAAAAGAAAAGTTAATTCAGTTTAATCAAATGAAACTTGCAGAATAACAATCTGCAACAGCACCATTATAGTGTTACTTTATTGTTACTGCTGTTACTTTTTGTCTCCTTTTTGTAGTATTGTGCTAATGCTGAGTCAGCATTCACATTATTGTTTTCCTGTTTATAGTTTCTTCCATAGGTTATTTGGACCGTAACTACTTCAGCATACTTTCTGCTATTTTAACCATTCGTATATCAAAACGATAAGCTCGTTCAGAACCTTTACCTCTATTTACAATCTTTTCTCTTCATGAACAGAGAACTCTTCAAACCCTTGAAATAATTTGCTCTTTGAACTCTTCTTCAGCATACTCTGCTCATTCTTTAGCTTTTAGGTACTGTTTAGCTAATTTTAGCTTCCAGCTACTGTTCTGCCGGTTGTAGTTTCTTGCTACTGTTTTGCTTATATTAGCTTGTAGCTTCTGGTTGTCTATTTTTGGCTTTTTGCTACTGTGTTGCTGTTTTTAGGTGTTAGCTTTTATTTAGCTAATTTTAGCTTTTGTTCTGACCATTTTCACTGTAACAACTTAATTTCAGCTTCTTCGTCAAATTTCTCTTCGTCACCTGCACTGCATTATTACAGAAAAAGTACTATGTGCTGTTCTTATTGGCTTGTTGTTAATGAAACAGTTTTGCCTCCAGAAGCTAATGTTGCTCACAGCCACAATCAGCCTGTAATCATCCTGAGGCTGAACAGTTTAAATAACAGTCCTGATGTTTCTAAATGTAATGTACATGGCATCTATCTACTTTACACAGGCCATTTGATACATTGTTGTTTTTTTAGGCTTTTGTTTACTTATTCATCTTCTCTGCAAAGATCATCACAGCATCAATGAAACACTTTCCTTTTTTACTCCCTTTATTCAAGACACATCAGAATGTGTCTTAGGAAAGAAAAAAAAAGTGCCTAAATGAGATACATGAGTATGTTTCTTTCTTTCTTTTTGTTTTTATCAACCTGTTTTTCATTTCACCATTCACCTTTACACCCCCCCACCCCCACCCCCCGTCTCTGTTCATTCCCAGTGATGAAGTGACTCACACAACCATCTGCTGCCCGGCAAATCCGCTCCTGCCTTATTCCCCTCATTGTATGTATTAACACTGCTCCAGAGATTGATACCCACACCGACCTTAACTTACCTCCGCTTATCTCCCTCGCCACTGACCCCCTCTCCTCGTCTTCGTCCTCTGTGGCCTTTATCAGATATTCCTCTTCACTCCCTTTAACGTCCTAAACTGAATTCATCTCTGCAAGTGCTGTTTCACTTCATTTCACCTGGTATCATTTTTTTTTTTTTTTTTTAACTGTCTTATGCCTCTACATTTATTTTCTTTTTCCCAGGAGACAGATTGTAGGAATGAGGTCAGACACTGTGTGAGTGTGTGTGTGTGTGTGTGAGCATATGGGTATAAATGTGAGCAGACTGTTGAGGTTTGGTTTATGTAGTTGATGCTCTTGCTGATGACATTATGATCCCCTGGAGAAACAACATCCGGCTCAGGAAACCACAGTGGGGACAAGTGTGTGTGTGTGTGTGTGTGTGTGTGTGCGCGCACGTGCTAATTTTTGTTAAACCTGACCGCTGTCATATTGCATCATTGTAGAGAGCTAATCTGCATGATTCTAGGTGTCTTGGTTTTCCTTGAATTTTTTTACTTTTGTACCTTTGTATTTGTACACTTATTTGCCTGGGGAGATATTTTCTAGTAAAATTCCCAGTTTCAGCTCTTTCATCTGTAAAGAGGGTAATGTAGGATGAAGAATAAACTAATTTCAGAATACCTCAAACGAAAAGTAGAAAATTAAATGAAACAATGTTTTTTGTTGTTTTGGTCTGGATGATTTGATGAAACATTGTTGCTGACATGTTGCGAGATCAAACAACACTTGGAAGGAGAGCAGCACCCATCACTTCTCCTGATGCCCCAAGGAGCTGAGGGACTTGTTGTTTTTAGCAATCTGGAAGGGTTTGTGGTCTGTAATGTCTTCCCTCCAGCCATATCTAGCTGCTGTACAGGTCTATGGGTGGCGGAAATGCTACAGTTGAGTCAGATGTTAAAGGCGTTGAGATTCGGACATTTCTTCCTTTTATCATTGTCTTATGGTTGAACTCAGGGATGTGCAGCAGATCCAGGACAGCCAGGTTATGCAGCGTGCTTCTGTTTCTCTGTTTAGACAAAAATGTCAGCCTGTTAAGCTGGATTATTGAGTGCAAGATGTGATGAAGCAAGGTCCAAAACAAAACCACAAACCTCTCTGACTTCATGATGTGTGCTTTATTGTATCTACCATTTTTGTCATCAAAGGGATAAACGGTGGCAAGAAAAATATTTTATATTTAATCGCTCTGTGTAAGTTAGCTTTAAGTCGTCCCTGGCTCTGTTGACACATTTTGTCTCTGGGCCAGTATCTAGCTGGGCTGCAACTGTTGGTGACAAACTGATGAACCTCCATTCCTGAAGGAGTCTCCAAAATCTCTCAAATCGTTCACTGGAGTTCTAAAGTTCATCATGGCGCATAAGCTTGTCACTTGATTTTCGAACATGTTCAAAACATTGTGTGCCAAATTTTTCCTCAAAATAGTCGGAGTCATTGTGGGTGTCTAAAACCGGTCTTGGACTTGTTTTAAGAGCACTGGAGTAAAAGTTTGATGCATGTAAGCGAGCTCTTCTACGACAGGAAACATCTGAAGCTACAGCCCTGAACGTCCAGCTTGAAAAAAACATGCTCATAACAAAAAATAATCATTAAAAAGTGGTCTAAATCTGCCTATCTTCAGATCAAAAGTGTGCTGCAGTAGATTAAATAATAAACATGGAGGCAGCTGCCATGGTAGTTGTGATGTGGGCAACAAAATAATGTACATGGAATACAGGCTTGCAAGCCTTTCTCACAAAGAAACACTGGGATTTTCAAAAATTTGCCAATGAAAATGTAGCCACACAGCTCACTGCTTACAAACACTCAGGATGCAGAGATTGCAACAAAAATTTTTCTTATTTTCTCTCAATTTTCTTAGAATTTTGAGTTGCCAAGGAACTCCACTTGCATAACAGGACATCTCTAAATTTTCCAGACATGGTTAAAAAAAGTTTCTCCCGCTTTCCACCAACTCTTGGTTGTATTGTAGCACATAAAGACAAATTCTATTCCTATTCCTATTCTGGAGCAAGACTGACTGCTGAGTCTTAAGCGTCACCATTTTCAAGTCGCATGTTTTTTTTCAAATCAGAGTGGAAGTGTGACCATGTGAAGCTGAAAAGCCTGGCGAGACAAAAAATATGCAAGAGGTTCAAAGGTTTCAGGAGTAGGAGGCTATTTAGAAGAAGTAGGGGGCTGACCATCCATTGGGTAGAGCAATGTTTTTACAACACAATCTGCCCTTATTTCACCCTTATTTCAGCATCCACACACACTCATTCATGCAGCACTCTCTACAAAGCTAATCTGAATAAATCATTCTATAGAGTCTAATCAGTTCCTTAGATTGCATCCTTACACCGATGGGGCACATCTGAGGTAATTAGGGGTTCAGTGTCTTGCTCAAAAACACTTCGATGTGGCATACTGGTGGAAGTGAACCTCCAACTCTCTTATTGGAGGACAGAGCCTCTAACCACGGAGCCACAGCTGAAGAACATTAGAAATGCATTTTCTTGGCATTTGGAACAAGGCTGGGAGGGTGTTTGAAGAGTCCAACATCAGCAGTTTTTGAGAACAACTTGTGACTGGGAGAGTTTTCAGAGAATCAGATGGAGAATTCATTTAGTCAAGACAAGGAACTATCTCCCAAAGCAGTAAACCTGAAGTAAGTAATCTTGTAAAATAGATTTGAATAAAAACATATTGACTGGAGAGTTGAAATAGATTGTCTTGGCATTCTTCTTGGTTTGTAGAATCCACTCCACTAGGAGGAGAGGTATGCCAAATGTGCAAATAACTAAATAAACCACAAAATGACACATTAAGAACATGGCCCTTTATTTAATACATAATGCAACAAAACTAAAAGGGGCAACTTTCCCCTTTTTGTCCCTCCTTTTTTCAGATATTCTGTCATCCACTGCCTGACAAACGACACAGTGTCACATCATCAACCAATCAAAAAGCCTCGACAGATAAACGAGAACTCTTGCCCAATCAGTGATGGTGTTACAATAACTGCACATGCTTGCTTGCTTACTCAAAGATGGCTGCGCCCATGGGTCGACAAAAATGATCAAAAACAAACTCGGGAAGGAGGAAAATCTCCATTTATTGTGAATAAAATTTCATTTTGCATCGTTATACAGATCAGGGATAACACAGGAACTCTTCTAAACAAACATAAAATATTTTTGGTCAATCAACGAAAAGTAGTGGGCTAAAATACAGCTGAATGAAGGTTTTATAACCTTTTCACCAGGCTAGCAGCTACTTTTGAACTCCCTGAATTTAGAGGATTTTACTTTGAAATAAAACATCAGAGCTTTGCTTCAGGCAACAAGCTTCATCTGGAAAACACTAATTCATTATTTCTCTGTGCCTCTTCCGCCAGCAGAGTGTTTTAGTTTTCCTACCTGTCACATCCTGTCTTTATGTTAGTCTCTGTGTCTCCGGTTCGGCATTGCTTTTTTTTGTTTTGTTTTGTTTTTATGAGTTGAGACTTTGTTTTTGTCATCCATCACCCCGTGCCGCGGAGCAGAGTCGCGATCGCTTCATTTCTCCTCCTCCACGATATATCACTTCGTAAACGTGCTCGTCCAACATTCCCATTTAAAGATCAGAGCCCCCAAACTGTCTCGTGGGGTTGTAATCACCACAGCGCAACACAGACGCTGCCAGATCTGAGATGGACTGCCATTTAATACGGTACCTGAGAGGAGTCTGTGTGCTGATGTCTGCTGCTCTGACGGTTGGCTCAGTGAAGCCGTTGTTATGGATGCAGTCAACAAGCTGAGTGGGATCCATAACCCTCCATCAGTCGATGGCTGTGGCGTGAGAGTAAAGCGCTCTGCTGATTGGGTGACAAACACACACACACACACACATGCTAAGAGTTATTAAGATTGCGCCTGTTTTCATCAGGGCTTGTTTTCCTCGTTGATCACGGGGTAATTACATGGTTTGCTGCTTCATCAATAAAACATGAGCGCCTGACATGCTGAGTCTAATAACGACAACAGATAATTTGATCAGATACCCAAATGAGGCAACAAAGCAGTTGTAGATCGTTTGAATCTCACACACAATTTCTTTTTTGCTGTTCTACAAAGAAATGTTTTGAACCAAAAGGATTTTTGAGTTAATAAAGGGATAGTTTAGATCATTTGAAGTGGGGTTAATAATTAATATATTACCTCTTATAGAAAGCAAATAGGAATACACCTTGTCCCACTTTGTCTCCGCTTAGACTAGCAATTAGTTCATCAATCCAGTCAGAATTAAACTCTTATTCTTCCAAATTGAGTTCCTTCAAAGATCTATCTACAAGAAGTAAGATATTTATAGTTCTTAAACTTTCCACAGAACTTGTCAGACTAAAATTTGCACTTTTTTACGCTAACTAAAGAAATCAAAAGGATGAGTACTCTTTGTTAGAACCATGAGGTAAGAACATTTCTAATAAAATAAACTTGCATCGGAGAAAAAAATACTCCATTTAGAAGAGCTACAGTGTCAAACATAATAACTTACACTTCTCAGTGGGATATCACTTATACCACTTCAAAGCACCAGTCCTTTCAGAGCATTTTATCTTTATTCTAAGGCTTCATATCACATGATAGCTCCGGTCATCATTTGCATGAACTGGCTCCTTTGAACTGTCTCTCTTCAGCAGAAAAGACTCCCTCTCTTATCCGCTCAGAATATGTGCGCTTGTGCTGCGCCGTTCATGGAAAACTTCATGCAAAGGAAGCAAAGTGTTTGCTCTGAGGTCATCCACTGCCTGTATTATTCATCTGCAACATTTCCACTTCCGAACACATGAAATATGAATGAGATCAAGATGACCTGCAACCGTGGATGAAGAAGAACACAGAGGCGCGGGATGATTAGAAAGTGCCTTTTATCGTAAAACTCAATATACGTTTTTTTTATTCTTATTTTTTTTGTTTTAGGCTCAGAATTGATTTTGGGTGGAGTACCTTTTTACTCTTCAATTTTGCTTTTCAAAAACTTTGGGTGAAAGGAGTGAATCCTTCACTTTCTGTCCTGCTCCTATGTTTTGCCCTGTTATGCAGAGCTGTAGGGTGTCCCAATCCATTTTTGATGTAAAGTGAAGAAGGAGCAAAGTGTTCTAGCCTAAAAAAAAATTAACCATTTTTCAAGGGTAGGAGCTATGCTTGCAAAAAACAAACAAACAAACAAAAACATACTTCACAAATGTAAGGATTCCCACTTAAATTTTTTTAAACTGCCACAAAAAACACTAGAATGTGCAGGTTGATGTATTCAGTGCATTACATTTGACATCAGCGTAAATTATTCTTAGTAAGAATTTAACAACGGCAAAAATAGCATCATATTTTTCCATTCAAGGTGTATTTTTTGGTCTCAGGAACTAATATACAGGTGCTGGTCATAAAATTAGAATATCATGAAAAAGTAGATTGATTTCAGTAATTCCATTTAAAAAGTGAAACTTGTATATTATATTCATACATTACATACAAACTCATATATTTCAAATGTTTATTTCGTTTAATTTTGATGAT
>NC_051435.1:21977568-22013786 GCF_001649575.2 Kryptolebias marmoratus | reverse complement strand
AATCATCAAAATTAAACGAAATAAACATTTGAAATATATGAGTTTGTATGTAATGTATGAATATAATATACAAGTTTCACTTTTTAAATGGAATTACTGAAATCAATCTACTTTTTCATGATATTCTAATTTTATGACCAGCACCTGTATTGTCTAGTTTGGTGTATTCCAACTTATTATATTTGGTTTTATTGTGTTTTTTCCTAACAAACATAAAAAACTAGCTTAATCTAAAGTTATAATTAGGTTTCTATGTCATATAAGGGTATATTATTGTTGTTATTGTTCATGTAAAAGAAATCAGCCACAACCGATAATCTATTGGCCTCCTGAAGAGGTGTCCTTTTATTGTTATGAAATTCTAATCCAAAGAGAGGTTCAGTGTGACATTTGCTTAGCAGGAACGTTTCACACGCTGACTGAAGGAGGTTTAACCGGTGAACCTGACTGTTCAAGATAACAAAATTTGCATTTCTGTAATGTTTCTCTAGTGTCAAACGGAACAAACCAAACAACTGATGTTTTAGGTGGCCCTTTGTGGAACATTTAAGTTGAGACGATGGAGTTTTGAGGCGTTTGCAGATACCGTTTCTTTGATTTAAGCTGTTTCCACTGCAGGAAATTCAATCAGATGCCTTTGGAGAGCTACTTGTAGGAGTCAATCCAAAAATATCACTGTTATTTCTTTCATATTTTACTGTGCCCTGCTTCTCAGAAGTATTTTTGATCGTATTAATTTTAAACTCTTATATTTTTTGCCATTTTTTATGCCTTTCAGTCCTAAACTTTTCTGACTGGTCATGTACTTGTAATACTCTGACAATCTGTCTCAGACATCTTGTTGTCTCTCATCACAAAAGCTCGTAAAATCATTTAGCAAACATTATTTTGATATACTATATTGCCAAAAGAATTCACTCACCCATCCATATCATTGAATTCAGGCGTTCTAATCACCTCCGTAGCCACATGTGTATAAAATCAAGTTATTAAATTTTCTCCCCACTAAATATTACACAGTCAACTGTTAGTGGGATTAGAACAAAGTAGAAGCGATTTGGAACAACAGAAACTCGGCGATGTAAAATCACAGAGCGGGCTCTCTCAGTGGATGCTGAGTTTGGTGGAGGGGGGATCATGGTGTGGGGTTGTTTTTCAGGAGTCAAGACTCGGCCGCTCAGTTCCAGTGAAAGGAACTCTTAATGCTTCAACATACCAAGACATTTTGAACAATTTCATACTTCCAACTTTGTAGGAACAGTTTGGGGATGGCCCCTTCTTGTCTCAACATGACTTCGCATCAGCACACAAAGCAAGGTCCACAAGAACATGGATGAGCGAGTTTGGTGTGGAAGATCTTGACTGACCTGCATAGAGTCCTGACCTCAACCTGACAGAACAGCTTTGGGATGAATTAGAGCAGAGACTGGGAGCCAGGCCTTCTGTCCAATATCAGTGTCTGACCTCACAAATATGCTTCTGGAAGAATGGTCAAAAATTCCCATAAACACTCCTAAACCTGTGGAAAGCCTTCCCAGAAGAGTTGAAGGTCTTATAGCTGCAAAGGGTGGGTCAACATCATATTAAACCCTACGGATTAAGAAAGGGATGGCACTCAGGTTCATATATGTATGAAGGTAGATGAGCAAATACTTTTGGAATATAGTGTATGTTTGATATGCCAGTTTTCCAACAATGACTCAGTGACCATCAGTACTGATGTTGTGATGTTTTGTGACTCGTTCGCCGTCATCGTATTTTTGGTCTTCATGTCCACTTGCTGTAAGTAAGTGGAGCAGTTTGCTTTGCAGCTTGTTGGAAATACAGAAGTTGCTTTTGCAACTGAAAGATCCTCTTTTTGCGGACAAAGTGGGAGTGTTTTAGGACCATTCCAAAAAATATTTCACAGGACTAAAAGTTGGGAGTGGAAGTGTCGTTCTCATCAACAGTCCAGCTGTTGTTTTGTTCACAACACAGATCTGAGAGTCAATTCAATCCATTCATCTAGCTCATATAGATGAAAACAGATGGACAAGGAAAAAGCCAACACTTGAACAGATGAACATCATTTTCTCAAGTCTCTGGTGCCAATAAACTATAGTACAGTACACTGATTTAAAACAACGCAATGGGCTGAAATGTCCTGTGTCCAGTGGAAAAATTCAAATATGAACCAGTAAGATCAGCTATTCATGAATTAGGGCTTTGAGTTGTTCATGTGCTTACCTAAAAGCACAGTTTTTACCTTTAAAAAGACATTGCTGAGACCGTCATTTGACAGGAAATTAGCAGGTTGCTACGCCAGGAATTAGCACTTCTGCTGATTTAATTGGCTATGTTGTTGTATTTAAAAGCTCTTCTGTTGTATTTCTTCCACTCTGCTTGTGTTGTCTGAATTATTTTTGTTTCTCTTCACCCGGATTTGTGTCCTGCTGCTCCTCAGCACACAACCAGCGGAGTACAATAACAATGAGGTCATTTTATTTTTCACTTCAACTCCTCAAAATAACAATCAGATTCCTGCAGAGCTGCTTGAAGTTGTCTTAAAGTGCCTCTGCTGTACAACTCTGTTCACCTCCGCAGAGACTTGTAGTAGTTCACACACACACACACACACACGCGCGCATCGCAGTCACTCTGCATAATTAACTGCGCTCCTCTACACACCCAGCTTTGATGTTGCCTGTACTCCGTGTCTCGCGGGCCCCCCACCCACCCCTCCGCCCGCCTCCTGGCCATCCCTCCGTCTGATGAGGCTGGTAGCGTAGGTGTTGCTGACAGTGCTGCTGGGTGGTGCCTCATTAACCCACATTTCACTTGCAGATAGGAAATCGGAGGGTGGTGTTTGTGGGGGTTCGGCTCGGTGGAATGTGTCTGAGAGAAGAAAATGGAAATGCTGAATAATTCCCATGAAGCGACTCTTCAGCATCAGTGTACAAAGGGGAGAAGATGCTGGGAGCTAGTAATGGTTTTTTTTTCTCTCTCTCTTTTTAATTTCCATCTCCTAAATTTATCATAAATTATAGCTAATGCAGGATTTATTTGTGGCGGAGGAGCTCGAAGCAATAGTTCCTTTCAAGTGGGGTTCTGTGGAAAAGTAATGAACATTTAATATTCTACCTGTTGCAGATGGCTCTTTGAACGACCTCAGTTGGAAGAAATCAAGTTTGACTCTGACCCTCTGATGAGCTCACTGCTAGTCCGAAGAGGTCCAAGACCAAAGTGGACTGCTGCCATCTTAAAACAAGTCAAACATTTTACTGAAACTCATGCAAACGCTATTTATAAACCTTTATATCACTGTCAGTGTTAGATAACATGGTTATTCTGGCAGAATTATTGTGATGCTCCTTCTGTTAGGGAACCAAGTTTGCTCCAGAAGTGCCACCGCTAGTTGCTGCTGCTGCTGCTATTTGTGCTTGCAAATATAGAGACCATTTAAATAACTAATAATTAATTAATTAATTAATAATTTTGATGGTACTTCCCCTCATATTTAGGAGTTTTCTATGTGGAAAACAAGTGGATTTTCATTCCAGTAAATGTTTGAAGCAAGTCCGCCACGACATTTTAAAATGAAGTGTTTGTGAACTTCTTCAGGCCTAAGAACAGACTTGAAAGTAGGTTTTAGGGGTTTTAGTGAAATCAGTCAGTGCCCACTTTTCTATTATTCTGCTTTAATGTTGAAACCCTGAGAGCTAAAAGCAGACAGGTAGTCACAGCACATTTCTTCAGCTGCTCTATTCAGGCCTCTTTCTATATTTTCTGTCCTTTTATTTCCTGTCCTCGTCCCTCTTTATAACCTCATCCTATTCGAGACATTTAGGTACAAGGAAAATATTTGTTGTCGCAGTCAATGTACCCCTCCATTACTTCTCTTGTCTTCTCTGCCCATCTTCCTCCTGACAAGAGAATATCATTTTCTTGTTACAGCCTGGCACTCTTCAGCTCTTTCCTTGTGTGTGTGTGTGTGTGTGTGTGTGCGTGTGTAAACCCTCCATGTTATCATGTTTAATCAGGTTTCATTAAAAACACTCTGTAAAAACATGTCTGTCATTTTCTCTCTGGGTTGAGGTTTTTTTTTTCCATTTTGCAATTGTTGCTGAATTAATCTATAATTGCAACGACAGTCGTTTCTGCCCTACATAAGACCCTGCAGATGAGCATTTTTGATTAATGTACTCAACTCAGAGCCCAGATTGCACCGAGAGGATGGGTTCTCACAGGGCTACGGACGTAAACTGACGGATTAGCGAACGATTGGCAAAGAAAAAAGGCATCAGACTAGAAAGTTGTTTATGCAAAACTGAATGTGAAATATGCATGAGCTGTCTTTGGGTTTACCTCAGTTTGCACTGCAAGTGACGGGAGGGATCGCTTCTGATATGGGGCTTTTATAAAAGGTTATTTTATGCAAATAAGAAAGCAGATTTAGTCCAGTTTAGCCTCTAAAGCTCAGTTGGTAGACATGAATTTGGATTTAGTCTGCACAGTCTACTAAATTTAAGCAGAATAACTAACACACAATTAGATGATATGCTGCAGGATTGGTTTTTATGGTTTCTGTGGAGGCTTTCAAACAACTGAATTTAAGTTTGTGGCTTTTAAAAGAAAATCTAAATTCTTTTCCATCTTGTTTTTGGAGTACAGATGGTTATTTTTCATTTGACTGAGACTTTAGAGTTCCTCCATCACCTGTCAAGCCTCCTTATTACATCTGACTGCCTTAAATTTGCACTTTCTGCTCCCTCGGCCACAATGTAAGTCATTGTTGTGGCAGGTGGTTGTTATTGTTGCTCTGGGGGCTCACAAAAAAAAAAAAGAAACCAGTCGGCCATGTTTCAGCCTCTGCTGGTGGTCGTTGTTGTTTAAAGTGAAATATCTCTGCAGCCGTCGCATTTGGAGCAATGCCTGAAACTGTGGCTGCACTCCAGTGCCGTTTTTTTTTTTCTTCTTTCTTTTTTACTACACACTGAGTGTCAAAAACAACATAACTGTGAGCTCAAGCACATGCTCAGACCCACACACGTGTAGTGCTACCATAAGGCATTAAGTTTTTCTTGATTTACAGTGCATTAACAAAAAAAAAAAATCTTTTTTTCTTTCATTCTTGACTGCTGTGCGGAACCTGAGTCAGTGCTGCTCCTGATGTAAAGCTGTGTAGAACATTACAAACATGAACAATTCACTTTTCTGCATTTTTTTTTTTTTTTTAACACAGCACCTCGCTGCAACACCACAGGCTTTAGTGATTTATTTTAAAAATCTTTCAAGGAAATCTTTTGAAGTAGTGACTTGAGGTTCAAAAACAGACCCATTTCCATGCATGAATCCTGTTTAATCTCACTGTTCTCTCTCCTCCAAGTCTGTCGCCTTCCTGCTGCGCCCTCCAGCTGGGCTAACATTAGCCTGCCTTTCACTGGATCACATCACAGAGCTTCACACTCTGACGACACCTGCTGAGGCGTGGCCCACTTTGGCTGAATGTGAACATGTTCATACCAAGTTAGTTTTAGAGGTGTTTAGATATTGTTCCCGAACGATCCAACTCTCTTACAAAGCTCTGACTAATGATCTTATCACAGACACTTATTATCTTATAATCCTATTTACAGACACCAGGATCATGTGCATTTTAGTTCAGGAAGTTATGGTCGTATTCAGACCTGACACATTTGGTCCGCTTTAATCGGAGCAGAGTTCGTTTCCAGCGTTGGTCCGGACTTTTTGTGCAGGTGAGAATACAGTCAACTGCTGCCGCAGCTTCACGAAACGATGCTGCTACTTTAGAAAGCACAAAATTGGCAATTGCTCAGTCATTTTTAAAGTCAGCTGAGCTGAAATTTTGTGTGACAGTAGCTGTGAGTGATCCCAAATACTGTGACTAAAATGTCTGTTAGGAAAATATCTCATGAACCACAGAAGGTATCTTAATGAAACTCTCAGAAAGTAATCAGCGAATGCACTTCTACAACTGATTACCTATTGGAGCCATGCTGATAGAGGACGGCTACCATAGCTGATTTAGAAAACACAAAAATGGCCATAACTCAGTCATTTCTATAGATATTTAGCTATAATCTGCTGTGTTGGTAGCTGTCAGCTTTACCTAAGACATGCTGTGATGACTAAGAGATCCTTCAGTTTTTTTTGTTTGAAACGTTCCTGAAAACTATTGGAGATCTTGTAAAATGTAAGCTTTTGTGCTTTGCTGCAGTTCTATCCCTCTTGTAGCTGAACCCCCCTTAAATCATCAAGGAAGCTTCTGGAGACCACCATGTTGCTCTAAGCCCCACTGGATCCACTGCTTGCTTATCGGTGCACGGGTGCACGACCTGGACATGACAGGACGCAACATTTCGGTCCTTGCGATGAAACAGCCGTATTTTGTTTATATCAGCCAGCCGCGTGGTCGAGGTGTCCCTCGCCGTTGGATCTGAGCGGGCCCTCCAGCTGACGCGCAGGTGTTCAAACTCCGCTTTTCGCTCAGAGCACTGTTACGAGCGTCAGCCTGTAAATGATTGCTGGCCCAGGCTTGGCGTGTTGTCCGCATGCCAGGGGAAGGAACTGTGTTGTGTCGTCACACCATTGATGACGCAGTTTTTTTTCAGTTTGTTATTAAGCAAAAGTTAACCTGTATTATCGTGGACAGCATTATATGGCAGAGCTCATGTAGGTAATGTAATTTGGCAATCAGGACAAACATGTCTAATTATTCTGTCTGGAGGGTTATTTAATGTTTTATTAGCTAATTTTATATTCATTATCTGCATGTGCTTCTATCAGGGTGTTTTCGGCGCAGCAAAAACAGCAACGAGACTATATTAAATAAAAATGAGCATTTTTGTCAAACACAAATATGAGATATATGAAGATGTGAGAGGCTGAGAGATTATCAGATGCTAACAAACACACACACATGCAAACACACACATCAGCAAGACTGTAGAGAAAACCAAAGGTGTTGAAAACCACAGAGCACATTATTTTCACCTCTTCTATGCTGTGCAGGATGTGAGAGACATCCAGTCTCCCTCACACACTCTGAGAGATCGCTAACAGACATCGTGCACGGTTTGGGACGTTCAGATGGAGGAGGGTGTGTGTGTGTGTGTGTGTGTGTGTGTGAATGAAACGGGCCCAAACGATGGCTCAGTGATTTCACCGCTGGCTGGGTAGGGAAAGAAAAGAGTAACATAATAAATAAATGGGTTGCTTCAGTCAGTGACAGTAACCCATTTTTTATCCGCTCTCCGTAGAGCCTGTCAGCTTCAGTGGGTTATTCAGAACGAGGTCCTGCGACGGAAGAAGTCCGACGTGGTGGGGGAGGAACGCCCCCACCCAACGGCACAGAAATGAGAAGTAAAATAAAGCAGAATAAATTGTAAAACTTGTTTTAAAACATCATATTTTACAATAAAACGTGCTATGTACCGGGAAGGAGTGGGTTGGAAGGGGGAGATCTACTGGAGACCCCGTCAATCATCCAGAACTCCGGGGATGGAGGAGGGTTGGGGGTGGGGGTGGGGGGTTCATTTCTAAGTGACAGCTTGTCAAGGCTTCGGATGATGCAGCTGCAGCACATTCAATCTCAGCGTCCCACAGGAGGGGGTCGTGGGGAAATCACGTGAGCTCAGCTTTGCACGTCGTGTATCTGAAAGACAAAACAAGCAAAGGAAAAGTTCAGCAGAGCATTTAAGGTTAAGGAGAGTCTATGAGTGGTTTCTCTTCATCTTTAAATGTGTGTGATCCGATCATTGGTGGTCCCTGCGTGGTGGGGTTTACAGGAAGGCTGGTCCAGATATTTATGTTGCTCTTTTTTTTTTTTTTCCTACATCTTATTTAAAAATAAAACCCGAAAACTTCATTTGTTGTAGCTTGATATGCTATTTATTGATAGGAATTTGATTGCTTAAATTATAAAAAAAAAAATGTTTGTATTTTAATCAGTTTGATTTTTGCTGGTTAGTTTTAGAGGGAACATTTTGTGGAATTTTCACTTTTGCATTTATTAATCAAATATTGTACTTTTTACATATTTTTTTATTTATTTAATGGTGTAATGATCACAAAGGGTTTACTGTATGTAAATGATCTGAGTCACTTAAATGAACTAAACTCAGTTCATATGGTTCACCAAGACTTTTATTTCATTGTCGTTTTTATTTTATTTGTTTGAAATCGAAGGGTGGTATTGAGGGGATTTTCACTGGTAATTAATATTTAATTTAATAGAAGCTTATAAGGCTCAGTTTTGATATTTTAGAGATTTATATCTATATGTGACTGTTTTACAAAGTAACTTTGCAGTTATGTTTAATTTGAATAAAATTTTTATCTTCTTTAATGTTTTCCAAGTGTGCACCACGAGTACTATTTTTGCTCTAACTCGTTTTTAAACAAAGTTTTTAACCTAGATTTTGGTCAAAACTACATTTTATAGTCAATCTGTATTCCAGGAACACATGCCACCTCTGACCGACACACACACACACAGACATTGTGTGTGTCGGCTTGTTATGTGTGTGTAATACAGTACGCTTGTCTCTTGTGACAGAGAAACTCTAATTATGTAATTGAGTCAACCTCTAATTCAATCAGAAAAAGGAGGACATGGTTTGTTTTACAGTATCAGGATACATCTACGGTTCGAACCTCGTGTTTTTGTTTTCTTGTTGTGTTTCTCTCTTTGCCTTGAAGAGTTAAATGCACCACCTCTGCTGCGATAGTCTGCTTTCATTTTTGTAAAACTTGTCTCATAATTGATCGTGGCTCTTCTCTTCCGTTTCTTCTCTTAGCTCACGGCCACGTCTGCCCGGCTTAGTGGAAAGTGCAGGTTGCTGAGAGGAGACACAGAAGAGGAAGCTGGGTCCTCAGAGAGAGTCCATGACCTTTTAGACAAGACAAGACGCACAGAGGCCTGATTAAAATGGGGTAAGTTCACGGGAACAGACCACCAACATGCTGCCAACAGTTCTGGCTGCAACAGGAGCGTTTCTTTACACGCATGATGCTCACAGCTAGGTGAGCTCTGCCTAGTCAGAGAGGAGAGAAGAAGTGCTGATAGTGCTGATTTACATACAGGCTGATGGGACTGATGGCACTACCTACTGGATGAACAGAAACTCCTTGTTTAATGCGCACACAGATGCAGTTGCACAAGCGCCTTAAAAAGGTATTTTGGCCATTTTGAAGTGGAGTTAGTCTTTCTGGGTGGAGTTTCTATGTTCTCCCTGTGCTCACGTGGGTTTACTCCGGGTACTCCGGTTTCCTCCCACAGACCACAAAAACATGCATGTTAGGTTAAATGGTAACACTAAATTGTCCCTAGGTGTGGGTGGGAGCATGAATGGTTGTTTGTCTTGTTTGTCTCTGTGTCCCTGCGATGGACCTGCGGCGTGTCCAGGGTGTCCCCCGCCTCTCGCACAGTGACTGCTGGAGATAGACACCAGCTCCCAGTGACCCAAAAAGGAAAAAAATGGGTAAAGAAAATGGATGGATGAAGTCAGGTTCTGTGACAAAGTTATAAATCGTTAACATCTTACCTTTAGTCGATAGCTCTTTGAAAAACCTGAGTTTGGAGAAATAGCTTAAATCTGACCAGACTGGTGAGCTAACAGCCAGTTTGAGCGGAGCCAAGACCAACGAGGAATGCCGCCATCTTAAAAAAGTTCAAAATTTCACAGCGGTTCATGTGTACGCTACTTCATAGACCTTTACACCTGCATCAGTTTCACATGACTTGATTATTTACAAAGATATCTGTGGTTATTTGCGAGCACAAAGAGCTAGCTTTAGCACTCCTGGTACAGCCTGGGGGACTTCCTACGGGAATATCATATCACTGCTAAAATAACAATGTATTAGGAAACTGACAGCGACATAAACGTTTGAAGAACAGCGTTGGTATGAACCACTCATCAGTCTGTTTTATAAGTAGGTTTGCTCAGATAAGCTGTTAGCTCATGAATCCAGACAGAATTAAACTCTGTTTCTCCAAATTGAGGGTGTTCAAAGAGCTATCTACAACAGGTAAGATAATAATTGTTTATAACCTTTCCACTTCAAAATGTCCAAAATATCTCTTTAAACAGACAACCTAAGGTAAAGGATCAGTTACTTTATCAATTTCATAACTTTTAATAACATTTAAATAAAAGAACTACAATTTATGAGGGGTACATGCCAAAAATGGACTGAGTAGAGATGAAATGTTTTTAGTGACCCCTTTTTGTTTGTTTTAAAAACAAAACAGAGCAAAGATAAATTTGCTGTCACTGAGACATGAGAAACTTACAAGTATGAATTAATATAAGTCGCTATTCAATAATGGAACTCAAAAAAAGTTCACAATTTTTCAAAACGGAGTTCCACTGCACGTGGATCGGGAACAATTAAGACAACTTTTTCATATATCCTACATTATTGTCATTTTCCAACTGCGTGTGGATACCTGCCCAGTGTTTGGACGCTGTTCAGGATGTTTGTTAACCTGACCTCCGTGTGTCCACTTTTTGGCTCCTCACGTTATTCTTGTAAATGTTCTCAGAGATGTGTTCCCTCTCAGTCAGAGGTGTAATGTGGGTGTAGAGTGAACCCAGAATGCAGACTCATAATGAAGTAAAAACAAAACTGGTTTATTAATAAAAAGAAAACCACTGTAACATGAGTGCCTGGGAGCAGAAGGAATGACAGAAACAAGACCGGTTTTAAGGAACCGAGGGTGAGTGGAACATGAATTAGAACTGGGAGATGACGAGGACCAGGTGAGGTGGGCGTGGCAGGCAGACCGGAGAAATACTGAGGAGAGGGCAGGTGAATACTGACGCATGAGAAAAACTAACACATAACAATAAAACAGAATCACAAAGACCACCGGAACATTAAATTAGAGACAGAAAAATGACTCTCACAAACTCAAATCATGACAAAACGAGCATCGTTACACCACACTTCTGATCAGACCATGTTTATGCCAACTTCCTTCAGCCTAAGTTCCTAATGGATCAAGCTGGAAATGGAAAAAGGTTTTTTTACCCCTTATATTTGAGGCAATGCTATTGTCTAAGATTAATTTTCTGCACCACTGGACAGCAGTGATGGAGCAGAACCTTCTCAGAGGACAGAGATGAGATGTTTTCACAGACTTTAGCTCATATTAGTAATATACAGAGTCAGTAAGGCACAATCTGACTTATTAAAGTGATTTTTTTATTTTTTTACTGTTCTTAATAATAATTTCACTCGAACTGAGAATCCCGACATCCCAGTGATTTATTGCTTTTTCATTTCATTAATCAACCTTTCATCCTCCTGCACTCTGTCACCGCGTCTGTAGGAACCAGTCCCCGTGCATGCTGGGACATGGTGGTTGATTTACTGCCCTGCTGGTGGAGATGAGTTATTCCCCAGTTAGCTTCAGTGACAGAGGGAGCAGAGAGCGCAGCCCTCCAGAGAGCAGTGATGCCGGCTTTAAATTCAGCCGGAGGAGGAGGGAGGCAGAGGCATGCTGAGCAGTCTGCTGCCTCCCGCTATTCACACACACACGTTAATTAAAACCAAATTTTACACATTAGCACTTTTTTTTTTCTCTCCTTTTTGCACTACGCATACACACACACTCACACACACACACACACACACGTGTTTGGATCTAATAAACAAAACAGGGTGTCCTGACAGTTTCTTGTACAGGAAGTGAAACAAAAACATAAAGATGCACTTGAAAATTATAAAAACGCAAAAAACGTGTTTGTTTTTTTCTGTAATGGCATAAATATGCTTTAATATAAGACTTATTAAACAATTTCTAGTATTTGCTTTGGATCAACCTAGCACACATTGTTGTCCTCAAATTGTGCTGAATGTAGACCGTGAGACAGCGTTTTGTTTTTTTCTTGATGAATTTAGCCTCTTGAATAAACCAAACGGTCTTTCTTCATACTGATGTCATTGGTTTTTGCTTATTAGTGAATGTGATTCAATAAAGAGCCCCACAAATGAAATTTGAGGGAAACCACCCACTGATTACCTCTGATCGCAGCCCTGCTTACCTCCAGCCATGTGAGGAATTGCAAATCATCCATTACTGCGAAGCTGCAGAGGCGTTCTGCAGCTGTTCAAGACAGAGAGTGTTTAGGTCTAAAGATGATACAAGTTTTATTATTCACATAACACACCAGGTACGAGTCCTCTGAATCCCTGTTTCATAATCATGGCCATAATCACAGACATAACCCTGCTCTGCAGACAGATCCAGGCAGAGTATGGGCGTTTGAGTTGAGTGGTCATCATGCGATTTGTACTCATCCTAGAAGGAGAGAAAGGGCCACAGTGAACTCTGTGCCATCTTTCTTCCACTCTCGACTCGGTCCTAATCTGAACTACTGTCTGATTAGTCGGAGGGAAAGAGCAGGGCGACCGCCAGAGGACAGCTAAGCAGTTATCTTCATTACTGTCCCTTCAGCTTACTGCATCCCCCTAACGTCACATTCACTTCCTCTCTGTGTGTCTCAGCTTTGTCTCCTTTACCAACTCTCACTCTTTTTTTTTTTTTTTGTAACTATACTGCACTGGCTGTCTCTTTGTGTTCGTCTCTCAATCGTCATGTTTTAATAGCCTGACAAGTGGGGCAATAATCCTTCTATTCTTATTCTAGCTGCAGAAAGAGGGCAAAGGAGAAAGCCTGAGGAGGTAGACTGGGTGCTAGTTATATAAAATGAATTTGATTGTTCTGGTGAAGGAAAGAACTGCACTTCTGAGGCAAGGTCTCTGTTCAGAGCTGTAGTTATCCAATATTCTGACATATGGACAGTATAGTCCTCCCAGTGGCTGAATAACTCTGACAGATTGTTGTCATGATGCCAAAGACAGGGAGTAAAATCTGAACTGAGCTCTTAAAAGGCTTAAAGGCACTGTTAAAGACATTATTTTCAAGATTAAAGGTTGTATTGAAATTTGCGGCCTATTATAGCTACTTTGAATTGTATCCATAACTTGATAAATGTTCACAAAGTTGCATATAAAAAAATCAAATGAATGTTTTATGAAGTCATTCTGTTCATTATTTGTTTTACTTTGCTTCTGGTCATTAATTTGGGTGCCCAGATTTTCTACATTATCTGTCCTCATCTGTCTTTGCCCCTGCAGGTGGATGTTCTTTGTACCGGCTGACTTTGTGTCTGAGGGCCACCCCTTCTGCCCACAGCCATGCCAGACGTGAAGCTCCCCCCACCATGTGACTACCCCTCCAATTCCTCCGCCGCACTCTCAGCCGGCTCTCCTGCTGGCTGCAGCTCTCCCCTCAATCTCGGCGCAGACATGGAGCCCTGCATCACCAACCTCCCTCTCTCCCCGGACCCTTTGAACTCCTTTGCCCGGCACAGATCCACCTTCCCTCTTTACCCGGGCATCCAGGGACCTCCCTACCCGCTCCTGGCCAGGTGCAACAGCAGCACTTTGCTCACAAACTTGGGGTTGAGGTATTGTTCCAGCAGGCAGGGTCCTCTAGGGGTGGAACCAGGGCACGGGCTGGCCCCGGGCTCCAACATCCACACGGGCGGCAACGGCAGCAGACCTTACAGGAGTATGGAGAACTTGAATTGGAACACCGTAGCAGATTCTAGCCTGTGTGGACTCGGTGCTGCTCCTTGCAGGAGCTTGGACAGTGAGTTTATTTTACGCTACACCTCCTCGAGCCACTGGTATGATGGACCTCCGGATGGATCTGTACTGGGTGCCCATGGGTTGGTACCCAACCCTGAGAGTTTGGCATTTTACCCTCGACATGGGCTGCCCAGAAGGGACCTGCCGCTCTTCCCTCAGTTGCTGTTTCCAGGTGGTGTTGACGAATGGGATGCAAGAAAGGGCCTGAGGGAGAAACTCCGCCTGCAGAGTGCGAGATCAGCTGTTGAGCCTGTAAGGCCCCTCCCGTTACGGCCTCAGGTGACCCCAAATGCTGCAATCACAGAACGGGAAAATGGGACTTCAACAGGTGCTGGCTCCAGGCTGCAGTGCACGATGCGTACATCTCCAGAGGAGATCAAACAGGAGGTCTTAAGGCGTTTACAGCTCAGGCGACAAAATAGTAGCCCCAACTTGGCTGTCCACAGTTCTTCATCCACCCCAACAGTGGTCAAGACATCCTACACAACAGATAGCATTTCAGGCAACAAAAGTGGAGCGGAGTCTGTATGGGAGCGCCGCAGACCTCCTGTGGGGCGTCTGCATATCCCTACATTTGAGGAGTTTAAGAAGATGAGGCAGACGGAGGCAAAGCAGAGCATGGAGTCCATAGCAGGTGGTGTGGTATCTGTAAAACATGGCCTGTCACGAGATGACGGAGCTTTAGACACAAAAATACTCCTCCATGATCAGACTGAGCTTCAGCTGGGAGCGAGCAGAGAGCAGAGAGGGAATCCTGAGGAGGTGGAGGGGGTCAAGAGTACAGGTGAAGATGCAACCAGGAGTGATGAAGGCCTGCAGACCATCGCCTCCTCAGAGACGCTCGCTTTCAACACTGTGACCAGTAACTGCACTGCAGCTCCCACGTCGTCCTCCAATTTCGTCAACAGCACATACTCCCCCATTCGCACCGGGCCGGTTCCACGCGCACCCCTCCAGCCTCAGGCCAGCTCAGCCCAGGACAAAGCCAGCGTTGTAGGAGGAGATGATGGGAGCACCAGGCGGAGGAGGAGCAGTCTGGAACCAGCAGGGTCGGTTCCCTTCCCACCCAGCAGGGAGAACTGGGAGCGTCCCTCCAGCTGCTGCCCAGCGCTCCTTCTGGAGGGGACGGACCTGTCGAGGTACGGAGCCAAGATCTATAAGATGAAGGATGGGCTCATCGGGTCTGCACTGGACCTCATCAAGAAGAGGTGAGTCTGGGAGGCAGGGTGGGAGGAGAAAGAGAAGTAAAGTGCTCAGTACAAGCTTGTTTGTACTGACACAAGTATTTTGCTCTTTTTTTTTTTAGTATGACTGAAGATGCAGCATTAAAATACCCCGCCACATGTAAACTTCTCATAGTCAGTATTTTGTTGACTATATTTTCTCCTTTTACTTAAGTGAATAAGTTTTACTTCTCATCATAGTTTTATACAGTGCAACTTTATCTTTCAAGTAAAATAAACTATTTTGATGTCTTCTTTATCAGGCTATATAGAGTATTTTTCAACACTCTTCATTGTGTTAATACATTTTGTTAAACTAATTATATATTTAGATTACTTTTACTTTTAAATGTAACTTAAACCAGCAGTCCCCAACCTTTTTAGCTCCACGGACCAGTTCATTCTCAGATAGTATTTTCGTGAACCAGCTTTTAAAGGTGTGGCGGAAAAATACAACAAAATAAAATGATACAACCAGCATGAAAACGGGGGTATTTTTTAAAACATAATAAACGTAAATCCAACGTGTCCTTGCAGCTTTGTTAGTTGCGTCCTGGTGTTGGGTTATCAACATAAATAACAGTCTCTCCTCCCCCGTCCCCCCTGATGTTCTCTGGTCAATATGGTGATGTTTAAACATGCCCTTCAAAATAAGATACACCACAAATATAAAGTGCACAAAGTATACAACTCACTATAACACTGAATCAGTGGGAGCCCTGTGCCTGTTTCTCAGTAACCAGACGGTCCCATCTAGGGCTTCCAGAGACGTTTGTTTTTTACTCATTTTGCTGCTCGTGGGTTTGTTTTTAGCGGTAACGTATCACGTGACCTAATTAAGCATTTTGACACGCATCAAGAGTGAGTCATAGACGGATGTATTGGAGAGAATCTGGTCATTTTTCACAATAAATGTCGTTCAGACTCCGAAAATAAATAAAACGGAAATACTGCAAGTTAATCATTCTTTCTGTGCGGCCCGATACCAAATGACCCACGGACCGGTACCAGTCCGCGGCCCAGGGGATGGGGACCTCTGACTTAAACAACAACAACAAAATGACACTTTTACAGGCTACATTTAAATGTTGCTAACAGTGTTTAATTAATTCTACTAAAAAAAGCCCTTTTACCAGCAAACATTGCAATAGGGCACTGTTATACACTATAGTGTGTATAAGTGTCCTTCTTTACTGTAAAACAACAATGATGTTGCCCCCTAGTGGTCTGGCATGCTCCAGATTAATTTATACATATATATCAAACACATTGAGTGACAAATTAACTAACCAGATTATAGTAGTTACTAATATTTAGTTGCAGTTAGTTATTTAATATAGCCTTCAGGAACTGATTTAATTATTTAAGGCATTGCCCGAGGAAAAACGTGTTATATATAGAATATATTTAATATACTATATATCCTCCCCCCACATATGCAGCTGTTTCACAATCCAGCCAACCAATGATTTCACCCATTCTCTGGTCCTTGTGTAGACCCAACTAACATCCAGCAGCAAGTTCAACACTGTTTATCCCATCTTTTGTGTTCAAACAATCCCCACAATACAACACATTTAAGTCTCTTAAGGTTTTAAATGTGAACCCAAGGCTCTGGGAATGTTTTAGGTTTTTATTCAATAAACACAACAGTATTCTGTGCGATATCTGGACCTTGAGGTGTTTGGCTTTCGCGAGTAAGCCTTTGTTTGGGCATATCATGCAGCACATCCTGCGCTCCGTGCATAATTCTCCCCCAGCTGCAGTATTACTGTAATGTGCACATTGTTATACCTTGGAGGGGTTTTAAAGGCTTGAAACGGATTAAAGCATGAAGGCAGCTCCACTGAGTAAATTATATTGTGCAGTAAAGGTGCATTAGGTTCATATAGTGTAAAACTAAGAACCGTGGTGTGTGTGTGTGTGTGTGTTGGTGGTGGCGGGGTTTCCTTTATTTATCTCTACGAGATGCAGCCGCTAACAGAGAAATATATTGAATTAATTTAGGTGATGCATGCATCAGTGAAAGCGACAGCCAGCTTAATTTTATTGTCACCCCTCTCCGTGTTGGTTGGTGATCTATCACACACGGCGATTTCCTGATGAATTAAGCCACAGGTTATTGCTGCCCATGCATCATCCAGAATGTGACAGCTAATACCCTGTGTGTGAGATAGAGGCCTTTTTAATGACAGCTTGAAGCGAGAAAACACCGATCGATTTCATCTGAGCAGCATCCTCACAATAGCGTTAATCATTTTAACCTTTTTTTCTTTGTGTGTTTTTTTTTTTTTGCCACATTGGCATCAGATTATTGTAGACACGTGGACATGTTTTATCTGCTGCAATGGCTTGTTTTGATTACATGTGTAATGCAAAGAAGGTTTGGAAGTGCATGCAACTTTTACATAATAACAGTATTCTGTATTCAACTGGTTTGAGAAGCACAACGTAAATAAAACAAAAAAAAACTGTAAGAACCATTAAAATTATGAGACCTCAGGGACATAAAGGTGCACAACCAAGACAAAGAACACAGTTCTTTGTCTTGAACAAAGAACACACATTTTTAACATAATTTTAAGTTTAAAAAATACTTGCAACAAGTCAGTGGTTATTGGCTTTATAATGTAACAAGTTTTTTTTTATTCTTTTTGAAACTATTTTGGAACTGCTCGTTTTTTATAATTCAGCACCTGGAAGGAAATAAGCCAAAAAAATAATCAAATAAATTATTGATGAAATGATCACTAGCTGCCTTTCTAAACACAAACAAAACAGTTGGCATTTGTGGGTTTTTTTTTTTCTTTTTTTGCTTTTAGCATCATTTTAGGGTTCTGTTATCATCTTGGTTTGATTTATTCCTATAATTTCTGTCTGTTTCCTGCTTTGTTTCTCAGTCTTGTTTTTCTGCTCATCTGGCTCTGATTGCTAATCATCACAGACTCCTGATCCCCCCCAGTATAATATGGTCACTGGTGTTCAGTTGCTTCTTGTCAGGTTCTCGTCGTTTCGTTGTTCAGTGGATGTCTGTTTGGTTCGTCTTGTAATTAAAGCTCCTTAGATTTCACTCGCGATGGCCAGATGAAGCTTTGTGAAGCACTGAAGCTCTCCAGCTAATTGTGTTGTTGGGAAAGGCTTCAACTACTCAGCAGTTCCACCTGCTGATCAAAAAGTTTCACACCAGGAATGAAAAATATGGGCTGTCCGTCCTTATATTGTGTTGAAATCATTATTTCTAGTTTGTTTCTAAGGTATTCCAACAACACAACTATAGTTTTTAATCAACTTGTGAATTTAGTTGGTAGGAAAGTGATGTAGGTGTGCAGCTAAATAAATGGACTTGGACTGAACACACACACACACACACACACACACACAGACACATAAACAGTGATTTTAGACCATTTCTCTTGTCTTGTTGACATCGGACTTAAGATGCTGGAGCTATACATGAATTTAAAACATTTTAATACAAAAAGGGTTAAACATCTTTGTGTTTTGTCCTTCATTGCAGACAAACCTGTTTGAGTCGGACCTTAATAGTGGCATCAGCTGTAAATGTTGTGTTGTCCAAATGTGTTTATTTAATTTTGATGAAGCACAAGAGTTTTCATTAGGAAGTTAAAGAAAAGTGTCTACAAAGCAATGATAGTTTATGACAGTAATGTCAAGTAGATAAGTCGAAAAGGGTCCCAAAATGAGTAAAGTGAAATAAACTAAAAATAACTCATTTAAAACACTCATGTAAAAAAAACCAAAGAAGTTCTAAAACCAAGAAAAGCAAAAGAATAATCAATATCTTCTTTTATTGCCTGACATGTCCGCTGTCTCCACCACATTTTGACTTTGTTTTAGCTTTTTGAACATGTCTTTATTTTTTTAATTTTATTCCCATCTTTTTTCTGTTGAACTGCTGCATGTCTGGGATTTAAGTGGTTTGAGTGGTGTTTTTTGTTTTTAGGCGAACCGGTGTCGGGTCTGTACTGGGAGCAAAGCTTCATTCGTCATCCATCACGTAATTTCTGGGAGGGTGGAGCGAGCCTCGAAGCGGGGCTTCATCCTGAACTGCCCTTTGAGCTCCGAGCTTGTTTCAAAGCTTCGGTTCGAGTGTCCCTTCGCGAAAAAAAAATCTCACAACTCGCCCGTCTGCCGCCTCCTGTGCGCCTGCAGCCGGGTCCTTCTTCCCCCACAAACTTCTCTAATGTGCAACCTAACACGCAGCATCGTGTTAAACAATATCAGCTTCCATCTCAAATTCACATACAGCTGCTGCTGAATATGAACCATGTGACCAACCATTCACCGCTCGTGTTACGTACACCACTCACACAGCGACAAAGTCAATATTTGGAGAATTTACAGCTCGTCTCTGCTTCAGTGACACAGACATTATCGGGAGTCCATTATGGGTTTTGACCCCAGGGTCCACTGAAGTTGCTGAGCCGTTAAGAAACACAAACACCTCTAATTTAAGGAACAACAAAAGCTTTAAAATATGACAAAGATTTTTATTTATTATTTTTTTCCCCGTACACAAGGACTGCCACAGTATCGTATTTTACACTCGTGGTTTTTGGACCGCTAAGATCAGCAGTGTTTGAAAAGCCCGATCAATATATTAGCAGGCAGTTTGTGTTGATAATAAGGTTACGAGCGAAATTTAAAGATGCGTGCAATATTTTACAACGTCGCAAATCAATATTTCTTTACTGCAGCTTTCGTATAGCCTAATTAAATGTAGGAGCACTTAGTTTTATTGAGGAATTTAAAAGGAAAAGATGAGCTTTTAGTCTATTAATTGAGTCTATTAGGATCTAGACCGTTTTTGTTTTGTCAGACAAAGTAAAACGCTTGGTTAAAAAAAAATTCACTTAGCTGTTTCAAAAGAGGCAGAAACATAAGCTTATGGTTATAAAAGAAAAACAAGAGGATGGGGAGAGGTGGTGAGTGTATTTCATTACATTTTACCAGCTATAAGTCATACAGATATGTTACAGTTCATGGTCTGCACTTCCTTTCTCCAAGGGCAACCGGCAAAGCTTTAACTTTTTGTCACCAGTTGTGTTGTTTCTGCTTCTGCAAAGTACATGGATGAGTCCCTGCAGGCGTGTATTTGAGGCTATGTGAGAATTTTCTGTGGATCTCTGGGAGGCACAGTTGATGTCCAGACATCAGACAAAAGCCCGACCTGAAGGTCTGTTCTCGCAAACTTTAATGATCCCTGTGGTCGCTGGGTTCAGGTGTTAAATGTGCACTGATGTGTCTAATTACCCTTCATCCCCCCCGAGGAGGAGATGAAGGGTGGGGGCTGGCAGGAAGAGAGCAGAGGCATTGATTTAGGTGTTTGGGTGGAGGAAGAGGAGGGTGGGTGTTTGGGGATGGACGACTCAGCAGAAAGCAGAGGGACATGTGAGCTGCGTGAGGAGGAATGAATGAGATGATGCTGAGGAGAGCTCTGCCAGAATTTTAATTTCAACCCTCCTCTTCCCGCTGCTCATTACGTCCCCTGCCTCCCCCTCCTTTGAATCTCCCTCTCGCGGCGTTTACCTCCACTCTCACAAACCCACTCTCCTAATTCTTCCTCCCATTTCCCTCCCCCTCCCTATGCCTTGTCTTTCTCCCCCTGACTTTCTCATTCCCCCTCCACCCCACAAAAAAAAATTCTCCATCCATCTCTCTGATCCTCTGTGCCTCCGTCTCCTCCGTTCCTCCCCAGCTGCAGTGCAGAGATCTCCGCCGAGGCCCCCGTCAGGCTGTCAGGTGACCGGGACGGGGGCTGTGACATCACTGCCTCCTCGGCCGACTGTCAGACTTCCGCCGTTGCCATGGCAACGGCGGCGACGACGGCCTGCAGAGCCGAGGCTGGCGACGTGGCGCCCGCAAGAGGAGACGGAGAAGAGGCAGGAGAATGCGTAAGGGCTCCTTTTTTCTGGTTCTCTTTCTCGTCTTTTTTTTTCGGTGTGCGTCCTTTTCGTTATTGTCGCTTTGCTGCACAGAAATGCATGAATCCACGTAAGGATGACTGGGACAAGGAAGGGGACCGCGACACACACACACATGCACATCACTCAGACATTTTTGCAGAGGTGTTTTTTGCTGAGACTGGAGCAAGCATGCAGAGCTCAGTCCAGAAACAGCCTGATTTCTGAGGATGTTTGGGGAAAGATTACGCCTCCCCCTCGGCAGCGGGGTGCTGGTAATAACTCAAAGCTTCAGTCCCGCCGCTCTCTGTGTGGCTTCTCTCTGCCGGCGGGCTGGCTGCAGCTCGACACCAGCCTGAGCCGCAGCTAGCATCAAGCCCCTCTCCACATCTGCAGAACAGAACCCGACGAGCACGGAGTTGCATCTTGCCTTCCTGGAGGTAGTTTAGAGAGCAGATGTCGAGGTGCGTTCGCTTTTTCTTAATTTCTGGGCTCCAAATTTGCAGCCTGCCTCTGCTCTCCAAAGTAAAGGCTGCTGTGTGATCAGTCATTCGAATCCTAATTATTCTCTTTTATTTTACCTGATCACTGCAAGCTTAAGTCACAGTGTTCTCTGAAATAAAGCGTTGGCTCCTTCTTTGTGCCTTTCAGTCATGTGCAGCTGGTAGGTGTCAGAGAGCTGGCGACGTTTAGGGAGTTAGTGGTTGATGTAAAGCCAATAGCATCCATCTCGTATAAATTAGATGTTAGTGATAGCGTTTAAACCCAATGAGCGGATTTGAACTCTCTACCACAGGTCAACTCTCAGGGGGTTTGATATGCATGTCTAGGATTCTGCGTTGTTCGGGGAATTCCTCTTATCGCCTCCAGAAAACCCCAGGAGATGCTTTGACTTGTCTCTTATCTTCCAGCTTGTTTGATGGCAGCTTGTGATAAGAGCAGATTTTTAGATGTGCGGCCTTGCTGCGCTCACAGACTTGGCAGGCGATTAGAGCTGCGTCTGAGAAAGAAATTTGGATTCCTGTCACCCCCGCGAGCCGGGCTCAGAAGGATAACTTAGATCTGTTATGTAACGATGTCATCACAGCGATCCCGGTGCCGCCGCACGTGAAAACTCACAGACGCACGCAGGCTGTGGTTTCGCGTCGTGTGGTCGTTCCCACATCCACCCCTCGGAGAGTTTGCTCCGTTTCACTTGTTGCTATAGAGATGTGGCCATTTGACTGACGCTCGCTGTCTTTCCAAATGGCAGCACGCCGGTCTGGGCTGCAGGCGCTCCAGCTCGGACGCGGCCTACGAGCTGGCTGAGACGGTCAGAGCGCAGCGCGAGTGCCGCCTGCGGCCCCACTACAGTGACCCCATGCCAGCGGACGCCTCCAAGCGCAAACAGCTGGAAATGAAGATTGCTGCTGCCGCCCGACTCCACAGCCACAGCCACCGCCGAGACCGTGACAGAGACAGAGACAGAGACAGTGGTGAGCACATGACACATCCTTAGACTTATCTGTATTTTTTATTTTTTTGTCATCTATTAAACTACTTAGAAGCCAAACATGTAGCTCAAGCTCTGTTTTTATACATGTGTGAGACCAGATTGCATGTCCCTTAAGAGTCAGAAATAAATAAAAGGTTGATTTTTTTTAAAATATATATATATATATATATATATATATATATATATATATATATATGAGGGCATAAGAAAACTTTGTTAGTGTAAATGCTAAAGAATATATTGTGCAATACACAAGTTTGTTGAGTGTTTTGGAGCTCCATATGTCAGTAATAATTGATTTTTTTTTTTTTTTTTTCAAATTAACGCCCTGGATTGATTTTTTCCTAAATAAAATGTTAGGAATCCTTGTTTTTCTTAGTTTTTGTGAGGTTTTCCAAACATCTCTACAGCAATTCATCTTAACGTTGAGTTTTTGTTAGAAAATCTGTAAGAGGAGATGAACACAGACGTCATCTGTTATGTTGGGATCAGGAAGCCTTTTCAAAACCACACATTTTATCGCCTTTATCCAGCCTGACGTAAAGACATTCCCCCATTTTTACAGACTTTTATGATGAAATACACAAACGTCACAAATAGATATAAACTCTCAGGTGTGGTTTTCTTTTCTTTTTTGACAGATGTGTGGTTTTCAGGTGTGTGCTGTCATGACGGCACGTCCTGTTTCTGGTCCCAACGTCAGCCCTCGTGATTTCCCACAGTCAGGCACCACATCTGTGACGTCAGTTCAATCAGTGAAGGTCCACTGACTTTCCACATTGATTTCTCTTACGCAATAAAATAGCCCAATCTAGCTGCGTTTCCGAGTCCTGGGTCATGGAATTTAAACTAAAAATAGTTTAAATGGTTTTGCCTCGGGCATCTGGTGCTGTTCTTGGTTCTTACTGAAAAGGTGAATCTCCCAAAACTTGTGGATAAACCTCCAACTAAGCCTGACATTTAACTGTGTGTGTCCCATTACAGAGCAGTCATGGCTCTTACAACCTGAATTTGATCCATTTTAACATCGCTTAAACAGCAGTGCTTTCTTGTCTGAATATTTTGACCTTTTCACCCTGACCTCCCCCTCTGAGCATTTCCTGCTCCTCGAGCTTAAAGCTTCCCTGTCGATAGGAGCACTCAGACGCAGGACAGTCAATATGGCAAACTGAAAAGACCTTTCTGCCTTCTCACAAACACAATGGGCCTCAAATTGATGTTTCCAAATGGAAAAAACTTATCGGCATTTATTTATCTGAATATTTCAAGCAAATTAGGTTTAGCAGTGCAGGCGATATGTTCGACCGCACACACTAACTGTATGTGGACAGATTAAGTTGTTACTCGAGGGCTTGGGATCTAATTACTGGAGAAAGATGAAATCTGTAATAGCTTCTTCGTCTTGACTTGAGCTGTAATGAGGTGACAGAATCGAATGTGTGTCTTGTTAGTGAGGCAAAAACAAACACTAGCTGTCAAATCCACAAATATTATAATCGGTAACAAGTTTGGCTCGTTCCCTTTTTCTCTTTTGCCAGCGCCAGCAGCAATTCGTGGTCACTCCGAGCCCCCTGGTGAGGAGCGGCAGGTGGTTCTGGGCGTGACTCGGTCCGGTCAGCACCGCTGGAGCACCATCAGCAGCCTGAGCTCAGACAGCGGCGTGGTGGGCCTCAGTGACGAGCGGGAGGAGGAGGACCGGGAGCCCCGCCGTCACCGCAGGACCCGGGGGGCCGAGGTCGAGCGGGTGGACAGCGGCATCGGCCCGGGACTGTCCCGCACCTGGAAGAGACCGTCCGCCTCCCTGAGAGCCTGGGAAGCCCAGAGGCCGTGTCCTGACTGCGGGCTGAGGGACGGGGCGTCCAAAGAGCGCGGTGAGCGAATGTGCGAACGCTGCACCAAGCTGCGCACCGAGCGGAAGGAGGCCATCCTGGAGTTTCTGAACACGGAGTCGAGTTACGGCGAGGACCTGCGGATCATCAAGGAGGAGTTTTACTGCCCCATGCAGAGTGCAGGTCTCCTCACGGCTGAGCAGCTCACTGTGGTGTTTAGCAACGTTCAGGAGCTTATAGACGTCAACGACCGCTTCACGGAACACCTGCAGGACAGCATCGATCAGGCCTTTGACCAGGTGACTCTCACAAACACACCAAACATTGTGGGAGGGTTTTATTCTGTCAGCTGTTAGCAGCTAATGGAAACATAAAAATTACCTTCAGGATCACATTTATAAAATGTTTCCTGTTCCTGCTACTACCTGCAAATATTTTACTGCATGTTAATGAATTCATCGTGTCTTATTTTCACATAAAGGCAGAACCTCAGCTGCTTCAGGTAAAATGTTTAGCATTAATATTGGTATTAAGATCATTGGTTGTCAAATACCTAGATCAGTGATCATCAGTTGACAGCCCCCAGTTCATTTCAGATCGGAAAGCTTGTTCTGTTGGGCCCACAAAGTATTAAATCAACTTATGCACAATTGAATACAGAAATTATTTGGAGCTGGGGTTAATTTCGTCACTGCCTTAACCAATCAGAGCGCTCATCCGCAGTCCGATGAGGTCTGTAAACAGTCTGACACTAAAGTAGTGCCGTCCTCGAGTTGTGGCTGGTTAGCTCAGTCGACTGTGTCAATCACTGCTTTATTTCGCCAGTCTCAGCTAAATGTACAGTTAAATTTAGACATCTACAAAACTCTCACTTTTAGCCTCTATTTTTTCAGATTTTAGCGTAAGCATTTATAGTTCGTATAGAAACATCTAAAATGACCCCAGACATCTTTTCAACTCAAAAAACCCTTAAAATCCTCATGTTGGGTTTTTTATCAAATATTTGAACTGAATGTATTTAGCATATACCGCAATTTTGAACATATTTTTTCACATTGAACATTTATGCAGTGGTGGAAAAACCACACAAACAAACAAGAAAAAGCAGAAAACTGTTTAACTCATCCTTTCTGGAAAAATATAACGTATGCTAAATGTGATCTATTTCTGACAGTAGGAAGTGAAATAAACCACTCCGACTAGAATCAAAGGCCAGCCTCCGCACCAACCTGATTACAAAGACTTTGACCAAGGAGCGTATTTTGTTGATGACCCCTGACCTAGATAGTAACTTTAGGTTGGACCATTGAAGCGCATCTCAAACGTTTTAAATGTCGATGCATGCTGGAAGAAAGACGTGCGATAAGATCATCAGTTTGTGCTTCCTGTCATCTGTAATTTAAGGAAGGTTGTTGTTTCTCCCAATTACAAAACATTTCTAATCACAAGAGCTAAAGAACAGATGTGTTAATCTGGAAATGCTCTTGTTTTATTACACTGTCAGCAGTTTGCTGCTGTCACCTGAAGCCCTCCATTCTTGCTGAAGTATAGCCTCATTAGTCGATGGCCGATTCATTGTCCACCTGCAAGCCTCGGTAAACTCTAACAGCTAAAACCATGATGCTGCTACCACTGCTCGTAATGGCATTATAAGAATAAGTTCACTTATAACCATTTTCAGATACCCATACCTCTTTTTTTTTTCCTCAGACCAGTCATTAAAAGATAACTTTCTATTGGGCCTCTAGTAAAAGTGATAAGGGAGGGAAGTTTTTGGGTGAAAATATCTTTTCTATGTAGCATGAAAAGAAAACCACTTGGTGTGTGCAACCTAGATGGATTTATACATTTTTATTATTATAAACACCGTGCCGGTACAGCAGGTACAGTCGGCTCTAAAAACAAGCAGAACGAACTTTAAAGGCGAAGAGAAAGTCACCACAGTGTGTTGGTAAATCACTGATTGATACAATCTCAACAAAACAAACATCTTTCTTGAAAAGAATTTTGACAAACAGTTCAATAAACCTTTAGCTGTATGAACATAACAAGCGTAATTTAAGGATATTCCAAAAGATGGCTGTCTGTTGGGTTTACATTAGCTGGCAGCAGAAGCATTTTTTTGTTTGTTTTTTTTTTATCTATAGACATGCAGTAAATACCTCGACTAATTGCGTGGGGTCACATCAGGTCAGTAGGTAATCCTGCAGTGTAGCTCAGGGTGGTTTGCATTCAGACTACCAAATAAATGTGTATAAAAGCCCATCAGACCTCCTCCGAGGAGGGTCTGACTGAAGAAGTCTTCAATGAGAGCGCTCACACCTGTTAAGTGCATTCAGATCGCACAGGGCAGATGTTTGTTCCAGGTCTGAAAACGGCTTCTTTGATTTATATCCCAGTTTGAAATCAAGTTTTGGCATATGAGCTTCTTTAAAAGAAAGAACGTTCAGTTGCCTTTTATTGAATCCTTCTGACTTCCCCTGGCCTGGATGTGTGTTTGTGTGCGACTGTAATCCAGGGAGATGACGATCTGCTGACCGTGTACATTGGAGAAATCTTCCTCGAGTTTGTCAACATGCTGCCAGCTTTCCAGACCTACTGCCTGCAGCAGTCCACCTCCGTCAACATGCTCAACGCTCTGGAGAAGGAGAAAGAACTGCTCAGGTACGCACAAAAACGCAAGGACTACTCTTCCTACTGGCTGGTAGGATGGGGAAAGTTGCTCTGGAAGCTTTCTCTTGTTTCTGCCACGGCTGCTCTGTAATTCTTTATGAAAAGACAGTGACTTATCACTTATTCAGAAGAAGGTCTATTTCTGGAGTTGCGCGGCAATGATTTATGTTTTCAGACAGAACCACGGCTCGCCAATGAGTCAGGCTGTTCTATTATGCTCATTAATACACGTTCAAAAGTTCTCCAAAGCCTGTAAGAATCTCCTCTTCTTTCTTGTTTCAGAATATTCCTAGACGTCTCCCAAAATGACAACACTGCACTGCGCCGTATGAACTTGCGCTCCTTCCTCATGGCGCCCCTTCAGCGCGTGACGAAGTACCCGCTTCTGTTGAGCCGCATCATCAAGGTCACCCCCGAATGCCATCCCGACTACGCACGTCTCCGTGAGGCCAAGAGTCGGGTGGAGTCCCACCTGGAACACATCAACATGAAGACCAAGCAGGAGGGCAACGGCGTCACGTGGTCCCTGCGCTCATTCCGCCGGGACAGCCGCAAGAACCGGGAGGTTATAAACATCGAGATGAGAGAGGTGTCCATGAAGACGGTGGGCTGGGCGAGAGAAAACACGAGGTTTGTCATGGAAGGACCCCTTCAGTTGTCCCAGCCGGCTGATGGTCAGTGGGTGAGAAAGGGCAGCAAGGCGCTCAAGTTCCAAAACGTGCAGAGTCTTCTGATGGTGAGGACACAGCGGGCTGGGGACCCCACCGGACAGGATGTCGGCGCACGGGGCGACCAGCCGGACGGTACCGGGGAGAGCGTCCGAGACGGAGTGCTGGTCCTGATCAAAGACAAGAGCAGCGGGAAGTTCACAGTGCTGAGAGAGCCCATCCGTCTGGGAAACTGCATAGTGTCGTCCGATCCCGACTGTGAGGACACTTTCGAGGTTCTCGATATCCGACGGGAGTCCTTTGTCTTCCGTGCATCGGACAAATCTCGCACCCAGCAGTGGTTCCATCAGATTAAGAGATACGCTCGAGACTTGGGAACCTGGAGGAAAAGGCGAAATGCGTTGCCCAACATCATGATCAACACAAACCAGACGCGCTCCTGAGGCCGAGCCTCCACACCTCTCCGTCACGCTGTAAATAACCCGAAACCATTCGACCGCAGAAACCAGGCGAAGACGAACGATTTCTACGTAACGCCACCGCTCTGACGCGCTAGATTTCAGAAAGCAAAACCACAATCTGTCTCACAGTCTCGTGAGAAGCCGAAGCACTTTCTTTCTTACGGAGCGGCAAGTGCGCCATAGAATTGTGTACGTAGATTTATTTTAGGCAGTTACAGTTTAAAAACAAATATACCAGATTCTTGAACAACCAAAAAAAAAAAAAAAAAACTTGGGCTGTACGAGCCAGCCTTGATTGTAAAAGACTGTTTGCTCTTCGGTACTTAAGGTATGTCTGGTGAAAAGCATGACTGAACATGACTGAATGCAAAAAGACAAATTGAAATGTCACTTTTTTATATGAGACAGTGAGGATTAACATTTTTTTTTTTTTTCAATAATAAGGCAGATATGTCTTAAGGTCTTTGTTCAGCGGTTTCTGTTTGTCATCACTGCCCTTCCCTGTCTCTGTGCTGCCCTCTGCTGTACGGTGGCAGCACGGCAGCTTTCACTGCCAAAGATGCAGTTGAGCAGAGCCTCTCCGACAGGCCGGACAGACCTCCTCTGTCACTGTGTGTCAGTGGGTCGTAAAGGAACAGCAATAATATCTGCCCATTTGAAAACAAGTAGCTACTGTATATGCATTTAATTTTTTCTCCTTTGGAGGTCAGGTGTTAATTCTGGTTTACTGCAGTACTGAGCTGTGTGGTAGATTTTACTGAAGCCTGAAATCTGTTTAGGTCGGTCCTCATCTTTAAGGCCTTATTTCATCACCCTCAAAAAACGAAGACGTCCAGTCTTTGCTTCTTTTTTTTTTTTGTTAACATCCGTCTGCCTCATTTTGAGTCAAGTGCAGAGTTTTTCAACCTTGTGGCCCGTTAGTCCGGTAAAGCTGTACGAAACTGAAGCGCCCAATTCATTTCTTCACTTAATAAACTGAATCGTGAACGGAAATAGTAAGAAATCCCCATCTCAAAACATAAAAGCCATAATATTTTTTGTACGAGATCCTGGCAGCATGATAACCTTGAGCAGAAATACCACTACCAAAGTACCACATTCATTTTATTTAAAATCCAAAATATTGCTATTGCTACTAATGTTGTCACCGAGTTAAAATACGAGACAATGCAACAATATTTATATTATAGCTATTTATAGCTATATATTAAAGATATTACATATTTATTGTAACCATATTATGTTATTCAAATCTTAATACAGACATATGGGACCTTACAGAACCATAGACTGTATTAATGGTAAACCAGACATTCTAACAGATGTCTGAAGTTGAAGCTAAAACTTGGAGTTAAAAACAGAGAGGGAGCACTCCTGCTTTTTGTCTAATCCAGTGGTGTCCAGTCCTGGTCCTGGAGGGCCACTGTCCTGCATGTTTTAGGTGTGACACACCTGATTTGAATGACTGAGTGATTAACAGGCTCCTGCCGAACTCGAAAACCTGCTGAAGAGCAGGGAAATCATCTAAAACAGGGGTCTCCAATCCTGGTCCTGGAGAGCCACCATCCTGCATGTTTTCCTTGTTTCCCTGCTCCAACACACCTGATTCAGAGGTTAAATGACCTCTACATGTTCTGCAGAAGCCTGTTAATCACCCATTGATTCAAATCAGGTGTGTTGGAACAGAGAAACAAGGAAAACATGCAGGATGGTGGCCCTCCAGGACCAGGATTGGCCACCCCTGATCTAAAACATGCAGGATGGTGGCCCTCGAGGACCAGGATTGGGTGCCACTGGTCTAATCAGAATTTGTGATATCTATATCCAAAATGGCCGCCAAAACGGGAGCAATGTCAACAAACACGTGTGTGTCCACGAGAAGATGTAGGTCTTCAGGTATACACTAGTTCTTCCTAAAATTGAGCACGCTGGTGTAAAATCCTGTCGGCTCCAAGAAATGAACAGACTGAAAAGCCGAACGAGGCAGGAATCAGCAGGAAGCTGAAGTTAGGAGAATGTGGATTGGACAGATGGATTACCAACATACAGATCCGGAACATCCTGTTTTTTTTAATCAAATATAGAAAACAATACTGGTGTCAGAGTAAAACGTGCTTGACAATTCAAATATGTTGTAGGATCCAGACTGGAAGGAGCCGAAGCTTCAGGGAAATCAGGATGTGTGTTCTTTAATTCTACATCCAAATTATTGCTTCGACACGCAGCAGCAGTTAATCACATACATTTGGTGGTTAAGACGGCCATGTTTTACATTTCTTATTTAAAGAGCAAGGCTAGAAAGTGTCTATGTGAGCGTAGTTGATTTACCACGTTTTAACACGTTTTGAAGGTAGTTCTTCTCGATAAATCGACTAAATTCTCCCAAAATTCCAGATGCTTCGTTGAGTTTCTTGGTGCAGTTATGACACGCACACGACAAGACGACTGATTCCGACCACGTGACGAGCGCTCCCTCTGTTTTTTACGCTCTGAGCTGAAACAAAAAAAAATCTCCCCTTATAAGATGGCTGCAGCATGAAGGTCAAGCTCATGTAAAGAAATGGAACATTTATTAATAAAAATAAACCTCAGAGCATTTTTTTTGCCCCCCTGGTGTTGACTCTTGTTGAGTCAGTTCTTTCCTTGCTGCTGTATGCTCAAATGTTAGCTGTAATTAATTACTCGACGCTTCAGAAAGGTCATGACATGGCAGCGCCCATGAAGGGGATGTTCTGGCTTCGCTTTTGTCCAACAGAAGCAGATGGGAGACACGTGGTCCGTCTTCATGTACGGTCTCTGTCAAATCAAACTCTAAAAAATGTTGGAATATTTGAGTAGCTTTAAAACTGCGGTGCACCTTGAAAGCAGGAACTGACCCGTGCCAACACCAGAACGTGGAAAACTTCTAATTTAAAGATAACATAGTGGCTGACAAGGAAATGTTCGGGGAAAGTTTGGTAAACGTTCGCTAACGGCTAACTGAACGTCGGCTGCAAAGGCTAAAGGTTAAAAGCTTAGCCACCTTTTTTTTTTTTTTTTTTTTGCCATTTCAACATCACATCTTTAAAAAAAAAAACCACTCTGGAACATGAACCCTTGGCAAGGCTGTGAGAAGTAGGGGTGCAGAGGGTGCTCCAGCTGCCCCAGATGGATGCCAGTGAACATGTATATCCTACATAGTTAAAGAATTAATACAAAAAGGACAAATAAAACAGGTTTCATTAATGCTGCATACATTTAAATACTAATATAGTTTTTTAACTCTCAAAATGTCACAACTGATTTAAAAAGTGGCTCGATTAGCATGACTGCAGTTCTAGTCTTCTTCTGCATACGAGTGTTCGGCTCCCCCACCTCAAACTGAAACACGACCCCCCCCCTACAGCTAAGGATGCAAACGTTATCGTGAACGTCTTTGGAGAGAAGGCTGAAAGACTTTGCTCACTTGATTAAACGTGCCGCAGAAAAAGCAGCCAGAAAGGGGTACATAAACCTAACAATGAGCTGTTGTGCCTTCGTACTCGTACTGTTAAAAAAAAAAAAAAAAAAGACAAATTCGAAACGCGTCACAGTAGCATTCAGTAGAAAACAAAACTGCTCTGCCCTCCTGTCTCCACTCAACTGGAATCAACTTACAGGCAATAGATTTATTCTTTTTACTCCTGATCCTGAGGTCTTATTTGTAATGTTTTACCACTGTGTGTTTTTATTTTTGTGTGTGTTTGAAGCACTTTATTATAATCAGTAAAACATTTCTCCTCAGTATAACTGCTGGCAATGCATCTCCTGTGCAGTAGTGTTATTTTATATCATGAATCTGGCTGAGTTGACTTTCAGTCGAAGCAAAACGACTCGTTAAGACCGCGGCTGTTATCGTTTGGCATGAAGTAGCATTGAAACAGAAAAGGCAAATCACTGTGTTTCGGAGGCGCAGAGCTGCTTGTGACGTCGGAGGACGCAGGTTCAGACCGAATCGTTTCGAAAAACATCTGCTGAGTTGCAAATGTTTCTTTTTTTTTTCTTTTTTCTTTCCATTTGGTTTGAAAGACCTGATGTATTGTTTCTCCCCTGTGTAATATATTGTGAAATGTATTAAAAGATTTTAAACACAGTCTTATTAACGTTGTTTTTAATGTTACATCTCGAACGGAATAAACACAAACCTTTCGGGTCACATACTGGAATGAACGCTGTACAACGGCGATGGTTTTCACTCCCAGGAATAAAAGCACAATGTGGAGGGGAAAAAAAGTGAACTTAGCTCCATTATAGACCAAAAACACTAACCTTTAGAATTTTACCTTATTCAAAAGAAATAATGAACATGCTGTATAAGGCATTGTTTTAGATGCCTGCTCGTGGGTTTCCAGAGAAGATGTCATCATTTCCACACAACCTACAGTATTGAGAAAGCCCAACAGTTCCTGACTGCCGGATGACTCGTAACTAATCCCAGTAGACGTTTACTGTCAGGTGAAGTGCATCGCTGTCATTTCTTTGGCTCATTTGCTCCTAGAGCCTCATTTATAATCCAAATTGAAAAAAATATCAAAATAAACTAAAATGTTTGTTGTTTTTGTTTTCATTTTAAGACTCTTCCTAGTAGCTGTGTTTGCAGCAAAGGTTTTCTGTATAAATGAGGCTCCAGAATCTGTTTGGATGTATGCGGCTTGAAACAGTATTTCAGTTTTAAGACCTCAAACGAAACCGCCAAAGATCAAACCCTCTGGTAAACACTGGAACTTCTGCACATTTCTGCAAGAAAAACAAATAATACCAGAGAACTAAAGCGTTTCTGAAAGAATCAGAGCAATCAATGTCTTCCCTATTGAATGAATCAACTTACTGTTAGTCAGTGGTAACACACCTGCTGCTGCATGTCCAACAGAACAGCAAAAAACACCAAATCGATACAACAACACTACAGAAATCAGATGGTGCTGAGAACACATTTTCAAAACCAGCAAGAGATCGAACCTTCAATGTTGAATTTCTGAATGCGGATGCTGACGTCTTTCACCATCTCTGCTGCCCTTCTGACAGACCGGCATCCACACACTCATTCATTCATTCATTCATTCATACAGTGTCTTTGGCTGCTGGGACCTCAGGCACATCTCTGGGTCTTGCCTTCCAGGTGAGGTAAGGTCTCCAAGCTGCAGCAGCCACGACAAGGTTCCAGCCGGAGGCGGTTGCCGCGCCCTCCTTCTCCCCCCGCGCCCCGCCCCCGCAGCCAGTCGGGGTTCCCCGCGACACGGGCTACTTGTCCCCACCGGACTCCGGCTCCTTGGCCAGGCCGCGGATGGACAGGTCATACACCACCTCCTCGATCTTCTTCACGTCGTACTTGAGGCCGTCGTAGCGCTTCCGCAGCGGGTCGTTCTTCAGGTTGAGCAGGCGAAAACCCGAGTCCAGCTCGTTGATGAAGTTCGAGATGCGGAGCGGCCGGCCGTAGTCCCCGGCTGTGACACTGTTCACTGCCAGCCGCGACTACAGGGAGCAAAACACCGCAAATTTAACAAAAACACACATTTGACAGCACATATAAAAGGGGGAAAAAAGCTTACAAAAACAACTTTTAACCTCACTGAGGCATATATGGGCACACTTGTGACATACAACACAAAACATCACGTAAAATATTTATACATTAACTCTGATTTTTGATGTTTTCAAACAACTATTGTTGATATGACTAATTAAAGTTGAGGGTTTAAAACAAGAAGTTGAATAGAAGGCATAATTACCTCTTTCAATTAGCTTTTTAATCTTGTTTTTCTTAAATTTTACAGAGGAAGCAACCACAACATAATTGGGCAAATTTTTCAGACCCAAACAGCTCAGAAAAACTCTGACATGTTTAATTTTCAGCAACACCGAAGTGGAAGGAAAGGAAATGTTCTTGAATTTTAGATGCAAAGCCACAGGAAGGGATACGCTTACTGGGATGACAAGAATATTGGAAAATGTTTTTTCTCTTGTATGTTTCTTCTCAGAATTGGTTTTAATCTCAGGACATGCAAGTAACCAATGGATGATTAAAATTAGGCTGGAAAGACTCATCTGCAAAGGTAATACCTAAAAAACCCACCTGGAATCGATCCAAACTGAACAATAAGACTTGTGTTAAAGATGCAAAACTCCAAAATGCTACAAACACCAACACTGCCAGAACCACACCAGGTTCTCCAGCTTGAACGTATCGATGATGTGACAGCTTAGCAATCAGTTTTAGACTCACCAGCTCACTTGCCATGATCAGCACACCTGCCAGGTAATCCTCCACGTCCAGGTGGAAGCCCTTTTCTCGCACGACCTCAACTGACAGAATGAGAGCACCAAGGACAAAGAAACAAGGTTAAGACTTTTTTCTTTTCTTTCACCTAACAGCTAAACCCATAAACTGGTACCTACTCCCAAGTATCTGAGCCACCTCCTCCCGTGTGACGAGAGCTTCGCTTTCCAGGTAGACGACAAAGGCTGCCAGGAAGGCCAAACGCTGCAAGACGAACCGCCAGTGTTCGTGGAACCTGAAAAAGGCACCAGGGCGAAACAAAGGATTAGGAAAAGGTGGGACCGGAGGTGCAAAAACCCTGCAGTCACATCACCAAGAAATGCTTAAGAGTTTTACACACCGGGGGAAAGGGACAGTACCTGTAATACTGCTCCACAGGAAATTTGGTCTTCAGATCAGCTAATTGTGTCCTCACGGTGCAGAACAACTCCCGGGCCTTTGCACATCTACTGGGAACTATAAGCAGACTACATATTAAAAAAAAGGTCAAACATAAAATTGTAAACAGTCGCAGACTGTGTCAGATACTCACTTTCTTTGAACCCAGATGGCTGGTGGACACTTTGGAGTACTGTAAGTATTTCTCGGGCAGTTTGCTCCAGATTTTGAACCACCTTACGGATATCCTGAGAGAGACAAAATAAAAAAGATAATCCCATATTTTCAAAAGACAGCTGATATTTGATGTTAGCTAGTCTAAAGGAATCGTGCAAAAACTGACACATGCGTGAAAATAAGCTAAAGAAATGGTGCATTAGCCACTAGTTCAATGTGATGAGAGGGTCTCTCACGCGGTCTGAGAGCAGCTAATGACAACAAAACATGACAAGAAACAGCTCGGCTCAGGTTAGCTAACTGTGTGGGAGATAAATGTTGTTACGCTGTTGGTTCCCACCTCTCTGACGTCCTGGTCGGCGCTCAGGAAGCCCTGAATGTAGCTGAACATCTCGGTGACAGACATTTCCAAACCCCGACAAACCCTCCGGCCAATATTAAAGGCGCTAAAGCAGCCGTTAGCAGCTAATGAACTACAACCTCAGCGTGCGGATAGACTCCGCCTCCCGCGAGCGCGTACTGATGACGTCATCACTGCGTTCGCTAGTTAAAATAAAAAATTAACTGTCAGTTTAATGCTTTCCAGTTATTAAACTGAATAAATTAGGCAACATTTGTATGACCGCTTTGAAAACTTCAAATATGTTTTGCAACATATTTTTAATTACTTCTTTTAGAGTATTTATTCATTTTTTAAATTGTTGCTAAGTATTTATGACCCATAATATGCTAATATTATGGTGATTTGGGTGAGTTGAGGTAATATAGGTCATCAACTAAAATGGATCAAATAAAGTTTGCATCATTTTGTTACCTACCTACAACCCTGGTTGGCATTTAACATTCATGTTGACAGCCCCCAAGACCGAGGGGCAAAAAATCTGTTTAATATATTAGAGAGTTTTGGTCTAACACAACGTGTCAAACAAGCAACACACACTCAAGGTCACACACTGGACCTGGTTATCAGTAAGGGTGTGAATATTTCTAATGTCTCTGTAACTGATGTCGCCCTGTCGGATCACTTTGCTGTTATCTTTGACAGTTCTTTAAACGTTAACCCACTTGTACAAAAAACTACTATCACAAAACGTACTTTCACAGAAAACACAGCAGAAACATTTAAACAAATCTACTCTTCTTCCTCGCCCTTAAACTATAATGACGTAGATAAGTTGATAGATGAGTTTCAGTGCAAACTTTCAGATATCATTGATTACATTGCCCCCATTAAAGTGAAAGTTGTGACTGGTAGGAAGAAATCTCCATGGAGAAATACACAAACAGTTCAATCTGCAAAACAACTCTGCCGTAGGGCTGAACGAAAATGGCGTAAGGCTCAACTGCACGTTTATTATGACATCTACAAGGAAAGACTACGTAACTATCACACAACACTAAAACATGCAAGAGAGGCTTTCTTTGCAGAT
>NC_051435.1:21967085-21975768 GCF_001649575.2 Kryptolebias marmoratus | reverse complement strand
CACATGCTGTTTTTATTTTGTTTTTTAATTATGTAAAGCACCTTGAAATGCCTTGCTGCTGAAATGTGCTATACAAATAAAATTTGATTGATTGATTGATTAACAAGAATTTGGGTTTCTTCAAAACTTTGTTTTTGTGCAAACAAAGAGAAATACACTGAAAACGTATATCTGCCATGTTACACCTTACTCATGACTAATAAGGGTAACAAAAGAATTGTAAGCATTCTTCCAATTTTTACTCTTTTTTAATGCTTTGACAGAATATTTGAAATTAAAGCATTAGTATTTCAAATAGAAGCTTTGAATTTTTAAATAGTTTTTAGGCCTAATTTAACTAAAACGGTATAACAAATAAATTAAAAACTGCTTAACAAATGCATCATAATGCATCTCAAAATCTTAGCAAATGCTTGCCATTGTCACTGGATTAGAAACTAATTATATTGTGAATGATTCAAAAGCCACAGAGGGATGGATAATGTCAGTACGGCTCTTTTTACCACAAGACTTTTGACGATGGTCCCACTGAAGATGATGTTTACGTCCCAAACCAATGATTTTTGAAGGAAATCAAGCACAAACAGAAAAACACACTGTAATACTATGATCTAGCTACTAAAAATGTATGTACGTCTTTATTTTGCCAAAGATTTTACACATGCAGTCATCTACTAACGTACATATGCACGCACACACCTCCCCATTTAGCTGTTTTTCCCTGACTAGGTGTTTATTCTGCTCATCATACCTCTAGATCCAAAGAAGGTCAGTCTGACCGGTCAGTTAAAATGCAAAGGTTAGTTAGTTAGTTAGTTAGTTAGTTAGTTAGTTAGTTAGTTAGTTAGTTGGATTATTTTTAGAACAGAAGTATGTGTTAAAGTGCTGAAGCTCCAGTATGTTTCAGAGCTGCAGCGGCACCCATCAATGGTATTAATGATGGAGTTCTGACAGACGCAGATGTTGATTTTTTTTCAATATTTTATATGTTTTACATGCAGAATGAGACAGAACAGAAGATCAGTCCCCCCCAAAACAAAGCATTAAGATAAGAACAAACATAAAAACAGTCTTTGTAAACAGATTTTCACACAACAACTGATAAAAACATGTGAAAATCAAAAATCTACACATAGATTTTTATAGTTTTAGGACCGTTATTATAGCTAAATCCAATAACTTGATCCGAATAGTCAGGATAGGCTCTCTGATCAAAGCAACCTTTTAAGAAGGGATTTAAAAGAGGTCACTGACCTCGCTGACCGGATTTCCTTAGGCAGCTCAATCCAGAGTTTAGAAGCTCAGACATCTTTTGTGTTCAAGTGTTTACTTGAACACATTTTTTTTTTACTTTGCTGTTCTAGCACATTTCCTTTAATGAAACAAAACTGGGTCATACAGCTTTAAAATGACACCCTCTTCATTATGTCACTTGTGTTTTTACATCAGTTTACTGTTTGCTGTTGAACAAATTACAGCTGCTTTGTGGCATTAGTTTGATCCAAACCTGTACGTCTTCAGGCTGATCTGAGGGTTTATTTATCAAACTGAAAATGGGTTTGGTTTGCAGACCAGAGATGCTCTTAGGAAAGAGATGGTGCATTACCTCAGCTCCTCTGGTGATGGAGCCACAGCAGCACGCTCACTCTTGTTACCTTCAAGTACTGCTCGTAAAAAGCAACACCAAACACCAACCCATTGTTGTTTTCATATGGGACAGTTGCAGTCAGAAGAAACCCCATTTATGTGCGGTTTTAATTTACTATAAGACAGATAGACTATGACGTATAAAGATTTGTGGGTTGTTTTCCTATGAGTAAAATAATAATAATAATAATAATAATAATAATAATAATAATAATAATAAAACGTAACCTGTGGTTGAATGGCCTGATTGTAATCCACTTTGTTATTGTTCCTTGTTGTACGTTCTGGTAAAATTCTATTACCACAGGTTCCATCTCAGTTGTATGTTCAATCTGAGTCCTTTGGTTATCATTGATGACTCTGTTTCTTCATAATTGTGGCTTTTCTGTTTGTCTCCTGTAAGTAATTTTAGATTTTGTATTTATTTTGTGTATCCATCTGAACCTTTATGTCCTAAAGGCACAATCCATAAAGTAGGAAAACAAATCTGCAGAATATGTTTCTCACATTGATTGTAAAATGTGTCTTTAAATGAAAAATTTGTAAACAAAATCTACAAACATACTGTAACAGCCTGCTTTGTTTACATTGAGTACTGCCCGCATTTCAGAATTGCATATCATTAAAACTGCCAGAATAAACTCTTTTGAGCTGTGCCATTTGATATAGCTCAGGATAACCGTTTTTATGTTTGACTTCATAGTTTGCAGTGAGCACCTTTAATGCCTCTTTCAGTCTACAAGCTTCTGTGCTCAGAAACTGCAGTGTTTAATGTTTCTGTGGGAGTGGTAGACGCGCTTAAAAACAGCGCTCAAGCTGGGCTGTTTGATTTCTTTGCGCAGCACGAACCCACATCTCACATTCGGGCAGATTCCAGCCTCGGTAGCCTTGATTTCCAACCGTCTTTGAACGCGTCACGCTGGTTAAACGCTCAAAGTTTTGCGGCTCAGAAACAACTTGGTTCACTCTCTCAGCCTACACGGTGTTCCTCCCTTTAAATGCAACTCTCTTTTTATTTTGTATCGGCTGTGTGGGGACTTTTGACACCATGAAGACAACAGCCTGGCGGTTTGAGACAGTCTGAGATGGAGAAAAGCTTCACAGAAGATGACTGCGTGGATTCAGGAGCCGAGACTGGAGGGTGAGTGGAGCAGAAAACACTGAACTACTCCTTCTTACTGAAGGACTTGGAGATGAACAATATGCAACCCATAAGAAAGGTTAGCGTTTATATAAAGCAGCTCATAGTTGTAATAAACAAACTCTAAAACCCGTGTCGATATAAACTCATTATGCAAAGGAGGGGATGCCAGAGAAGTCTATTATTTTGGGTTGTAAAGGTTAGAAACGATACACAGGCTAGAAGAAAGAAGTATTCAAGGAAATATGTCCCCCCCCCCTGTCATGAAATCTAATCTGTTTCGACAGCAAGGAGCTCAATAATTCTTGTTCACTCTGTTTCAGCCATTAGACCCAGCTGTGCCCTGGTTTCTCCTGCGGTATGTCTGCTAAGTGTTGTACAGTGGTAGTCAAAGAGTGTGGCTGTGTGGGAGAGAGCCTATTAAAGGGTAGCTTCACAGTTTTGGAATGTAGTTGTTTTTTTGTTTTTTTTTTGCCTGACCAGACTGACGAGCTAATGGCTAGTTCGAGCCCAGAGGGGGCCAAAGTGGATTGGTGCCGCCTTAAAACAACCCCATTTCGTAGCTGTTCCCGTCACAGTCCCCCTCACATTAGTCACTTCTTCCATTGGAGACATCGCAATGCTCTTGCAGGAAGGTGCCCCAGGCTGGCTGCACCTGAAGCGCTACAGCTAGCTGCTGCTGCTGCTCCAAACGCTTGCAGCTACTAAGGCTACGTTCACGCTGCAGGCAAAAGCGACCCCGCTCTGACTTTATTTTGCCCCCTATGCCACACACATCGGATTTTTTTGTCATGGCGGCGTGAACGTGACAAATCTGATGTTTTTCGTGTACGTGGTGCTGAATCGGATACATATCCGATGTTTTTCAAAGTGACCGCAGTGTGAACGTTCATGTCGCACTTCATTTGACTTTTACGTCGGGTGAAAGGGCAGAGGTCCCTCAGGTCAGACAAGGTCCCACCGCTCTTGTCTCTTCAGCCACACATGCCTCTGCTCAGAGGCAGCAGCCACAGCTTTAAAAAAAAAGCTCATCGTTCTCTTTTACCATTTGGATGTAAAGTTGGCTCTGATTGGACAGCAGCTTCAGAATCATTACACACATGCTGACACTCACAGCGTCCATATTTACTTCCATCAACTCAGTGTGCAGAGTGTGACGTCATGTCGTCTTCTGTGCATGTGGCTCATTTTGGGATCTGGAGACTGTTCACACTGGAGTCTGATGGAGGTCGCATTTAAAATGTAACGTGAACGACCACGCAAAAAAATCAGATCTGAGCATAAAGACCTGCAGTGTGAACATAGCCTAAGCTCTCAGTTCTTTGTAAATAACTGAAATTAAAGGTGGACAACAATATAAAATAGTATTTGATAAATATGTACTGGAGTTCTTTTTAAGAACCACTTTGTTGGCCCCCAGTTGGGTTACTTGTTCAGTTCAGTCCGAATTAAAGTTTTTTTTTTCTAAACTGAGGTTGATCAGTAAGCTATCTAGAGGCCGGTAAGATATTAATTGTTTGTAAACTATCTACAAAACCCCACGTCAAAATATGTGAACTGTCGCTGTCGAGTCCCTAAAAGCGGGGCCTGTAAAAATGTCAACTTTATTTGTTTTAAAAAACCTCGTCTAAACTCAGGACTTGTGTTGTTCTGTCATCAAACATAAGACCAACAATGCTTTAAAATACTTCTGTTTTATTGTTTCCACGTGTCCCATCAGAACAATCTGGTTTAATGTCAAGAATAAAGTCTAAGTAACCATGTTGGAGCGCGGTCATGTCACATTTACAGCACATTTTTACCTCTAGGGTTTGGGAACAGTAATAATGACTTTTAATCTTAAAGGTAATCAGTTAAGTTTTAATGCTGTAATTGGTGAGGACATTTCTAAACGTCATAACATAGCAACAATTTCAATAACTGCTGTATAGATTATAGATTTACATTTTTTAGGTATAGAAATAAGTTCCAGCATGTTAGAAAAGGCATTTAAACAGCATCAAAGGAGTGCAAAAGCAACAAGACTCTGCATATTTTTAACATTTTGCAAGTAAGTCATGAAGCGTCAGCAACTGGACTATGAGGTTTTTATCAGGGGTTTTACTCGAATGTTGAAAGTTGCCTGGGGAATCGGTGCGTTGGTATCGTCCACGCTGTGTCATTCAGTGTGAACTGGAACCAAACGTTATAATATATACTGTCTGTGTGTGTGTGTGTGTGTGTGTGTGTGTGTGTGTGTGTGTGTGTGTGTGTGAGATCTGATTAATGAAAGGGGGAGCAGCTCAAATTCACATATGGAAAGTGTTGATATGAAATAAAAAGCAAAAAAAGACTTCTCCTCATGTACATCCAACCATCTCTTTCTGCAAGTCTCACTGAAAGGTTCATGAGATATTTTGGTAACAGACACGTAAAGACACGGGCAAAAACATTATCACCCACCGTCTGTGCCCATTCCACTAATATTATGATTTTGGTTGGTTGGTCATTACTTAAATCTGCAGAAATTTAAATACTTTTATTTTATATCAGTTATCAGGTCTGTTTTTTTTTACACAGCGGACCACAGTGTGTACTATGAGTCATGACTGACACTTTTCTTTGTCATTTTGATCAAAATAAACCAAAACTAAATATTGAATACTGAAAGACGGCCTTCAGGTTGTTCATTTTCTTTTATAAATGCCACAACATGAGACTAAAGTGAAGGACTTCTCTTTATGTGAAAGGCAATATGTGCTTAAAGCTAACTAAAACAAACCCCAGATGAAAGCGTAGCTACTAATTCTACAAAGAGACTGTCTGTGTGCTGTGGATTATTCAAAGCTTTTATTTTTATGACGGCAACGGGCAGCATGCCGGTTCAAAAAAAAAGAAAGAAAAAAAACTCTCAGAGTCTTGCGACTCCGCAAGGCAAATTAAAGTACCAAATGAGGTCAAAAGTTTGCAAAAATTCAGCCCGGTCAGCGTAGTTTTAGTTAATTATAGGTGGAAAGAAGTTTTTTTTGTGTGTGTGTGGTTGTTTTTCAGCAATTAAATAAAATCGCAGCAGTCTCAGTAATTCTGTCTAAAACAAAGGGGCCTTTTTCTGTGTCTGAGTCTTTAATGGTTTTTAATGTTTTTTTTGTCCTGGTCTCTGTTCAGCGTGCTTTCATCACCTCTGAAGGCCACTTGCTGTTAGCCTTTTGGAGGGCTGCGTGCATCACGTATGACCTGGATGTCCTCTTTGCAGATGATGAAATGAACACAATCGTGTATTTGTGACTATCATAAATCATCACAACTGAAAACAGACCTAACTCCAAAGAACTGCAGCATAGACCACCATGAGATAATCTAAAACTATCATAAGCAGCTATTAGTTGTGTGAGTGTTACTTGGTTGGTGTTGAAGGTCAGGAAGCCCCCCCCCCAGATGTTGAGCACATGTGCTGCTTGTTCAGATTTTCTGACATCCCCTGTCTGTGGTGGAAAGCTTTTTATCTGTTTTAATGACGTCTTTTTTTTTGTTGTTGCCACATGCAGCATTTAAAGCCATCTACGAACTAAAGTGACACATTAATGCGTCGCACATCAAAGAGCACATTTCTGGACGGCCCATGCTTCTACATGCCGGCCAAGTGAAGTTCAGGTCAAACACTGGGTTGTTATTACTGGAAATGAGGCTTGGTTTTCAAACATTTGGTTTGTTTTGAGCTGAGGCAATAATCTTGTCTGACTGCGTGTCACTGTTTGGAACATCCACCGACGTGATGATGCACCACGTTGCATTTTTGTCTTTATTGTTTCGTCTTCCGTTGCATCGCCACCCTTTTTCCCAACGACACGCCTGAATGTGCTCTGCTCCATGTGAGCCAAACGAGACGCTCTGACCCGGTTTGGGGGGGGGGTGTCACTCGGCAGTCAGGTCGTATGTACCTGACCGGGCTTCTGCCTGTCCAAGCTTCAACGTCTTCTGTGTTTTATTGTCTTTGGAGGGAGATGAAGCCAGGCAGAGCTTCCAGGCTGGGACCGGCAGGCGAGACGCTGCTGAGTTAGCCCTGCCAAGTATTCCCCACCCAAAGGACTCATCAGCTGCTCCCTCTGCTTCCAACTTTACTCCAAAGAGTCAGGAATTTTTCTTTTTTTTTTCCAAGTTAGCCATTTTCTCCCGAGCTTCACCTCTACGACTTTTTACTGTGCACTTTTCCTGGAACCTTCCAGTCAATAAAAACCTGCTCTGTGTATTTATTCCCCCCCACCACCACCCACTCCCCCTCAGCAGTTCCCCGGCATACCTCGTCGGCCTGGTCTCCTCCTCTCCCATCGCTCACGTCCACTCATTTATCTACGCTGCTCATAATTCCCCGTTAGTTGGATTGATGACCTCCTGCTGCAGGAAACAGACTCTCTCGTCTGTTTCCTGCTGCGCCAGAGGACTTATTAGGTTAGTTCAGGAGTTGTGTCGGGGGCTGTCAGCTGATTCCTGTCGGACTTGTGTTCTCAGGCTCGAAGTTTCACAGGTGATTCATGAAGCTACGACACGTAGCATGTAGCTTCACTCCTTGGGAAATGAGGGTGAAAGCTGGTGTCAGTTTTTAGCTGGTCGATCTGCCGCTCAAATTTGCATTATTTTTTTGCGCCGTGACAAAAAAAACCCGCTTCTTATCGCCCTCCGCTTAAAGGCAAAGGCTGACTATAATGTTGTTGTTTTTTTTACCCATGTCTGTGTGTGTTTGTTTGCAAAATATCTCATGATTTTAAATTAATTTAAATAACCTTGCAGGAAGTAATCATTTGATGGACACCTACAACTTTTGGAGTCAGCCTGATTCAAGATGGCTGCCACAGCCAACTGATCTTTAAAAAAAACAACAACACAAAAACAGCTCTAACTCACCCAGTTTTACAGATATTAAGCTAAAGCTCGTCGTGGTAGTAGCTGAGAACGATCCCCACGCATACTCCAAACTGCACACTGAGCGGTATTTTCCACTTCAAAGTTTTGCCATTAACTATTTGCAGACAGCTCCGTCTGTCTGTTAGCGAAATATCTCATGAGATATCTCATGACACTGTACATAATGGAATTCATGAGGTTTTACTAGTGGCTATAACTCTGTCCCTTCTCACCATAAGATGATCCTAATGTAAAGGCGGCGGGCGATATGCATTCCTTCAAGGAATAATAGGCCTTTAATTCCAGCTGTTTTTTGTCCTGAGTTTTTTTTTTTTTGTCTTCTCGCTTTAAGAAATTCCAAACGCGCTTGATAAAATGATGTGGTCAGTGTTTTGGCTCCGTTTCTTATAAACAGATTTGACGGGAATGCGTTTTGTGTGGTAAATACTGATACAGGCTTTCTAATCGCTCCCACGGAAACAACACACATGGCTGCATTTACCAAAAATGGTTTCTTCTTAAAGTAAAACCAAAATTGGCCAGGGTATTTACACTATTTTGGTCAAGCATTTTTTATTTGTTTTTTTTACTACTTTAGATACTAAAATTGATTACATTCACGCTGTGCGCAAAATACAAAATGACACATAAATACTAATGATTAGAGGGCTTATCTTTAGCTGCTTGAATGTAGTAGAAATATGCATTGGCCTAAAAACTACAAGTAGCTTGAAAATAAAAGTACTTGAGTATAATACTAGAATCTGAGTGCAAAGAAATGAGAGTAATATCTGAGTAACAGTCCCAGTGTTTTACCCTGTCAGATGTCTGTGGGTTATTGTGACCTCTCCTACTGTCAGCGTTTGATTTGAAATGAAAACATGTCGTCTTTGTAAATCATCCAGAGTGCACTTCATATACTGTAATATAAACTTCTGTCTCCTCTCTCTGTTTCCTGCTGTTTCGCCCTCTTCTTCCTCCCCCTCCGCCCGATATGTCCACATCAACTTAACCCCC
>NC_051435.1:21957360-21967007 GCF_001649575.2 Kryptolebias marmoratus | reverse complement strand
CAGTCCTCTGTCCTCAGCGAGCAGTAAGTAACCTCGACATGAAGCAGTGCGAACACCGACACACACACACACACACACACACACACACACACACACACAGTTCAGGTGCAGGACTTTATCTTCTTAATGCGCGCTGACAAAATAAATCCAGTCGGGGAGGAGGGGGGTTTAAGGGGGGGCTGGATTGTGTTTAGTGGGCTCTTAGGGGGCTGCAGCAGATTTTAGGGAGGAGAAGTTGTAGAAATAACAATCTGCTTGACTTCCAGCTCAGTGTGCATTTACTGTGATGGAACCAACTACACACACAATAAATATATTGTATTATTGAGCACATAAGGGAAGTGTTAAAGCAGCAGAAAGCAAAGGGTAGAAATTTAGCTTGGGTAAGAATATAAATTTATTGCAAAAACATATATATACCGTATATATATAAGTTATTCTTGGTAAGTATTAAAAGAATAGTGAAAAGGTATTTTCTTTCCTAATTTACATTTGGTACAATTTGTTTCTGTGTAAAGCACACAAATGCAGAAAACAATTCATAATGCAGCCACATTTTGGACAAATTGTATTTTGTTGTCTTAACTGTGTTGAACTGAAGTTACCAAATAATCATTAGAATAATAAAAAGCTTGTTTTCAGGACAAAAAATGGCATTTTATTTGAAATATTTGAAATATTACACTTTTATGACTATTTACAATACATATTTGTTTGCTTGTAATATTTTTTTTTGTGCATTGAGATGATTTAAAAAAAAATTAGTAATCTGGAAAATAATTTTGATAATTTGATCATTTTCTGTTCCTCTGATTGTCTTGTTTGTTTTAGTTTTTACTGTACCTGAATTTTGATCATTTCAGAGCCTCATAAATAACACGTACATTATTTTAAATGTATTTTAATGCTGTCATAAAGGTAAAAGCTTCAATTAATCTAAAGAACAAGTGGAGTTATTGTGCAAATCAGACCTGAGCTGTGATTTCTTGGAGGTATAATTTAAAGGCGGCGTTAGTCAAGATCTGTGTTTGCTGGGATCATTGTCAGATCTCAGTCCAGCTGCCATGTCTCTGGGCTTTTCACAAAGGGAGGATTTTATCCAATATTAGCCCATTAATCTGGTTCACAGGAAGCTTCGTTATCCCAACCACACCAGTCAGGAAGAACAAGAGTACACACATACAGAGCAGTCCGTCAGTGAGTGTTTTGGTTTTCCCCTCATGTTTCTTTTGTCAGTGCTGGAGCAGATGAACTTGTGCACGTTATTGTCCGAAACAGAGGTCAGAGCAGGAACAGGAGTGGTGTTTAGTTGTCTTAAAAGCTTTGTTTCTGATTGGCTGGAAGGAAATGTTTTATCTACTTGTGATGAAAACACACTGTATTTTAATCAAAAACATATGGAAGTGACTTGTTTTTACTGCAGAGTGTCTATTCAGTTTGAGTGACCTTTGACCCTCTCTCAAGTGGCTTTCTGTATGTACATATATGTTAGAAACAGGAGCCTTGCTGTCTGAGTAAAGAATGTTTTTAGACCAAAGGATGGATTGTAACAACATAAACCCACTACTCTGGGAGACGTACTTGTGAGTGTAATCATTTGTCATAATTGAATTTCCAAATGTTTTGTAGATGTAAATTTTACTGGTTGTTATCCAAAAGAGGAAAAAACCTGAAAGGAAAACAAAAAGAAAACCCCGAGTTCAGAACTTCTGTAGGTAATGGCAATCAAAACAAAGACTGCGGAGGCACTTCTTCGCAGGAAATAAATCAGGAGTGGAAGGAGGATTTTCCACAGAGTGACAAAAAGTATAAGAGCGTCAGCATATTGCACAGTTTAGCGAGTCTTTTATTGCAGTCCAGAGGTTGAGGCGGGAATGATGGCGGTTTAGAAAAGACAGGCAGTTGTGGGTTGACGCTGGGGAGGTTCAGATTTTCAGGGATCTGTCTGTCATCAGCAGATGTTTACAGCTGAGCCAAGACACATATTTGTGTGCATGGGTAAATGTGTCTTTGTATAACTGCATTCTACACAAGCGTTTCTGCTTTCACATGGAATTGCACACAGTGTACTTACGTATTCAAGTGCCAGAGACACTCACTGACCAAAAAGCTTAAGCACCCAGATGGAGTAGTGGAAATCAAATGAAACTGCATGTGTTGGAGGGTCATGTGACTGTGTGGCAATGATCACGATATTAGATCAATAATGAAGGTGACAGTACCAGCACACTGCTCGTCAGTAGGGTTTGGCACCCCTTCAGGCCTTGATATATGTGGTGGGGAACACAGTCATAGAGCTGCTGTATCCTAAGGCAAGTTGGCCCACAGCTGTTGGAATTGGCCCTCAACATCTAGCAGGTCAGCACTAGGTTGGAGTTATTTGTGCTGATTCCACACTTGTTCAATTGATGAAAATCTTGGGACCTGTCCGGCCACTGGAAGACCTCAACATAATGCAGACAGTCCAAAGACTCACATGTGGACAGGTGTTCTCTTGTTCAAGAACTGTACCAGGGTGCTGGATGGGGTAAGACATGTGGACGTAAGATGTCACTGATGTAGCACTGAGCCAAAAGGTTCCCCCAAATCAGGACCAGAGGTGACCTGAAATCATACCCAATGGAGTGACGTAGGCGTGTCTCTTAACAATGGCGGGATTGGTTTTCTCCCCCTGGTGCCACCATACGTCCACATGATGGTCCTCTGTGGTAACGCACGACTGAGTGATCACTTTCATGATAGAACGCCACTTGTTATCAGTCCGTGCCTCCTGGTTACATCATCACTACACCTGCAGTCCAGCTAATGCCAGTCATCATGGTACGATGCAAGATGACATGGGCTCTTGTAAAACAGTCCAATACTTGTGTCCGGATGGCAGGTGCAAATGTCCTAGTGTTTATGTTATGCTTGGTGCACAGCACTACAATCCTTCCCTTGGTGAGGTCTGTCTTTAGTAACTGGAACCTTTACGATTATGTGCAGGTGCCCTCATGTTAGTGATGGCAACGGCAGTGAACTGAATCACTAGAATCAGTTCATTAAAATGATTCTTTCAAAAGATTTGTTTACCAAATCCTTCAGTTCACACAGTTTATTAGTTAGTTAGTTTAGTTTATTTCTTTTGTGCCATACACCATAAAAGGTGCCCAACCCCCATCCTTCAAACAGAAAGTGTGCTCTATCGAAGATGCCAGGCTTTTAAAACAAACTGAGCCAACTGAAACTCATAATATTTAAATAAATGCTGTAGTTTATCTTCATCACTCATATAAAAAAACACATTTTCGATCCCCCTCTGGGACTGAGTGAAGTCATCCAGTTTCTAAAGCTAGAGGCAAAGTACCAAATCTAAGTTTATTCATGCAGTACACGAATAAACAGCGCCACTTCCAGCACAGGACTAAGCAAACGTATCACTCCTTGGCGGCAGTTCTCTGTTTCTGCGCAAGGAACGACTCGGTGAATGAAGTGATTTGGTTCAGTTTGTTCACTCAAAAGATCTGTTTGTTTGAACGAATCATTCATGTACGACACAATACTACTTCATGTACCCGCTGATTTCAACATTGGCCCACTGTGACATCTGTACACCAACCGGTCAGGCAAATTCACAATGTAATTTCTATCAAACTTTGTCAATTGCTGGTGATGCTGTCTAATGCACCAACAAAGCACCCTTTTGACTGACTGTCGGATACTCCATTAACTCCCTGAAAACAACATTACACTACTTGTGATGCCACTATTTATGCCCTCTGATGCCTGTTCTAGATGTGCCTACTCCTTGCAAATCAAATCATTTTCACACACATCACTGGTCTGCATGTGGACCCAATTGTCCAAAATGGACCTAACCAAAATTGGTGCTTAACTTTTTCTTTCTCATAGTTGTTGAGTAATTTTGTATCACTTTGTTATTTGTGTGTTACAGAAATTGAGGCGACTGCAAAGTCTTTATTGGCTTTTTTCATGTTGTCATAAACTGTGTCAGTCACTTAGATTTTCAAAACTTTTAAGAAAAAAACACTAAATAATGCTCATTATAATAGCTCCATCAAGAGGCCTACAGCATTTAAAGCTGTAAGCACGTACGGTCGCACATTCTGTTGTTCCTGAACTCAACTTTTAAGTTTAGCTTCACTGAATATCTTTATCATAGCGGTTTAAATTTGTTGTTAAATTTGTTTTTTTATTCTGAAGATTAACTTCAGTAATTGCTGCCCTGCCACACTTTATTCATGCGTAACAGACATTTGAGCGTTTGCCACATCTTGCCACAGTCAGGTTCTGCGTCACAAGGACGGCATTGAGTGTTCTTTTACACAGCAAACCGTTTACAGTGACGTCAGCGAAGGTTCTTTCAGCCCAGTCAGTTTGTGTAACACCTGCCTGATCAGAGACCATCTGAAACGGCTCAGTTTCCTCTTATTAACACACACACACACACACACACACACACAGTCACACACAAACTGAAGCAACTCTCGCTATAGTTGGATGTAGTAAGTCCAGGTTCTGCTAAAAAAGACAGCTTGCATAAAATGCTACCAAATGTGCATCTGCCAAAATGTGGTTTGAACCATAACACCAAGATTGTCGCTAAATGTGCTTCAGTCAGCTGTTTGTTAGTAAAAGCAGCTCTCCATTTGTCAGACTTGTTTTGAATTTGCATTTATTTAGTGCGCACTTAATGGAGCGATATCATCAGACAGCGTGGGACCAGCCGGAACGATTCAAATCAAATTTATTCAGCAAAATAGAAATGACATGCTGGATCTTTAGATCATTTGTTTCTGCTGATGTTTCTGTTTGTTCTTTTATTTTCGAGCCCTTTTATGCCAGCGAGATTCCTCAATATTTTACCTAATTATCCTTAGTTATGTTAAAACATTTTGTCCGACAGATTGAGCCCATGAAAATCTCAGTGATGTGATGACATAAAGCTTTAGTTCAAAATATTCTTTGATCCGCAAATCAAATTGGAAAAACAATTAGCTGTTTGCGTCAGACTAATTACTGAACAATGCACACAGGACTATTGTGGGAGACTGTGAAGAGAGGCTCAAAACTTTGTCATTGTAAACCACGCAAGATGAGTAATCTGAGTGTTCACATTTATTTGGTCAGTACATGCAAAATGACTAGATGCTTACAATGTCTTACTATTTTTGTCTTTTAATTTATGTCTTACATAAACAGAACTGTGCAAAAACCCTAATTCAGGAATCTCTGGTTGCCTAAAAGCAAAATATAAAGGAATTATTATCACTGTATATGAGGCTTCTTCGGTGGAACAGCGGTGCAGCTCCCAGCAAGAAGGTTGCAGGATCGCATCCCGGTCTGGGGCCTTTCTGGGTGGAATTTATATGTCCACCCTGTGCTCACGTGGGTTTACTCCAGATTCTCCGGTTTCCTCCCACAGACTAAAAACATGCTTGTTAGGTTCATTGGTATCTCTTAAATTGTACCTAGATGAGAGCGTGAATGGTTGTTTGTCTGTATGTGTCCCTGTGATGGACTTGCGACCTGTCCAGGGTGTCCCCCGCCTCTCGCACAGTGACTGCTGGGGATAGGCACCAGCTCCCCGTGACCCAAAACGGAGAAGCGGGTAAAGAAAATGGACGAGGCTCTTTTTGCACACAGTCCAGGTTTCAGAGTACTGGCAGCCCTTAATGAACTCTTTACCTGGCCTGGTCTTTTGAAAAACATTAAACTGTGTATGTACTTGTAGCAAAAAGACACTCATTCATTTGTCATGCACGAATCTTCTTCTAAATCCTTAAGATTGTCTGTAAGTAATTAATTGGGTGGCGTGGCGGAACTGTGGTTAGAGTTGTCGCCGCACAGCAAGAAGGTTGCAGGATCCCCTCCTGGCCTTTTTGGGTGGAGTTTCCATGTTCCTGTGCATACATGGGTTCACTCCGGGTACTCTGGTTTCCTCCCTTTGATCAAAAACATGCACGTTAGGTTGATTGATAACTCTAAATTGTCCCTAGGTGTGAGTGAGAGCGTGAATGGTTGTTTGTCTCGTTTGTCTCTATCTGTCCCAGTGATGGACTTGAGACCTGTCCAGGGTCTGCTGGGGGTAGGTGCCAGCTCCCTACGACCCTGAACGGAAAAGCTTGAATGCATGGATGTCTGTAAAATGAATTGTTAGCTGAAGTCAAAGGTAACTACAATAAATGTTCACCTGACTTTTCATTTTCAGTCTTACAAGCAGACTCGAAAAGCCAAACACTTATAGAGTGTGGTGCTTGTTTATGTTTGAGTGAAAGGTTTTTCTCCTGTCATACCCAACTTCCTCTGCTGGACACAGTTCAGTCCTTAAAGGTCACTTGGCATTCATGGACTTGGACTAGCTCCGACTGGTTTTGGTTTCCTCACTAAGCCTCCTCTTCTAATCTTTGCGCACAACAGTCTGTCGTAACCTGTCTAATCTAAAAGCTTCCTCAGTCTGAAACTAGCTGCACTTTTAGGTCATGAATAATGGCTCCACATTTCAGTCTGACTGCTTTTATCTCCTGTGAAACTTCAGGCTTGGCGACACATGCATACAGAAGCCTTTGTATTTATCTCTCAGGGAAAGGAAGTCAGGAATTCCTTTTGTTTTCAGACCCTCCTTATTTTACTATTTATTAGTCATATCAAGTAAAAGTACCGACCGTTTTCTGCTGCATCTTCGAGACGAGGAAGTAAACAAGTCTGTTGAATCTCACATGTCAGCCTGTGTGCTGTAATTTAATTATGTACAGAAATGCAGACTTGCAGTTTTCTTTGATGAAGTGTGGGAAGCAGCTGAGAAATACTGACTGCAACAGAAGCTTTTAATTTTAGTGTTTAGAGCTCCTTTAATTGAAAAAGAACAGTTAAGGAAATCACGAGGAATACTGGGAAAAGTGCAGCATCAAGTGCAATAACCGAATGGAGCAGAATGGAGTCTTTTGGAATTGGATTTTGGAGTCTTTTGAACATCACCAAGCTTAAGAGTCATCCATGGAGGAGTAATGTCTACGGCATTAAAGATGCAATAACTATAACAGTACCAGCATGAATATACACACTGATGAGTGACGAATTTCTGTAAACAATGACAACATGTACAGGCTGCAGCCTCCAGCTGTATCCAGGACCTTAAATGGGTTTCGATGACATAGGGTTGTAGCTTACGGTGCACATATTAGGAAAATGAAAACCAGAAGAGTATGGGTTTAAAAACATCCTGCAAAGTTTTTTTCCTTTAGTCTTTCTAGGGTAAATTTAAGCCAAATTCTAATGATGCATTAAATTGTCTTGAAAATGACCCCCATGTACGCATGGACTAGTGTGAGATTCTGACAGTATTAAACATTTTAGTAAAAAATACCACAGAATTAAACAAAACCCAAAAGCAAAAAATTACAAATGAATCACAATTTACTTGGAAACAGGAATGCATCTCCTGTTACTACTACAGCTTAAATAATATCACATATTGATATGGTAATGAATATAATATAGTTATAGTATAGTTAGTTATAATATAGTTGTGTTGACAGTCACTCTGTTTAAAATTGGTGTCAGATATTTTAAGCTCTCATGACACAGATTTTAAAATGTTATCATCAACTATTTGTAGTTTGAAGATAAAGATGGAAAAACACCAAATAAATTTAGTTATAGTTCTACAGTGCTGCAGTCCCTGAAGAAGGGAGCAGCCACAAGAACGTACTATAGTTCTACAGTGAATGTGTTTACTGTATAAATTTTCTGTTCTTTAATTTTTATAAGATGGTTTCCTGACAAGCTGACGATAGCATTAAACAAAGGGAATGGGTCTATTTTTTGCTACTAAAAACATTACAACTGACTTCATTTTTTTAAGGCGAAAAGATGAAGAGAATTTCTATGTCAGCCATCATACACAGCTGACTGACAGCTCGCAGAAACAGGTAGGGCGAGGGGGAGTGTTGGTTTGCACTTTATCTGTCATCTCATTAAAATGGATTTACACCACAGGAATTACATTATTTTATTGGTGTTGAAACTAACTTTTTAACGCCGTGGTATACCTTGAAACCGTAAACCAGCCCATGCCTACCCGTATCATATAGTTTGTTCCTGTTGTTGTCTTTATAGTGTTTGAATATATTCCAGTTATTTTCCTTGACATAGACGACAATTTTAATTTTTTTAGTGTGACTTTTTACACACGATTTGTCAACAGGAGACTTTCAAAAGCCCATTTGTCTGAACCAGACCAAAAATGTTAAGTTGGTCCGATCTATGCTGTTATAAATAACCCAAAGTAAGAAGTCAAAGCAACAGTGAAGACTCTGACTTTTAATTTCTTCTGCGCGAGTCAAGGTGATTTATGAGTACTGAGTCTTTTAATATACATTTTTACCAGACAACAAAAAAAAGGGAGCCTCAATGTTGAATTTCCTCCTTCAGTTACTCTGACTGAGAGCCAAGCTCGCTGTAAAGCTGCGACTGTAGTGCATCGCACACACACGCACACACGCACACACACTCTGAGACGAGGCCGAGTTTCTCCTTCTAATCACTCTCATATGTGGAGGGGCCACTGGAAGGATTGTTTTGTTATCTCACGTCGTCATCGGCGGGTTTTTGCCTGCGAGCATGTGTTACCGGTTAACACTTGAACGCGAAGCGAAGGTAAAAGTCTCTGAGAATTACAGAAGACAGGGCTGTCTGCAGGGTGCGTGTCCGCGATAGTTATGCCCGTGCATGAACGCAGTCAAGGCAGAACATAAGTTTCAGCTCCAAGACTCAAGTGGATTAGGAGCTTAGAGGCACACTCCTCCAGAGCTTTACACACTTCATTCCCTTCAAGAAATTGGGGTGCCTTAATCACTAATTTAGTCTCCTCTTGCCTGCGCCCCATTAAACCTTATTGCTACAAGACATAGTTAGCTAAATCTATTGAGCTGCATGAATTGTGGTTACGTGCACCTTGATTAATAACTAACTGAATGAATTTAGCTCGTTCTGCAACAGAGGCGTCTGAAAAAGAAACCCATATTTCATTTTAGGCACACAAGGAGCGGCAAACTATTCTGCTGTCTGTGATTCTCTCGTTGATCAAAGCTGTGTTATGCAAGCCAGTAAATGTGTTTTTAATTATATACAGATTTTAATATGTCCTCTGCCTGCCAAAAATAATTCACTTCCAAAAAAAGTTATTTTCTTTTCAAAGGCATCAAATGGCTTAGATCAGGGGTTCCTGACCTCTTTTTTCGTCAGAGCTTCCCTTCATGCACCAGCAGAAAGTGCGGTGCCCCGCGTGCATTAGCTAATTTTCCATTTATTTATATCCATCCATCCATATTCTTTACCCGACTCTCCATTCTGGGTCTTGGGGAGCTGGTGTCTATCTCCAGCAGTCACTGTGCGAGAGGCGGGGGACGCAAGTCCATCGCAGGGACACAGAGACAAACGACCATTCACGCTCTTACACACACCCAGGGACAATTTAAGAGTTACCAATTAACCTAACATGCATTTTTTTAGTCTGCGGGAGGAAACCAGAGTACCCGGAGTAAACCCAACTGAGCACAGGAAGAACACTTAAACGCCATCCAGAAAGGTCCCAGGCTGGGATGCCATCCTGCCGCCTTCTTGCTGGGAGGCAACAGCTCTAACCA
>NC_051435.1:21945214-21957347 GCF_001649575.2 Kryptolebias marmoratus | reverse complement strand
GGTAACAGCTCTAACCACTACGTCGCTGTGCCATCATTTATTTATATATTCCAGGTAATTCCTCCCCATCCCAGCATAAAAATGAGCAGCCAGTCTCTCGATCCTTCACATCTCTACAACGAGGTGTTTGTCAGGTTTGCAGCAGATGGTTGCAGGCGGAAACCGTGTTTGGTTAGTTTAACAGCTGTACTTTAATGATCCAAATCTTTTCTTGCAGCCTTTTTCTTCACTCTGAATCAGCTTGTAGACACGAGAGTTTCTCACACCTGATGCCTTCCATGTATAGGAGCTATTCATTGTTTATAATTCGATTCCACCATGGGAGGAGATGTGGGACACATCAGATGTATTGGCTACACCCATTTTATAGCAGGTCTGATGTTTTTGTTTTTTTTTAAACTTTGAATTATCTTGAAGACAGATGAGTTCCTCACGCTGGGTGCATTTCTGTGTAGGAAGGATTTATTGACTATAATCTGATTTCACCATGGGCAGTGGTCTGGGGCACAGCCACAGGTGGTGCAGAGCATCTCATCGTGATTGGCCAGCGGGCAGCCACGCTTTTGCCCTTGTTGCAGTTTTCTACAGCTCTTCTGCAACAATTATAGATCAGCCTGGCGGCTATTGCACTTAATATTAATTACGGAAGAACTCGCGTTTGCGAAGCCTGGAATAAATGGGATTCATTTCAGAACATGACGCAGGTCATTGGGTAATTATCTGATGATCAAAAGCAGCTCTCCTCCCCTCACCCAGCTGAGAAACTAAATGTGAGCTAATGCTCACTATAGTTTATTCACAATCCTGAAAATACAGATGTGTTTTAATGGTTCATTTTATAAGTGTAAACGTCAGAAAAATGGGAGGTCATTTCCTCCAGATGGTGCATAAAGTTGCACAGAAAAATCAACCGGTTTCTTTTTTTTTCCCTTGACATTTTTATCTAACTTATAGCTCCTGTTTGACACTTTTCTACCTCTGTACTCCACTTTTCTCGTGAAGTTTGACACCGGATGCTGCATCGATTCGTCGGTCTCATCAGTCGACGTGGCATACGAAGATGTTTTTTTATTTATTTATGCTTTCAATTCCCCCGAGACACACCCACTTTTAAAATGCAGCTCTGTGTTTGTCACAGCAGTGTCTGATGCAATTAAACTTTCACCCGGACCTTTAATAAACATTTTAGTGTGTTTTTGTTCCTTTTTTTTTGTGTACATGTGCAAAACATTTTGACAGCATCTGTGTCATTAAAGTCTCTCTCTCTCTCACACACACACACACGCACATTGGAGCTCTCCTTGCTGAGATTTAATGACACAGACGTTGTCAAATGTGTTGCACACTGGAATAAAAACAACATAATCTTTACAATGGGATCAACAAGCAGATGCAGCATCTTGAATCGAACAATATGTGCAAACTGGAGTTAGGGTTAAATGTCACGGGAAACAAAGATGCAACAGTCCGAAGGCTCTGCGTGTGTGACTTTATGCACCAATTTGCAACACGTAAAGAAGAAAATAAAGCCCTGTTTTACTAACATAACACGTGCTTGTGAAAGGAAGAACGAGAGCCGCACTTTTACCTTACCACCGTAGAGAACGTACAGCGCCTGATTCAACGTGGAAGAAAAAAAAAGCTTGGCAAAAGGTTTTGATTGTTAAACGACTGTTTGTTTTACTCTGACTAACCAAACACAGAGTTTCAGGTTACATCACATTCAGAACTATGTACATGTAGGAGTTTTTAGTTTTCTGAGGCAGGTGTGAGTAAGGCGCTCCGAGGAACAAAAAGTAGGGAACCACAGAGCTGTAGGACTCCGTTGAAATGATATGAAGGATTATATTTACACTGACATTTACAGAGAATAAAAAAAAAGTTTAATCTGGCTCCTAGTTTGGTGTTTTTTGCTTGTGTTTGACATTTATAAAACACAGTTCATGTTGCAAAGGAATGTATTTTAAACACAGATTTAATGTTTAAATATATTAGCATTATTTGTCTCTAGTATATAAGTTTACAACGCAGGTATAATGTTGTAAATGGTGCCGTAAAGCCATTTTTCATGATTTATTATGATTTCTGTCATGTTCTAACCTTGTTATCCAATTTGTTTCCTTTATTCTGTTAGTTTAAACTGATAAAAGGGGTAATGTATAATGTTGCCAGTGGTGCTGAGCAGTCAGAGTAAACGGGGCCTTTTGGAAATGAGTTAGCCTTCAAAACTTAAGGCTTCTACAGGAAACCTTTTGTTTTTTTTTCTCTCTCTCTCTATCAAATGGCACCAAGTTTGTTTTCTTTCCTCAAACAACTGACTGAGGAGAAAATTTCTATCTGTGCATGTTTTCACTTAACAAACTCATTAACTCAACCGGAGAAAACTGCAATCTAATTTTCAGTATAATGCAAAACACATGTGGGAGTTTTTATACTTATCAAATGTTTTCATCGAGGCTTCTTATATTTTACGTGTGTTGCCAGAGTGCACCGCTAATGGACAGCTTTTTTTGCGAACGTTTCACGGTAACCCGATCGCAGCGTTTTGGAAATGTCACCTCTTTGGTTGAGCAGAAACCGTTCCTTTTTTTTTTTTTTTTTGCAAAGGCCAGTGGGATTCATGAGACAGACACCATCCCTGTTTGGCTTCTCTGTTTTTATGGAGGGATTCTGGCAACGCTCAAACACTCCGCTGTACCAGAGACAAGTGGACTGAGTGTCCTTTCACTAAGCTCAAATGAAATGGGACAAGTCTCCTGAGGAGTCAGATAAAAAGCCCCGCCAGGTAAATTCTCGAAAAACAAAGTTATGAGCAGAGGTGAAGGTAGGAAAGAGATGGTGTTTGTGTATTTTCTTTTTTGTTTGTAACGTGAAAACACAGCTTAAATATGAGCTCTGTAGCCGGGAGAAAAGCCAGCACCTGAGCCACGGTGCTGAGCTTTTCCAGGTCAGGGCTTCGGGATGAGGATACACCTGAATGCGTCGGTCTTGCTGTGGTTTCTGGAACATTCCTCTGGGCCTCTGTAATGACTCCTAATGGCACTAATGAGCCTCCGCAGAGGAGCCCCGCTCCACATGGGTCTGGTGGAGAGGAGGGAGAAAGGTAAACAACAAAATTGGAAGAAGGATGGAGTTAGATCTGGATGAGTGAAACCGAGACAGATGATAGTGAGACATCTGTGGGAAGAGTGGGGGAAAAAAAAGGGGAAACTTGAAAGAGGAAAATAACCCTAGTAGCTGTAAAAACAACTCAGCAGAAAGATGGAGGTGGTCCTGTCGCACGTATATTTAATGTTTTATCTGGACCTCCATCTTAAAATAACCTGACCCTTTTTTTTAGTCTTTCCAAAACCCATTCCTAACTAAAGTTTCTTTGCTGCAAACCAACCTACCCTCTGGCCACGCTCAGTTGCCAGACACTGAAGCAAAAAAAAGGACATAAAAGTACTTCATACTGATGATATTTTGTCTCCTTGCTCTGTTTTTCCTATTCTTTAATCTCTCCTCATGTCTTTTCCATGTGTGCTCCTGGAGGCGAGTTATCCATGGGCGAGCTCCAGGATCCGTTCCTCGTCAGCGTCCACCTCATCGTTGACCCCGGCCAGGGCAAGTTCCTGCAGCGCGCCGCCGACGCCGTGCTGGTGTGGGTGCACCCTGAGCTACAGCTCTTCAGAGTCTCCGAGCGGGCGTCCACCTCCCAGCGACCTCGGCCCAAGCGTCAGCAAAATGGCAGCCCGTCCGCGGCCTGTCAGCCAGCTATGGCAGTCATCCTCTTCCTCCAGGAGGCGTACGGCGGCGAGGAGCACCTGCTGATGCTGCACCGCGCCCTGCAGAGGCCGCCCTGGCGTTACCATCACACCGAAAAAGTCAGCAACGGCCACCGCATGCTTCCACTCGCACCCTGCAGTCAGGACTTCTTCACTCTGTCCCCAGGAACGCCACTCTGGGCTGTGAGGCAGGTCCACTACGGCAAGGAGATTGTACGCTTTACAGTTTATTGCAGCTACGAAAACTATGCCGATATGGTCCGGCTGTACAAGCTGCTGCTCCAGCGACGCGTGGCGCAAAAGAAGGAGGACTTTTGCTTCTTTGTGGTGTACTCCAACCCGGACATGGAAATCCAGCTGTCATTTAAGAGGCTCCCACCGGGCCAGAATCCGACGGCGCTGGAGTCAGCCGTGATGGAGGTGAGAGTTCGGGACGTGGGAGTACTGGTGCCACTTCTGCCACTCCCCTGCAGTCCAATCAGCGAGGTCCGCTGGCAGACAGAGGACTACGATGGAAACAAGATCTTGCTGCAGGTGAGGAATGTTTTTGGGTCAGTGTTGGTTTTTGTGCCCCCCCCCCCAAAAAAAAAGCTTTGCTTTTCAACCTTTTGCTTAAGTGCACTAAGAGAACAAGCAGTAACTTCCTCCCATCATCATTAAGGCCTTATAGTAGCATTCATTACATGTTAGAAAGCCTGTGCATGAGCAGCCATACTTACAGAGGCGGACTTACACAGAAAGCTTGTTGTTTGGGGGGGTATCAGTTTCAGAGGGGATACGTGTCCAGGCAGTGTGAGATAAGTAGTTTGGAAAGTTCAAGCCGATTAAGCTGCAGTCCATTACTGCGATTGGAGCAACACTGAGAGAAACAACAAGCTAATCTATCATGACAATGGACCATATGCATGATGCTTAGGCTCCAGCTGGATGGAAGTTCCTCTGCAACATAACAGAAGTGTTAGGCGTTGTTTTCAGACTTGTTTTTGTTCATCTCGACTTGAAACTGATTCAGTGTTCACACAGAAACACACCATATTTTAATTATTTCCTTTTTTTGTATTTAGAAGTCTTGTTTAACAAGAAGGTGGAAATATGACAAACAACAACAGCTGTAATTTTTATATGTTTTAGAACTCTAATTCTCCTCACAGTAGGCTATAAAACATCACCTGGAAGAGTCTTGAGGTTATTTTCAGAAATAAAATAATGTGTTTAACTTAAAACTAATAGCATATTTTTTTGCCATATTTGTTACATAAGATCCAAACTGTTGTCACAAACGAATCGAAAGCAGAAAAATGGTCGTCGAGGCTGTTTTCGTTGGGTTATCAGCTCTTGTCTCTGCAGCATTGTTTGGGTAAAGATTTGTGCTCAGCTGTTGAGGTTTTTAGCTGGCTGAGGTCAGACATCCGGCTGACCTGGCTTATCCCAAGAAAACTAAAGCACCAGTGAGGGTCTGATCATCGCCAAGTCAGCAACCTCATTACCCAGCACCCCCTGCTGCAGCTGGTCACCAGCATTGTTGCACAGGAAACTCCCGAAAAACTGGACACATCATGTCATGACATCCCTACCTGAATACAAATTACAAACAATTTTTCTCACTTATTTCTTGATGAGCATAACTATTAAATAATCAAATTTAATTCTGGTTTTAAAATTTGTTCCTTTTAGAGCTACACCTCTTATCTCTTGTAGTCCTGCAGCTGAAAATTTATATTTAAAAAAGCATCAGGAGTAGAAAATAAATTGGACGAACAAAGTTCATATTATCTGAGTGAGACTTTCAGTATCCGAAGAAATTGTGAAATAGGTTCAAATCTATTTATTAAAATCTTTAATACTTATATTTATTTCACGTTTCGTTAGGGATTTTGATGTTAAAAATGCATTTCTTTGTCACACTGTTAAATATATGCAAAACACCAACACAGAAACATATTTATAATGACATTTATAATATTTATTACAGTTCATTAGATTGTAAAACTGCTAAGATTTGTGCAAAACATTTTAAACACCCAGAGAAATAATTAGGAACAACTTAACATGAGATTTCCAGTTTTGAGGCGATAACATCTTTGCTTTTTAAAACTTTCAGAACAGTTAAATAACTAAGTGCATAAATATTTGGATCAAATGATTTAATATTCCTACAAATGTTAGAAATACTGCCTCAGTTTTCACATGTTCTGACTTCACTCTGTTATGTGAACCTAGTAAATAACTTATTATCTTAGTAACCTTTAGATTTGACTTTCACACTTCTTGTTTTTGCGCCTCAACGTTCACATCTCTACAAACTCTTCCTCGCCTCCGTGCTTGTGGAAATAACGCTCTGCGGAAAGTTCCCGCCTCTGCCTTTTCCCCTCTCTGCTTGGAGAGGCAGATGACGATGACGGAGCTGACAGAAAAAGACGAAATATGGAGAAACTATTAGCAGCGAGACGACAGTCGAACCGCGCAACAGGGAAGGAAGTCATAGTTGAGAACTTTAACTCGCAGCGCATTGATATGAACACCCACTGCAGCTGCTTTCCATGTTGAAAACAAGACCATTTCCATATTTGTGTCCGAATGATGTCTCAGGTTCCCAGAGCTGTCGCTCTGTGGATGATTGTGTTTTTGGTGTATGATATTTTGTCCAGCAGTCTGCCTTTTAACAGTCTTTGCTCCTGAAATGATGGTAAACACAGAGGTTTTATCGAGATGCTGATGACTTCTCCAGCTGCTGGTGTGATTCATAAAGTGGCTGACCTGAGAACAGGGAGCGTGCAGTTTGTAAGCCCTGGGGTTCTCCTGTACATCCTGCGAGGAGTACGCACGAGAGCCCCACATATGGAGGTTTATGGCCTTCAATGTGCCCCTCCCTCTTTTGTATCCATGGCGACATAATGTTTCAGCACATGCATACAATATACACTAAGATGGAGAAGCTGTTCCTCTCTCTTACACTTCCTATTACATTGCAGACTTAGAGGTTAAAATTGACCCTTAAAGAATAAATTTAAAAAAAGTAATCAAACCTTTTGCTAATCTGATTCTAAATGACTATAAAAGCACCTGTTTTAGCTCTGAAACTACAGAGTGTTAGGGTTTTAAAGCTAAGCAGGCCTGATGTAAAGTCTCACTAAAAATAAAACCTTCTTAAAGCTTGCTTGGCCCATCGGATTCCTGAAAGTGCAAGTAACAGGAAGACAGAAAGGCAGAAAATTCTGTAGGAATGGAAGGGAGAAGAAACTGTTTGTGGAAGGTTTTGTGGAGGACCAAGAAGAAAGACAGCTAACCTCCCAGGACTTCGACTGCAGCAGAAGATACTTCTGGATGATGTAAATAAGAGTCCGAGGAGGGTTTCTCTGCATAGGAGGCCCTGTGGAAAGCCTTTGTGGAAGCCCAGTTTCTGTCTGAAGAGCCTTAAGTAAAGCTTAAAGAAATGGCCGCCATCATGTGTCTGAAGAATGAAATCCTGGTCGTTTGAAGCCTGGATTTTTCTACAAATAAGGCAGGGTGCGATCTCAATCAACACATGGTTGACATTTGAACCTTTTTTCAGATATGAGGTGCATAACCTCAGTCCGTAATGTCATCAGTCAGTCATTTGTCACATTTACATTTCTGTCCCGCAGCTTCATTCAGACACTTCCTCAGCAGTGACACCAGCAGAGCATGTGTGAAATGTTACCACAGATCCATTACGACATGTTGAAATTACGTTTTTATACCTTGTCTGCTGTGATCCTGTAAAACACCAGAAATGGATGGGATCAAGTAAAAGCATCTCTTTTCTGTACATTTCAATTTATTGCAGTTGTTATTTAAAATACAAACCTTTGTACAGCAATGAGCATAGATGTTATCAGCTCAAAAAACATAACCCTCTAATTCGATAACTTAGATGCATGAAAGCTGAGAAAATGTGAAAAAGGTTCTGAGTTGTAGAGACAAATCACCCCTGTGAAGATGTTTCTGATCCTAGTTAACTGAGACCCACCAGAGAAACTAGAAAATCAAGTTTTAGTGTACAGTTTTAGGATTTATCTGAAAAGTTGTTGTGTTGTGCTCACCTCTGCGTCGACTGTTGCAGCAGCACTTTAGTTCAACTTTAGTCTGCACTTTGTGTGTTTTGCAAATAGCCTAGAAATATAAACGCATCAGCGTAATTCCAAACGTCTGTTAGGTTATATTCAACATCTTCAGTATGTTTTTAATTAAAGACTATAGAATAACTTAACAGGACTTTGAACATGTCGCAGAAAGAAAAGTATATACATAAATATGGGCGTAATAGTACACATAATTCGTGGTTTTGTTTTGTTTTTTCGATATAGGTTAAATGCCAAAAACTAGTTTTCCCTTTTTTTTTTTCCTCCACTTATTTTAAACAGACAATAACTCTTCCAGACGCCGAGGCAGAAAAACAAACCACCCTTGCTAGTGGCAAGGCTCTAAGATTTCGTACAAATATACCTAGCATTACTATATGTAAATAATAAAACCAGTAAGAACTGCAGTCGGTTGAAATTATCCAGTTCCACCCAAGTAATGGTACAGAGCCAGTGTTGCTGGTAATAGTTCCACCCAAACTTTTCCTACTGCAAAAGGTCAAAGTGACTGCCAACAATAGGTTTGGTTGTTTTCTGCGCATGGTTTTTATAAAAGTAAGTAGTGAAAGGGATTTTTTTGTTTGTTTGGAACAAAAGAAGTAATGTAGCTTTTTAAACATCTTATTTTATGAAGACAGTTACAATAAAGTAAGACGTTTTTTCTCTTGCCTTTGTTGCAGATTTCAAATCTCCAGTATCCATACTTAATAATGTGCTCTTGTATTTTTATTTTTTTGTTCCTGCTCAGGTCCAAGGGGCATCCCTGAGACACAGACAAGATCCCCGCCACATATCATCCACTGTCAGTGAATCGGCCTCGGCTTCATCCTTCACCCGCAGCGTCACCTCCTACAGAAACCGCCGTCACATTCAGAGGGTAGCGTCCCGTCCCAGAGCACACCAAACCTCCCACACCTCCCTCCCTCTGGCCTGTGAGGAGCAGGACGAGCAGGAGCAGCAGCATCCCGACGCCTCCCAGTGGCGGGGCCGTCACTCGGGCTCCCACTTCTCCCTGCCCAACATGGGCTCAGCCGGCTCCCACTCCGCCTGCTCCTCACCTGCTCCTCCTTCCAAACCTCCCGCCAGGAGCTGCTCCCTCAAAAGGAGCCCCTCCGTCATCCAGCCGTTCTGGCTCAACGTGGACACTCTGATCGGCGCAGAGGAGACAGATGTGGACACGGGGGACAAAGTGAACCCGGGCAGCAGCGTGGACCTCTCGGTGGTGTCTGCATACATCAAATCCAGCCTGCCGCTCACCCCTCGTCCGTTATCAGCCCCCCCGGAAGACCTCAGACCTCCCCTTTCTCCTCACGTCCCAGAGAGCAACTACAAGTCAGCCACGTTGGGCCGAACTCCAAACAGCTTGTCCATCAGGAGCTACGCTCTGTCACGTCCCCAGAGCACCAGCCTGAGCACGAGCGCTGCGCCGTCCTCGAGTGACGTCTCAATAAACCTGTCAGACAGCTGCAGCATTATTAGTGCACCAGCTGAGGAGACGGAAAGGCCAGAGGAAGAACAAGAATTCTACATTTGATTAAGACTGAAAGCTGAGAGGACTCAACTCGGGTCAGACTTTAGTGCTGAAGACATTTAACACAGTCTGCCCTCTGCTGTCTGATAGTAGAACTACAGGGAAATGACAGAATCTGGAAGAGTTGTTTTTTTTTATATTATTATTACTGTTTTTTTTTTCTTGCATGTAGAGAGAAACACTGTAAATAGCCACACACATTTAATCGATTCGACAGAGCAATCACACAGCTGTACATAAGCTCAATAAAATATAACTCCTCTTGCAAGTGTGCTGCATTTCAGAGCATTAAAGAAATTCAACATTCCTGATTCTGTTTTGTTTACTTAAATATGACTGATTTTAACAGCAGGGTTGGTTTCAACATTACTGGGAATCATTAAGCTGTAGCCACGTTTCTCCAAAGTAAAGCTAAAATGATATGTCTGATTTGTTAAGAAGGGCAACAAACTGACTTTTCGACAGTTTTTTTAATTTCATGGAAAATGTCTCTGGGTTTGTTAATAAGACAAACATAAACCTGAAGCGGTGAGCTTGTCATGTGTGCAGTATGTGAGCTTTCTTTGTAACAGTTTTATCTGAGTCTTTAGCTTCTCACTTTAAACTGTCCAATGAGACCACAGGAAAGTTGTTCAGATTTTTCCTCATTTTTGTTCTGAACCCAGACATTTGCTAAAATTAATTTTGAGAAAGAGGCAAACAGAGAAGAGTCCTTGCTGAGGAGGAGGACGTACGTTTCTACCTGATGTACTTTAGTCGTTGTGTTCCCATCTGTATTCATCGAACACTGAAACAGAAACTACAGCTGTGAGTGAGGCTTGAAAGAACGATAAAGTCAGGATTTGTTCATTTTCTACAGTCTTGATACGTCTTTGAGGAGGAACAGGACTATTGGATGCTTGCGTTAAACAGGAGAGACCGTAGCAAAGGACTGTGTCCAAAAGCATACTGAAAATGTCAGCATATTCAGTTAAACAAGAAAACAAAATAACAACAACAACAAAAATGTTGTATTACAATTTAACAGCACTAACAAAAAAGTAAAACAAGCAGAAATTGAGCTACAGAATCATTTATATTTTCTGACCACAGTCAACTTCTTTGTTTTGTTTATCTTTTTTTTCTGAACCATAACTATAATTTTAGAAATACAAATTTTTCCTTGAAATGATCTGGCAGACAGTCATCTTTTATTGTAATACAGTTGTAGCATGACTGGACCCCTTCATTGTAGGGACCTCTAACCAACATTCATCTTTCCAGCAGCTGGTCTGTGTGAAGGTCATGACTGAACCCTGGTACTGTTTTGGATAAGCTGTTTTCTTAAACTTCACACACTCAATGAAGCAGTAGTGATCCTAATAACAGAACCTCTTTTGAACAGGAAAAGATAAGCTCTGTCTGTGCAGACGCTCGGGTTCCTGACATTGTCAAAATCTGAGTGGATGACAATAATTTGAAGTCTCATCACTTTTGATTAAAAGAAACTGTCTTTTTTCATCTTCATCTTGTCATATTTTGTTAAACCTAAGTTTAAAAGTGTACGTTTTGTCCAGGTTTGTTTTGTAAAGTCCAACAGCAGAAAAACTGAAGAAAAGCTAAAGTTACCAAGAACCATTTGTTTTAGGAGATAAATCCAGTTAAAGAATTGCTCATACACACCATGCCAGCCTCCAACTCCTGACGCCATCAGCTGAAGAGTTTCAAAGCCGTCACCACAACCTCAGGTGACCTTGGACCTGATGACCCTCAGTGGACCTTTGGGCTTCAACCTGTCTTTTCTCTGTGGTTCTGCTGAGGCTTGATCAGCCTCTCTGAAGTCACTCAGAAAGACGAAGTGACAGCTGACCACACAGCCTCGATCTGGTAAGGCACCTCAAAGTCACCCCTCCTGGTGATGAGAAAAGCAATGTTCGGTTTGGCTAGGACACTTTAAGCTGCTGCATTTTAAAAAGAAGTTATAATCTGAGCCTTTCTCAACTAATCGGACAAATTGACAGAATTATTAACATTGTTCTGACCAAAGTGAAAGACTAATTTAAAAAATTTTCAAATTCTTCAGCATGTAAAACCTAAAGCTGAGATCCTAATCTCACATCCTGTTCAAAAGATTCTTACGTTTTAGATAATATATTTAAAGTCTTACTAATGATTATAAAGGTTAATTCTTTCTCCGAAGCCTAATCCTTGTTAAATCATCGTGAAGTGAGTATAACTGTTTAAATTAGGATCAAATCATTCAAAGTAATCATTTAACGCCAAAACTCAGAATATTATTCTCAAATTTTCAGTGTTCATTTTTATGTTGGTTGTGCTGATTTAGTTTGTTGGATGGATTTTGAATAATTTTATTTTTGTAATAAAATCTTAAAAAGGCATATGTCTGATGAAATCTCCCCGTAATGAACGAATTCAGCTCTCAGTTGTTGAGATCTGATAAATAATAGGGGTGAATAAATCAAGTGATCTAAATGTTTTTGGTTTCCTATAAGATAATTTATTGACATAATTAATGGACTGTACTTTAGTTGTAAACATGGATAAAGTCAAACAATCTGTCCTAAGTTTCTTCTTGACTTGTTGAAGCAGAGTCTGCGTCGGTGATGTAACTCTCCTCCGCCTCTGGGGAGTCTGGAACAAAGTCCCGTTTCAGCTCAGCTTGTAAAATCTGCTTCTCAGTGCAGTTTGAGCCCTTCAGCAGGTCTCTGTCTGTGTGGTCCGAATCCAATCCG
>NC_051435.1:21930821-21945208 GCF_001649575.2 Kryptolebias marmoratus | reverse complement strand
GGGGGGGGGGGGATCTAGTAATAGTGCTCATGGTCGTCATGGCAAAGCCTGCTTGCAGTTTTGCAGAGGTGATCTCATCCTCCCCCAGCCAGCACGCAGAGTGGTGTTTTTAGTGTTTCTCTGGGAAACAGATCAGTCATCTGAGCCCCAAGTCAAGCTTTATTCAACAGATCTAAGTAAATGTGTGCACTTATTTTTCATGAAAATGAGTTAGGTCTTTACTTTCTAAAAAATAAAAAAAACATGAACTGAGGGGCTCAAAAGCTTTTATTTTAGATCAGAAGTCAGTTAATTGCTTTCTTGTGTGTTAATCATATATCGATCAGAGATGCTGACTGATGGCTTACTGATAAATTAATTTATTTGACAGAGCCTCTGTTGTTATAGTACCACTCAAAAAGTCTGCAAAAGTCTTAAGTCATCTCATTTCTTTATATTTTATTTTTAGCAAGTCAGCCTTTCCAGTAATCTTTTAAAGTGGTATTTATCATTAGTTCCTCAGGCTTTTTGGAAGTCTTTCAAAGTTTTTCTTTGGACTTTAGCTGCCCTTTCACTTCTTGTATGTCCTTCTGCCTAACCATTTTCTAAGAAATTATTTTTTATTCATTTACTTATATTTTGTTAATCCACCTAACTCTGTCCTAAAACTCCTTTAGGCATAAAAATACCCTTCAAACTCAAAAGGTGAACCAGAGTTGTGTTCATATAAAACAGACAACTTTGTTTTCTCTCTTTTATCTATCATGTGTTCTTTATTGACGTTTATTCATGGCTCTGTACAGAACTTTGATCCTGTACATTGGTTTGTTTAAAGCCTATTTTTTTTTTCAGCCTATTTTAGGTCTTCTTCCTCACGTTCCCTTTTTTTCCCCTTTTTTTCCTCCCCTAGGTGGAGCTGTGTGCAGGCTAAAACTCTGTACCTCGCTTCCTGGTTCTAGCTCATGTTCTAATTCCAGCCATCTCACCTGTATCCACTTACCTAATTAACTGTTGCTTATGAGATCTGCTCGGACCACCATCCAGCACTGCGTCAACTATTGGCCACATATTACATTAGTTTGTATTTCCTTAGTGCTCTTAGAGAAATTGGTTGTTTGTTTGAACTTACCAGTGGTTTTCTGCTCCTCCACTGCATTGATGGACGAAAGTGGGTGATCTTCTCATAAAGTGATGGTCTCTAAAGAGTCCGCTTATCTCAGTCTGATTGGTCTCTTGATGCTGATCCACTCCTGCAAAGAGGGTTAACTTTATTTGGGAGTTTCAGATAGCAGCAGGTGGTGCTCCAGTCCAACTTAAAAAAAGAAGGAAATTGTAAAACCTAACCAGTCTGTCCTGATTCTAAGCCTCACAAAGTCAAAGTGTGTCACGAATGTTTTATCTCAGTTATTTCTTTACATTTCCAGTTTTCCACTCACCACATGGAGTCACATTTGTCCACTTTCTTATGGTTAACATAACAAGCAGAAACACTTTTCTTATATTTCGCTAGGGCCATGCCCATTTCTCCTTTCACATCCCCCCACCTCCCCTCTCCGCCTTGTCCAGTGCCAGCACTAGTGAGTGGCTCTAATCCATACAGGAGTACCTGGCAGATCGCTCTGGCGACACCGGCGTTGTAGCAGCCTGGTCCGACCCTGCACACCGGCACGCAGTCTAATCCTTCCCCGGCTGAAGGACCCAATGCTCCCTGGAGCCTGCAGGGAAGTGGGCCGGTAGAGGTGAAGCAGAAGGAGTCAGAAAACTGGGCTCACTGCATCACCCTGTCCTGCTGAGACTTTGTCTTGTCCTCTTTAGTTTTTGTGCTTTTTAAAATGTCATTATGTCTGTTTTGTTAACTATTTTTGTAGATTATTTCTCCCACTGTTCTTCTCAGTCTGCTTTTTTTTTCTGTTGTTGCTCTACTTAAATGTTAATGGTCGCTGAGTGGCCAAAAAAAGGGCCTAAATAAAAAGCCCAAGGACATTCAGCGCTAATTGTCACCTGCATGAATGAAACGTGGGTGATCATTTAATTGTCTCTGGGTGTGTGTTTGTCCGTCTGTTAGCAAAATACCTCTTTAAAGGGTCTGGTCATGTTTGAAGTGATGTTCTGTCAAATAGTAACAACAGTAGAGCACGGAGTATGGAGAAAGAGGCAGAAATCTTTGTTCAGGCTAGGCTAATTAGCTCAACAAGGTTCCATTTTATGTGTTAGAGCATAGAAAAAACATCATATATTTGACTGTTCAAATATTAAGAAAGGTAATATTGGGCATACATTTACAATTAACTTCTGGAGTTAACTCAAGTCAAGATGGCTGCCATAGCTAATAAACAAAAGAAGCTGTGACTCAGCCAGTTTTAAATATATTAAGCTAAAGTTCTATGTGGTAGTAGCTGAGACTCATCAAAAGTAGCACAGACAAAGCTAGACTTTTCTTATTTGCTACAACATTATTAAAGAAAATGAAACCAGCTTTCTTTCAAAATATATGTATGCCAAAATTTTAAATAAAGATCTCACACTATCAGTTAGCCTCTGGGAATAAGTTTGGGATGACTCTCAGCAACTACCACACCAAACTCCAAACATCAATCAGTTGTCAATGTAAATCCATCCATCCATCCATCCATCCATCCATCCATCCATCCATCCATCCATCCATCCATCCATCCATCCATCCATCCATCCTTTCTCCTGGTGCCTATCTACCTATCAGCAGTCACTGTGCGAGAGGCGGGGGACACCCTGGAGAGGTCGCAAGTCCATCACAGGGACACATAGAAACAAATGAGACAAACAGCAATTCACACTCACACCTAGGGACATCCAATGATCATTTTTGAGGGTTTTATCAAAACACATTCTGTGATTCATACACACACAAACTCACACAAGCAATTACATTCTTGCCTGCCACCAGAAAAAGGCATAACATCTGTGTTTTATCTTCCAATGCTGCAGAGATACAGACATTGACTACACTACAGTAGATACTTGCTTCCCTGTTTTTTTTTTTTATACTAACATTCTACCAAAAACAGTGAAAACCCCATTCTGTCCCAATCCATTAATGCCATATAAAAACTTATAAAAATGTAGAAGAAAAACACATTTAGCTTGGGTAAAGATTCTTTCAAAACATCATGTTTTAATGTCATTAACAGTTTCCTCTTTTTCTTCTCTGAAACCGTAAAACAGCTCCATTGTTGTTGTGACTTCTAGGAGATGAAGTAATAAGATATGAATATTTTACATGTTTTAGTAATCAGTTCCTGCAGACCCGAGGCCTCCTTTAAACTCTACTCCATCCTGCAGCACAACACTGCTGTGTAAACTGACCCCGGTCTTCACCTTTCAGTGCATTGACAGCCTCCCTCGCAGTCTGTCCACGGATCAAAAGCAGAAAGCACAAATCATTATTTCTCCTTCAAAAATAGGCAAACCTCAACCCAATGTGCCTCTAACCCCCCCTTCTTTCCAGACATGAAAGCTGCTGTTTATGATGGTCTCTTTTCAAAACGATTGTCTTTGGTCAGCTACCGTGACTTCTCATCTCCTCCAATAAAAGTCTGTTAAATTCCACATTCCTGCCTTTGGAGTCGGAGCGTTTGGGTTTTAAAGAATGTGGCAACTCTGTTTAATGAAGCCAAGCCACGGCTTCTCCAATTAGTCAACTCCAGTAATGGCTGGAATCTGCCGTCAGACAAAGCAGCCAAATACCTGATGGCTACCAAATCATGCTCTCTCCTTCATGGGAAAAATGTTCACAACTTCTTTTGCTGACTGTCGTGTTCCCAATTAGTAGAGACAAATAAGGGGGTGATCACTCTACTGCAGATTGATTTAAGGTTCAATAAAAGACATATCACAAACACTGACTTATTATTACTTGTGCCTTTTACAGTAAAATGCAAAAAACAACAAAGAAAATAATAATAAAATAGCTTTTTCTTATTGGTAAAGTACTACATTAGAAAAGCTGATAGTGAGAGATTTCATAACAAACTTAATTATTATCATCTGCAGCCATGAAATCAGGCAATCAAGCAGTTGCCTAGGTGTGTGTGTATCTATCAAGCAAAATATTTCACAAACCAATATTTTGATCAATCTGTCAGAAAGTAACCATTGGATCTGCATCTACAACTGATTGACGTTTGGCGTCATTTCAGTCCAAGATGGCTGCCACAGTTAATCAACTTTAGCAAACACAAAAATAGCCAAAGCTCTGTCAATTTTACAAAAAGAAATTTGCTAAAATTGGATGTGGTAGTAGCTGAGAGTCATCCCTAACACAGACTATGACCGCCAACATGTTTGTTCAAAACCTTTGCATGCAAGGTGGTGGGCAATATGCATCCCGTCAAAGAATGCTACTTCAAAAATCTAAAAAAACTTCACTTTAAAACTTTAAATTTTATAACAGAAAAGTACTTCACTTCAGCCTTTGAATAAATACGTATCATCCGCCACCCTGCATGCCAAAGTTTTAAACAAAGGTCTCTTGTGATCTGTTAGCACTCAGAGTGTGTTGAGGATGATTCACATCTACTACCACAACAAATCTCAGCTCAATATCTGTAAAAAAATGACAGAGTTGTAGCCATTTTTGTGTGTTTAAAGGGGCAGCCATTTTGAACTGGGTTGACGGCAATGGTTAATCAGTTGTAGATGTGCATCCAAGAATTACGTTCTACGAGTTTCATTAAAATCAGTCTAAAATTAGATATTTTGACAACAGACAGACAAACAAAGACACACAGGGAATTACATGATCGCCTATCTCATGGCAGTGTTATATTTCTGCGCAATCCACAATATCGAGCCCAACTCAATAAGGGTTAATGACAACAATACCTTAACCATTCAGAGGATATTGTTGTCATTTGTGTTTGAAGCTGGTTAGCAGCTCAGAAAGATGCAGGAAAAGCAAGAATCACCAAGATCCTGAGTGTCAGTCCGACGAACCATGTTTATTTATTCTTTTACATCAATGTAGATGTCTAACACCTACAACCAGGTTGAAATATCTACAAATTTTGGACCAAATTATGTTTTGTTTTCTTTTGCCTCAATGTCCATATAGTAGTAGATGCAGTTTAGATGTTGTTTCTTCAATTTATTTCACCTTTTTGTTAGTCTAGCACTGATCGTTTTTAAATGTTTTGACAAACTGTACAATGAGGCACGCTGATTCACAAGTAAAATCACAAGAAAACGGTTGCGATCATCACAAAAAGAGTGAAAATGGTTTATCACATTTGAAAAATAAAAGAGCGTGGCTGATGTCATCTGTTTATGACCGTGGAAATAGAAATAATTAAAAAAAAGACTGGCTATAATGATGAGAAACATGGTAAATTATATACTGTTCGCTCAGAAAAAGTCTAATCATTGAGCCAACTTTGCCAATGACCTCAACACATTGTCATACCAGTTTTAGCATTTAGCTCAGTTGATTTTTAAGGTAATTTATAAAAACAGAGAAAATAAGTGCACGTTAGTCTTTCATTGTTTTGTTTATCTCTCCTATTTCCTTTCAACCCTTTGAGCCCATGTCTGTGCACAGCTCTGGTAGTGTTTCCTGATGACTGGGATGCTGGTATTCATCAGTAGTTGGAGCAGAAAAACACTCTTGAGGAGTGAATCCACATTCCACACAGAGATACCAATTAGAAATGCTGACACAGAGGTCTGACGCTCCGAGGAAAAATGTCTTTTGATCATCATAACAAAAGGCTAAATGACTTGTACAAAAACAATGAATGTCTCAGTGTCAGCTTGACCTTTTCAAATCAGTTATAGCACTTCCTGGCTATATTTTAAAGAGACACAATTACTCTAAAATACCCCAAACGCTTGTATGCGATCTGTAGAGACACTGCAATAATAATAATAATTTCATGATGAGCCAAATGTTTTCAACTGGTGAGCGGTCTGGACTGCATGCGGGTCAATTCAGCTCCTGGACTCTTCTACTCTGCAGCCATGCTGCTGTGATGCAGTCTGTGGTTTATTATTGTCTTGCTGAAACATGCAGGACCTTTTCTGAAAAATATGTCATCTGGATAGGAGCATATGTTGTTCTAAAACTTGTATATACTTCCTGCATTGATGATGCCTTTCCAGATATATAAGCTGCCCCAGTCAGAGGCACTGATGCACCCCCATACCATCAGAGAGGCAGGCTTTTGAACTATGTGCTGATAACAGGCCGGATGGTCCTGCTCCTCTTTAATACAGAGATGTCCATGAATTTCAAAATGTTGATTCCTCTGACCACAGATCAGTTGTCCTCTTTGTCTCAGTCCATTTGAACTGACCTTTGGTTCAGAGAAGACAGCAGAGGTTCTGGATGGTGTTCACATCTGGCTTCTTCTCTCCCTGATAGAGCTTTAAGCAGCATCAGTGGATGGTGCAGTGAACTGTGTTTACAGACAGTAATCTTTGGAAGTGTTCCTGAGTCCATCAGTGATGTCCAGAACAGAATCAGACCTGTTTTTAATGCAGCGTCCTCTGAGGACCCAAAGATCACAGATATCCAATACTGACTTTCAGCCTCATCCTTTGAGCTCAAAGATTTCTCCAGATTCCTAAAATCGTTTCATGATATTATGAACTGGAGCTCACGTGTCTTCGGGGGCCAATCCTCCTGCATGTTTTATATGTTTTCTTGCTTTAAAACACCTGCTTTAAATGAACAATTTGTGCACATGCTTCTGGAGAACTTGAACTGGCGAGAAGGTAATTAAACTATTTGAATCAGGTGTGTTGGAGCAGAAAAAACCTAAAACTTCCAGGACAGCGGCCCTTGAGGCCTGTAGTCTGACACCCCTGCTGTAGATGATAGGGTATTCAAAGTCTTCCCAATTTTTCAAAGAGGAAAATTCTTTTTAGACTCATTTTTTAAAGACCGGTAAACCTCTGAGAGATTCAGCCTCTCTAAAATACTCTTTTTAAACTCAGTCCTCTTACTGACCTGCTGCCAATTCACCTAATTAGTTGCAAAATGTGCTTCTGGTTGTTCCTCCTGACTTTATACTGGTTTTTGTTGCTCCTGTCCCAACCTTTTTGAGGTGTGTTGCTGTCATAAAATTGAAAATCCCTTCATTTTTTTCTACTAAAAAAAGGCACAATGTCTTGGTTTGAACATTTGCTGTGTTGGGGGGGTTGGTGACCTTCTATTCCCACGGCCATGATGGAAACCCTGTGGGGGTGTCCGTCCCCTCTCCGGCCGGCTCGGGATTTGCTGCCCGGTGACATGCCTCCCTCCGCCCGGCTCTTTATAGCCGCGCGGAGGCAGGACGCCCGGACGAGTGGTACGGACGTCGCCGACCGCGACCGCAAACACGGACAGAGTTCCCCCACCTTTTTTTTTTTTTTTTTTTTTAACACAGTCTTATGACCGCTCTCAGTCAGAGACGACCTGAAACGGAGACTGACCGCCGGCAGCGAGAGGGGCGCGAGGCAGCGACGAGAGGCCGGGAGCAGTGACTGACAGGCGGCTGAATGGTCGGTGGAGTGACCCGGAACAGCTGGAGCTTACCTGTCTGCAGGTAGGCATCCACGTGGCATCGAGACAATGCCCATTCTAATCCCAACTTTAGAACTCCTTCTGAAGACTTCCATAAGTGTCCCAAACTACTTTGGATTGAGATTTTTTATTATTATTATTTTAAAGTGAAGGATGAACTACTCTTATGCAAGGATAATGTACAGTTAAAAAGTCATCAATGCATGAAAATAAATAAAAGTATCAAATGCAACGCTCTAATGGTTAATATTTAGTTTTCTTGTCATTAATTATGTGTTTATACCTGTGTGAAACACTAGTTTTTGCAAATTGAATCTGCTTAAAATAGTTGTTGGGTAATTTGAATCTATAACTATATATAAATACATGTACAAAATGTTTTTCAATTTAAAAAAAAGTTTTTGTTTTTTTTCCCCACTGTTTATATTTTGTGTAATCAATCTCAGTTTGGGAAAAAGTTGGGGCATTGGGTAAAATGTAAATAAAAACAGAATGCAAGGATTTATAAATTTCATCACTTCATATTTTACTCACAATGGAACAAACATATCAGATGTTTAAACTAATAAGTTGTACCATTAAAAAAAAAATAAGAAAATAGGGTAATTATGAATTTCAGCTTACAGTACCATCCACTGATGCTGCTTAAAGCTCTATCGTGGAAAGAAAAAGCCAGATGTGAACACCATCCAGAAATACTACCAACTTTTCTGGGCCAATGCTCATTCAAAATGGACTTTGGCCAACGAAGAACTGCTCTGTGGTCAAAGGAATTGAAATTTGAGATTCCTTTTGGAAACCACAGATGCCACAACCTCAGAATTAAAGAGAAGAGGGCCCATCCAGCCTTTTATCGATGCACAGTTCAAAAGTCTGCTTCTCTGAGGGTATGGGGGTACATTAGTGCCTATGACGTTACATTCAGTCCAAATCTCTCACAAAAGGAAAACATTTGGCGTTCGCCTCCAGAACCTTCAGCAACTGGTCTCTTCAGCTCTTAGGCATCAGACTGTTGTTTAAAAAAGGGAACGCTTCAGTGGGACACATGGCCCTGTCGCCACTTTTTGGAGATGTGTAACAGCCATCAAATTCAAAACTGCCTATTGTTTTCTAAAAGTGGAGGAATTTCTTAGTTTAAACATTTGCTACTTTCCTTTGCGAATAAAGTATGAATTTTTGAGGTTTGCAGATCATTGCATTCCGTGTTTATTTACATTTTGCATCATCTCCCAACTTTTTGGGGATTCCAAACCCATGCGGCTCAGGTTTTCCTGTCTGTAGTTGACCTCTCTGACCCAAGCTGCTTTTTACTGCCTCTCTTCTACAGGATTGAGCTTTTGGACGCCCGTCGCACGCCGTGGGCACTTTTTTTACCCCTCCCCGTCTCCTGCAGCACCGAGGACATGCGTCTCCTGCCGGTGGCTTCACTCCTCATGTGCATCTGCCTGGCGGAGAGGAGCCACTGTAACAGCAGCTTCCAGGACAGCATGCGAGAGCTCCACAACAGGTTCGTGATCAGCCTCTACCAGAGGCTCACCGAGACGGAGAACAGCTCCAACCTCATCCTGTCGCCCGCGAGCGTCTCCTTGTCTCTGGGCCTGCTGCAGCTCGGTGCCAGGGGCAACACGCGGTCCCAGCTGGAGGGGACGCTAGGATACAGCGTGAATGGTAGGATCCGTCCTGTTGCTTTCAAGGTATAGGGACGAAAAGGTGGAAGAAAGAGGAGAACTTGTACTCGGGTCGATGTGAGCGGCTGTTGGTGGCGCTCAGTGCTGTTGGTACCAGGTGGTGTGGAGCGGCGCTGCTGCTGCTGTTGGTCCTGCAGAGCACAGTGGTGTCTGGAGCCATAATACCTGCCTGCACACCAACTCTAATCTCATTAACCTCTCCTGCAGCCTGGCCTCAGGGGGAAAGGTCAGGGGGCCAGTGCGTTTAATTACAAACAAAATGAGAGTTCAGGCTACAGTTTTTATTTTTACCTCACTGATATGAGGTTGCTTGTTAGTCAGGGATGAAAACTGATAACATGAGCCATCCTATACATATATAAAAAACATATTTTTTTAACTTCAACAGACACTTTATGGGCTTCCGTAGAAGGTGGTGTACAATTAATATCTAACCTGTTGTAGAGAGCTCTTTGAACAACCTAAGTTTGGAGAAACAGACTTTATTTCTGACTGAATTGATGATCTAATGGCTAGTCTGAGCGAGTTCTTAAAACGACTCCAATATAATCTAATCACTAATATGCTATATAAATAAAATTGATTTTGACTTAAAAATTTTTTAGAAGGCTTCATGCAAACGCTGTTTTATAAAGTTTTACATCGCCGTCAATTTGACTTAACTTAAAATCCTGAGGTTGTTTGCAGACACAAACAACGACAGCAGCAGCAGCAGCAGCTAGCTGTAGCACTTTAGGAACATCATGATATTCCTGTGGGAATGACATGTAATATAAAACCGCCAGCAGTGTAAAGGTTTATAAAACGGCATTTGTGTGAACCACTATGAAACCTTTGAGACCGGAATTGTTTTAAGGCAGCAGCAATTTTGTTGCACGATATTAGAAAAAACATGCCATCAGGATATTGTTGTAGAACATTGCCATCAGTTGCGATAACACCGCATGTTAGGTCATTGCAATGTTTACTACACTCTCTACGTGTCAACTGTGGGCATTTAGAGTCGGGACGTCCATCTAATTGCCAAATTTGTGCTGGATTAAAAAATACAAGCTGTAAAAAAATACAAATTTCACAGTACAGTTTGCATCTGATTTTTTTTAGAATCACTTGTGATGTTAAAATTTGCACACTGATTACATTACATTTTTGGTATATTGTGCAGCCCTAGCAGCTATCCACTTTGGTCTTAGCCCCCATTTATAGGAGCAGTAGCTATCTACAACAGGTAAGATATTAATTGTTCATCCCCTTTCCGTAGAACACTTTAGAAGATCTAAGCTACTGCTTTAAATAAAAACATAATTTATTGTAAATCATGGGTTCGTAGAGAATTCATAGCGCCGAGGAGTCTGTAGAAGTTGACACAAAATGAATGAAAACTGACAGGCAACAACATTTCAGATTTTAGGCAAATGTGTCTGAAAATTCTCTTATCAAATCAGAGTTAGAAAGAAAAACTCTATGAATACATCACAACTGAAGACTGAATGAACTACATTACATTTCCTTTGAGCACAATTCAGCAGGTCTCGTGATAAAGCTGAGCAAAAAACAAATTCATGATCAGTTTTCCATATGTGCCTGGTTACTCTTCTATAAAGAAAAAGAAAAGTAACTCGAGACGTCTGTGTCTGCGTCTGTTCCCTGCAGACGCTCAGGTCCAGGACTTCCTGCTGCGCCCACAGGGTGTCGTGAACAACAGCAGCCAGGGCGTGTGGCTGCAGCAGACCTGCACCCTGTTCATCCAGAGCGGTGTCCAGCTCCTGGCCGAGTTCGCGCAGCACGCGGGCGCCTGGGCCGACACCAGCGTGGTGCGGGCCAACTTCAGCCGACCCAGTCCCGCTCGCAGCCAGGCAGAGCGAGCGGGACCCAAACACGGTAATCTGTACGAACGGGCCACAGCACCACTGGTACCTAAACTTTTCTTCTGGAGCCTAACGTTCTGTCTGCAGTCAGGTGGTGAAGCAGGTCTGTGTGGAGCTGAATCTCAGTCCTTTTTGACTATATTCCAACTTGTAATCAGTACCAAAGTGTCTCCAGACATCTGCTTCTCTACTTGCTTTTAGAACAGCGGTTTCAAACAAAAGTATCATCCAAACTTCAGTTTAAATAAAAAAAACATCTGTGCTGCGCTATCAACTAGATTTGCGAGCACACTTACAGCAAAATGTCTGAAAAATTCTCTCACGGTTTCATATTGCTTTTTGTTAGCCGTACTAAAAGTCATTAGATGTGTTGGCTTTTATCACCTGCCGCGCTCATGTGATTGCCTGTCTGTTTGTCTGTTAGCAACGTATGCCACAAAACAGCGAATGGACTCGAGTGAAACTTCCATAAAGTAATCGTTGGAGGCACATCTACAGCTGGTCAACATTAGTGAACACAAAGATGGCTACAGCCCAGATAGTTCTACATGGACTGAGCCGACATGTGGTGTGGTAGTGGCTGAGAGTCATCCCTAACACACATACTATGAGCGCTAACGGATCGCGTGACATCTTTGTTTCATCTTTCAAAGAATTCTACTTTTTTGAAAACAGCGATTTTATTAATTTTTTTTTTATTTTTACAGGGCAAATACATAAATCTGTTGCATATTGAAATAGACCTGCTGTAATGCATATATAGGACTTCTAGAAAATGGCTAACTTGCAATCCTTGACCCTGGTTAGGCTTTTAAGACAGCTAGTGGAATGGAGCAAAGATTAAAAGGAGCAAAAGTATGCATATAAAAGTAGGAGGGAAACCATTTCATACAGTTAAATTAATTGTTCCAGAGCTGTGACTTATAAACCAACTCTGAAGAAAGTTAGTTCAAGATGAAAGAGGTCAAGGTGGTAATCTGTTTGTTACTTGCTTTAATCCAGAGGAGTCGTGGCCCCTCCAGTCAGGGAGCAGCAGCGGCGAGCTGTCGGGCTCAGGCGAGCCCCAAGCAGAAGCCCTTTGGTGGGGAAACCGGCTGCAGGTGGCGCTGGTCAACACGGTGGCGTTCAGGGGCGTCTGGCAGAAACAGTTTCTGTTCAGCAACACGCAGAACCTGCCCTTCATCCTCTCCGATGGCAGCACCATCAAGGTGCCCATGATGTATCAGGCTGCAGAGGTCAGCTTCGGTAAGGAGCCGTCCCTCCGTTCATCCTCTTACCTTGCCTTCGCTTTCATCTCAGTTTTCAAAGAACGTAGGCCATTTTGCAACTTGAAACAAGTTTAAACAGTAGAGATTTTATTAATATACCGATGCTGAACGAATCAGAGAAAACAGGGCCTTTGATTCTCTCCTGCAGGTCAGTTCAGAGCTGCGTCCGAGCAGCGCTACACCGTGCTGGAGCTGCCGTACCTGGGCCGCTCCCTGAACCTGCAGGTGGTCCTGCCCAGCGACAGGAAGACCCCTCTGTCCGTCCTCGAGTCCCAGCTCACCGCGCGCCACCTGGCCGCCTGGGCCACGGGCCTGCGCAGAACCAAGATGGACATTTTTCTGCCCAGGTGACGCCCCAGCACTTGGGTTCTAAATTTGAATGCTTCGAACGTCTTTTCTTTTTTTTAATTTCTCAGGCTTTTGCTCAAATGGAGACGAAGCGGCATAAACTTTGTCCCGTCTGGTGTTTGCAGGTTCAGAATGCAGAACAGGTTCAACCTGAGGTCGGTGCTGCTGGCAATGGGCGTCAGCGACGCTTTTAACCCAACGGCGGCAGACTTCACCGGAATATCAGGTCAGCCGGGGAATACATGAAATGACCAGTTTCATTAGGAGCTGCTGCCGTGGTTTGACTGACAGCTTTTACTTCTTGCAGTGGAGGAGGGTCTGTATGTGTCTGACGCCTTTCATGAAGTGAAAATAGAAGTCACAGAGGATGGGACAAAAGCAGCTGCTGCAACTGGTGGGTCACGGCCTCATAACACATCAGAAATTAAATAGAAACGATCATGGGAGAGGGTTGTTAAAAGCTGATTTTTATTGTTGTAGCTATGGTGCTACTGAAACGATCCCGCGCTCCAGTTTTTAAGGCGGACCGGCCATTCTTATTTCTACTACGACAGGTTAACACAGGTTCGTTTCACACAATTAGATTTTTTTTTTACTTAACATTCCTGCAATTTCATGTGGAATTAAATCGACCTGCAGCCTTGCTCAGTGAACAGAGTAGCTGTTCAGAAATACTTACCAGAGCACAAATGTGTTTTCATTCCCCGAATTCAAAAGGTAGAAATATTTCTCTTCCTGTCCATAGCTCTATATATGCAAATTGAAGGAAATCATAGGTGGAGGATTTTAATTTTTACGATTTGGTGACCCCTAGTGGATATATGAGGGAAATAAATAAACATTTTAGGGAAAATAGATGGTGTACATTTTTATTTGTACGTTTGCGTTCTCTGCTTCAGGTTCCATCTTATTTATGGGTCGAGTACTGAACCCTGCAGACCCAGGGATATAAAGGCTCTTCATCCATCATCATCCTCACACGCCCACTTTATTGCACACTTCAACTCGTTTCACATCTGGTATTTATTTGTGGACCAAACGGAGGATCTACGGACACTTCAGGAAGAGGGACATTATTTTTGTATTCATCTGTAAATAAAATGTTAATGTTTTTACACTTCATGATTCTTATCCTCTTATCTTTTTCCCCTCCAGTTTTTTTTTTTTTTTTTAAATTTGTCACATTCAGACAAACATGAACAAAAAGAGTCACATCTTTAACAGAACACTTTATTTACACAGCCCTTCACAGTGTAAAATAGAAACTTTATTCATGGAAATACTTACAAAAAGGCCATTTTACACTGAACAGTTTTTTTTCTTTTTTTAAATAGTACTCTAGGGTTATTTACATCTTTACAGTGTATTCAAAATACTCTTTTGGTAGCGGCCTCGTCAACAAATAAAGACAAGTATGGCAGATTTTGGTCCCTGTCCGAGGTGGGTGGGAGGGAGTGGGGAAGGAGGGCGGCCAAGTGACTCAGAAATAAATGCACCTTTGACCTCTAGCTGTTTATTTGTGTACATTTGAGAACACTGGACGAGCTATAACAAACAATAGCTTTAAAAATCGTAACAAATAAGGTAGGTTTTTCTTTTAAATTACATTAAATAAGGATTCTCAAATTTACACAAGTGCAATTATTCAAAAGGCGACAAGAAATTAAGTTGAGATTTGTGGTGGTGGTGGTGGTGGTGG
>NC_051435.1:21917321-21930750 GCF_001649575.2 Kryptolebias marmoratus | reverse complement strand
GGGGGTATGGCAAGGCATTTATGTATTCCTTTAAAATCCTCAAGCATCACTTTTGCCCACTAGTTTCAAACACTCACTGTTTGCTAACTAGTTAAAGCAGAAGTCATAATAGACAGCCAAAGTGCTGCACTAGTAGTCCAAAAGGTCCAACTAGTTGTTTTTATGATGTACTAGTGAACCACCACACCAAATTAATTGACAATCATCACAACTAGTAAGCATCAAAAACTATTGCATGTCAACTAGTCAACATTTTAGGTGCCCTAGTCAACTAGTTGACATTTTTAGGCACTAGTAAAGCCAACTGCAGTTGACTAGTGAATATTTTCAGCCTTACTCTGTAACTAGTCACTACTCTTGGGCTACTAGTGCAGCGCACTGACTCCTACAACTTATGCTCTAACTTGTTGGGCAAAAAGTTTTACTAGAACGAGTTCCTGTTGAACTATTGCGGTGTAGTCCTGAACTGATGGGCAAAAATGATAGGTCATATCGAAGATGCTGAATAAATACACAAAGATCTTGCCATAGTGGTTAAGTTTGGCAGCAGTTCAGCTCATCGGGTCGAGAAGGTGCCGACCAAAACCTCAGTTCATCATCAGTCCAGCAGATGACTGACTGTGTTGCGCATCATCCGCTTCAGGCTAAAACGAAGTAAAAATGTGTGTCTGTGTGGGTAAAAGAGGGGTGGACTTTAATGTTATTGCTGATGCATTAATGTCAGTTCCTGAGCTTTTTTTTTGTCCCCGTTTTTCAACACTTATCACTAACAATGTTGCATCGCTCAGGATGAGTTTACGTTGCATCGATCCGGCTGAAACCCTACGTCGCAAAAACACTCAGACCTTTTATTTTACAGTCTTCAGATGGAATGAACACTGTGGGCTCCTGTTTATTTTTATTTCCCCCAGAGGGAACTAAAACCGTACACTTTGTCAAACCCTTAAATTATTAATCAATAGTATTAATTATCAGACCAACTCAGGCCAGAGCTGAATTTCTGAGGGGTGGAGTGCTCCGGCTGTTTGGAGTGTAAAAGTCAATTTAAACAATTACAACAGACTCTTCCCCTTACAAATCAAAACTTAGAAAGTAAGACTTACCATGGAGGCAGGGTTAGGGGTGGGTAAGTGAAAGAAAAGATAAGCGAGGAGAAAAGTGTTCGCTGGATCCCTTTTTGACCCTGAGTTATCAGAAAACAAACACCTCTCAGGCTGAACCCTTTCTACGACCACATTGTGACGACAAAGCAGGACTGAACGAGCACAGGCTCAGAGAGCAGCCCGACTGGACGTTCAAACGGGCGTCTCGTTGCATAGGCTCCACCTGCAGAGGTCAACCGTTCTCCGCTCGCTCCGGCAGCCAGCTGAAACGCTTCTCGCACCGTTCGGGGTGGGTACGGACTTCAGTGGTTACTGTGAGCGAACCAACACAAGCACAGGTGACGCAGGTTCATCGAATGGATGGCTGACTGAAGCGGCGAGGACCCCGGAGCTGGATCCTGTCTTGTGTCGTGTTTGCATTCGGGGGCCACAGCTGGGCATGGGGGAGCGGGGGTTCAGAGGGTTTTGGAGAGTTTTTGGGGGTTTGTTAAGAGTCAGCTCAGATGGTCTCAGAGCGGGTCCACGTGGTTCATGTTAATAGATCTGTTGTGGATTTCCTCGAGGAAGTTCTCCAGCTGCTCGATGAGAACACGCTTCTTGAACCTTCACAGAGAAAAAAAAACAAAACAACAACATTAAAAACTGTTTTTTTTTTTCTGTAGCTGTGAAATCTATCATTAGCAACATTTAGATATTTTCATAATGCGTTTGTCATAAGATGCAGAGGTTTTCTACCAGGACAGTAACACAGAACACAGAATCTGTAGGCAAAACAAATTGGACTCTTTGAACCAAACCACCGTATGTTTCCGCTGACACCTAATTTGAGAAAGCAGGATACTGTAGTTCCTGAGACGCCAGCTGAGCTTTTGTACCTGGCTGCCTCTTTGATGATGTTTTGCAGAAAAATGAGCCGGGTGTCCAGAGTGCCCTGGATCTGCTTCAGGAGGAGGAAAATCTTCTCATAGTCTGAAAGAGAAGAAGCAGAGTGAGCAGGGACCACTTTCATTAGGGCTTCTTTAACAAACTCCTCTTTATAGAGATATAAAGAGTTTAATTATTTGACTGACTAATAATTAAAATTAAGCTAAAAAGAGTTTGAGAACATCAGACTGACAGAAATTAAATCAGTTATAGTTTTTTTATTTACATAAAATCAGACAGAACTCTGTCATAGGCAGGCGATCGTATAATTGCCTGTGTGTGTTAGGAAAATATCTCATGAAGCAGAGGACAGATTTTAATGGAAGTGTAAGAGAGTAATCATTGGATGCACGTCTATAACTGACTAACTTTTGGAGAGAACCCAATTCAAGATGGCTGCCACAACTATTTCATGCCATTTATCTAAACCCCAGTCCTTCTACATTTTTGTCAGCAGCCTCTGGTTGTTTAAAAATATTTAGGTTTTATTTATATTTATTCCTTAGTTTTGTAAGTGTTTGAGACATAGACAAAAGCACCTTTGTACCCAGTGATTTTTTTAAATCAATTTCAAGACTGATAGGCAGTCCAGTAAATCAGATCTGTCCAAATTTATCCCATCGGGTCATGAATGCACCTCAAGTTGGTGAATTGCTGTCCAAAACCTACATAACATCTAAAAAGGTTTTAGTTCAATTTCCCAAAATGTCCACACGATTTCCATTTTATGAATATAAAACATTAAAGCTTAATTTTTTTAATACGGTTCAAAGAAATGGCTTTTTTTTAAAGACAAAATAAAGGAAAAAAGTTGTTAGGTCTGTCTGAAAGAATCCTCGTAATTATTTTTTAAAACAAATACCCTCAGAGGTTTGAATATGCGAATGAGTGTGCAGTTAAGGAATGGCGGACCTAAACAAGTTGCTGGACCTGTCTGATTAACAAGAAGTGTGACCTATGAAACAATGACAACTCTTAAAACAATAAAATTCAACACGAGGTGTGGCGGATGGTGCTGGGCGTTTACAGGCTGCCTTTTCTACAATTTGAATTAAGTACAGGGCGGTTGTAAAATGAAAGCAGGTCAGCTTATGAGTAACAGATGTCTCTGTGATTACAAAGTTTTTGGTCAAACCCGTTGGAATACATACGCCTGCCAGGTTTTCGGATCTCCTTGGTGATGAGCGTCCGCAGCTCGTTGTTGACCTTCGTCGTCTCGCTGTGGATGTGCTTCTTCAGAGCGGAGGGCGACAGGAAGCGGGGCGGCTGGTCCTCCAGCAGCAGCACGTCTGCCACTCCCTCGCTGCCTGGCGGCAGCAGCAGCTCGCCTGCCTGCCCGTTCTCCTCCTCGTCCTGGTGATGATGGAGGTCCTGCGGATCCGCAGAGGTGTGGTTCTCCTGGGGGTCGGCGGGCCCCGAGGGGTGATCCACCTCTGAGTCCGAGCTGCTGTCTGAACTGTAGTGGTTCTGGTTCAGGTGGTTAATGATCAGGTCCGGCTCTGGTGCACCGTCATTTAAATCTATATCTTTAAAAGTAAGAAATGGAAGAGGACACGTTATTTCTCTTGTCTAGTTGTGACACTCATTTACTCAAAGTCCTTACCCTATTGCTGGCTTCCCAGAGGATCTGATATTAGTGTGTGATTACCTGATGAGTGTCGGGGGCTGGTAGGTGGTGTTACTGGGGGGGTGTAGGCCCTGCCCAGACGCAGCAGGGGTGACATGCAGCGGCGTCTCTTGGGACCCCCACCTGGCACGTTGTTGCAGCTGTCCGTCGGTCTCTTGCCCTTGTTCTGAGGGCCCGTCACAAACTCGTCCGCCTCGTCGATCATCATGCCCTGTGGGGAAACGGCAGGTGGTTAAAACTTCCCGTTTCTTCCGCTGACGGCAGATCAGGTTGACGTGAATCCGTGGGACGCACCTTCTTGTCCAGTTTGAAGGGGTTTCCAAATGTGTGCAAGCGTTTGGGCTGTTCAGGGTCTGCGTCTCGAAGTGGCTGGGGAGCAGCTTTCAGGAAGTCTTGGTAGTTCCCCATCTGGGCGATTGGCACGCTGTGGAGCTGGTCTGGACAGAAGACATCAAGCACCATCGGGGTGACATTTCTGCATTGATTCATAGTTATAAGATAAAATGTACGAATGCGTCTCAAGCTGAACTACCAGAGTCCTGCCCTCGCAGAGCACAGACGCTGGTGTTGAGCAGGTTCCTCCTCATTCGGCTGAGCTGATCGAGCAGGTGGCTGCGGGGGATGTCGTAGGGATTCCTGAAACTCTGAGGCTTAAAGCCCTGAAAGCAGAATAATAAAGCAATGGCTGTACGTTAAAACTGTATAAATGATTACGCTGAAAGAAGTTAAATCCCACTTTTCCTAAAACTAACTGATGACTTCCACATTATGTATGTTTAAATAAAATGAATTAAGAATAAATGTGGTTGCTGTGCTACTGACACATTCCTGCTCTAATTTATACCCGACAATAACCTAAGGAGGAGAACAAGAGCGACTGAAACAGGAAGTGCTCAAGCCAAGGAGCTAAAAGCAGATTCCAACGATCAATCCTTACTTTGTTGAGCAGAGCCAAGTGAAAGCCTTGAAACTCTTTGGGGTTGAGCTCCATGGGTATAGAGGGCGCCTCTCCTGTGAGACTCTGCAGCTGCTGGATGAAGTCCCTGCGCTGGGCTAGAGAGATGCCGCCACCCCGCCAACGAACCTTCATGCCTGGCTCTGGAGGTGCTTTCTTACCAATCGAGGCGATCAGGCGGTCGTACTCGATCTTTGTCTGGCAATGAAAGCAAAGCGAGCGTTAAAACTAAAAAGACAGACGGAATATTAATGCTACATTTTAATACCCAGAGTCAGCATGGTAAAAAAAAAAGAAAATGAGACACTAATGTAATCTGTACTAATATAACTGACCATCAATGTATTAACAAAGCAATAGGAAATGACAGTGAAGTAAAACACAGTACTTCAGCACATTACTGTAGCTTTCATAAAAAATATTTCACATAATTCTGACTCATCCATCATTTTTGTCATTATATTTTCCTACCAAGGAGCCGAACTTTCTTGTAATCTCCTAAAATGATCTTTAAAGGATCTGCAGAAAGTCTGGAGAATTGTTGATACAGTTTTTTATTGACTTTGGCTGCTTTTTCACTCATTTTCTGTCCAGTACCTGAACATTTCCATAGAGGGTTTTTTCTTTTTTTACTACTCTGACCTATTCATCATTGTAAACCCATAGAATCAGTTAGTGTTGTGTCAACACAGACAACTAGGCAAAGAACCAGTTTTAAATTGGATCTTTAGGCTCTTTGTTACCAGCAGTCTGCCACAAAGACGCAATTTGTTTCCATTTTTTAAGTTGTAGCCAAAAAAACCCCATCAAAGATAACACCATCTGACAGGAAATAGTATTTTACCACCAAATGATTCCAAAAGAACTGTTACTTAAAACCTCAATGAATCCTGTTTCAGGTCTGATGGATTTTTTCCTGTTTCTTAAAGAAATGACTTTTAGATAATGTTCCTTTGCTGTAGGTTTTAAGACCTGAAGCTTCTGTTTTTGTCCCCCACTTGTTAATTTCTCTTTTTTTTTTTTAATCACACACAGAACAACATGCTGTTATGGTCAGGCAGAAGGACTAAACACAAAATTAGTGCTAAAGTCCAAAACAAAAGCCTGGAGATCTATTGATCAAGACCACTTTAAAGATCACAGCTTAAAAAGAAAGTGTAAAAAAAATGAGTCTGTCTTTAAAAGTTTCTTTAAAACAGTCCTGTGTAATTCTTAATTTAATAAAACTGTCATCATTTGTAGTCATTAAACGTGTCCAGACATAAAAACAGACCTGCTGACTGAGTTTCTTCAGGTAGGAAACGACGCTGTAGCTCAGGCCGTACTCCATGTTATCAGCCAGCAGGTTTGGCGCTCCCATTATTCTCAGCGCTTTTCTCAGGGACTGTGAGGGAAAACACATCGTCTGTAAGCTTCAAATCAAATAAGAAGAAGAATTACGAGGTTCAAAAGTGAGCCTCAAGTCCACCGACCCCGATATAATAAGGAGGCATGGTCTTCAGGTAGTTCTCAAAGGACTGGCGCCACTTCAGGGTCGGCTTGAACTTATGCACTTTGATCAAGTCGTCTGCAAAAAAAAAACGATCAGAGAGAAATATTTTGTAAAACTCAGAAACAGATTACTTCATTAAACAAAAAACAAAAAAAGAAAGAATAGAATAAAAAGAAACAAAAAAACATACCTAAAATTCTGCTTTGTAGTTGAAATATTTTGTTAATTTTCTCTAGTCAGCTTGTTCCAATTACTGAATCACACAAATATTCTTATTATGACTATAACCAATAATTTTCTGATTCCGGTAACTTTTATGTAGACTTTATACAACACAACTTTGAAGGAACGAACAAATGTTGTGTTCATTTCATCAAATAAATAAAATAGTGATCCTTTTCTGTAAAAAACAAACTCGAAGCATTACTTCAGGTGACAGGGATAAAAAAAGAGGAAAGCTGCCACAAGAGAAACTGAGTCTTACCCAGAAGTGGTAGAAGAACGGGGTAGTTGTAGGGCATTACAAACAGGTTGACACAGTTTAGAGCTGTGCTGGCCTTCAGGTACCCAAAAGGTTGACCCAGGTCGCTGTACTTGGCACTGTTACTTACAAACACCTAAAAGACAAAAAGTACTAATCATTAGATTGGGAAGGCTGCTTGAACGCCAAAGTCAGAAAATAGAAGTATTCACTTTATGACCCGGATGAGTTCATATATGATCAAATTAAATCTCTATGGTTGATTAGGACATCTGTGTGTTGTGTACAAACACACACTTAAACTGATGGAAGACATCAATATGGCTAAACAGGACAAAGTCAGTGAAGACTGCATGTGGCTGAGCATTAATTACAAGTCATTATAAATGATATCCAATGGTACATAATATGTCCGTCAGTTCTAGGGAACTAAAGGTTTGACCTTTCTGTGTTAGCTAGCTGTGAAGCTGGAGCACAGACAAGGTTTAAACAAAGGGGTGACCTGTCACATTGACCTTTGTCCCCTTGAAATCACTAGGGATCATCTTTAACACATGAGCTGTCCAGCTGTGCAGTTTGACATTCCTACGTCACACGGTTACAGAGTTAGAGCTCGGACAAGACATCATCTACGGAGGGACGGACGGCGCCATACCATAATACGTCCCGTCTTATGACGGGCGTATAAAAACAACAGGGACAGAGAACCTAATTAAAAGTTACTGTAAACGTGTCAGCTCGGCAAATTGGTGACTCCCCCCCCCCTGCAGTCTGTGGACAAGTGTGCTGACAGACAGACACAAAATACACAAAAAGAGCAAAACAGGAGCAGCAGTCCTGTGCATAAAGCACCACACAAAGATGGGTTCAAACAGAGACAAGACTTCATCCTTTCCTTTGATTATTTAGTAGAAACTAACACACTTCATGTTGCTTTAAACAGAGCTGGTGGTAAACTACACAGTGATAATAGAAACGCAAACATTTACGGTCTCCTTTCCTCTGTCATCTCGTATCAGAAAACAAGTTTTAGGTTTTTTTCATCTGTACGTCCTTGATTCTGCCGTTTGCATTTCAGCTCCTTACACACGTGGTGTGTTTGGAAAGCGTGAGAATATAAAACATGTTTCTGATGATCAAACTCAGCTCAGCTTAGCTTAGATAGTACAACTAATATAAAAAGCCTAAGTCATAAATGGATGAAATTATAGCAGTTGTTGAGGCTGTTTGTGCTGTCATAATATCCTTGTTTTGATGACTTATTAGCAACATTTGTACACTTTAACCAGCGACAGTTTAGGTCGTTTGCAGATATTTTGTGAGTCAAAAGCTGAAGAGTCTGGGAACCACAGTTGTAGCAGACTTACAGGGTCTGATAAATTACTATTCAATAAATTGATTTTCAAACATATCTTAGCAAAAAATGACTTTGTGTCCCTTTAGAAGTACAAACCTCCTAAACTAGTGGATTGCAAAACACAAACACACAATTTTGTGCATCTGAGTGAATATTTCAATGCTTTCTGTAAAGCAGTTCTTGTGGTACTGAATATAAGTTACCATAAAGTCAGAGTGAGCAGAGCAAATTCAACTGAGTTCTGCTCTTTGTGTGTGTGTGTGTGTGTGTGTGTGTGTGTGTGTGTGTGTGTGTGGTGTTAAGTTGGTTGTAAACACATTTCACTCTCATTGACCTCGGAGAGTCTTGAGGATTTAGCTCGACAGTTCACAGCAGCACATAAAGCAGTTCTATACTCAAAGACTAATATTTCTCGACCTGCTGCAGTTTGACCATACATCGCTGATAATAATCGCTCGTTTAGGCCCAATCTCATTCTTAAAATAAAGCTGACAGGGCTAATTATAACAACAAACATATAGAAAGATTCTGCATCATTATCTGGATTTGTGCGTGTGACGTACCTGCCAGCAGATGTGAGGGGATTTCCTCTCCAGAATGTACTGTGTGAGCGGCGAAGGCTCCAGCTCGTACTTGTCGAAGGGCACCTTGTCTATCACCATGGGCTCAGCGTCCAGGCAGGAGAAACGTATGTGGGGGTGGGCTGAGCGGGGGGGCTGTGAGGGGCAAAAAAAAGAGAGAGCGGGATCAGATCATCACTATAACTGCGAAAACAGTTCAGTTTTTCTCCAAATAAATGTATGATTTCTTTAAGCGCAACATTTAAATTGTAATTAGGAAATAAACCCCTTTCCTTATAATCATTTTTTATATCATTTTCTTACTAGTGTTGGGGAGTTCTGGTCGGGCCAGAAGGCCTCGGGGATGGGCCAGTGACCGATGGGGACCCCGGTTTTAGGGTTGGGTCGCACGTAGATCAGCTTGTGACAACAATGCCAAGGCTGGGGGCTGGACTTCAGCGTCTCGGCTGGAGCATCTGTTCAGGCACATAAAAAAAAAGGAGCGTTTGAGACATAGGACACAGGTAAATGACGTAAACGTGGTTCAAACGCTCACATTTACCTGCTGTGTTTCACCACAGCAAAGCAAAGCTCAAGCAGAATTTGAAGAAGTGAGTGAGAGAAGAGCTCCTCGATTTATCAGACCGATGCGGCGCAGGAGATATCAGAGAGGTCTCTTCAGAAACTTTACTAAAACAAAATAAACCGGTCCCTTACCCTCTAGAGGAGGGGGGTCAGGCCCGGTCTTCTCAAAGTTGATCACGACTCCACTTTGGATTTTCTGCACCAGAGACTCCAGACACTGATTCAGCATGCGCTGGGAAAAAACGCTGTAGGAACGTCCTGCAACACACAGGCACCGCACTGAACACGAATCCTTAAAATACCAAAACGTTCAGCAAAGTGGCATTGAAAGGAATATAAATGATACATTTATGCAAATATTAAATGTTGATGAATTCAAATTACACTCCCCTGTATTTAGGCTGCAAAAAGCTGCTGTAATACAATCAATGTAGGGCTTTCGGGGTGTTTGTGCCTCATGCTCTTAAAATATTTGCTTATTCTTTTAGCCCTATTTAAATTTCCTTCTGCTGGAATCACACAGTCAAATGAGACACAAAAACTGTAAATAATGCCTCGGAAGAGGTGAAAGGACTCCTTGAAACGAATACGAAGTAGGATTATTCTGCTAGAATTTAACATATTATAATATTAAAGCATTTGAAATTTGAAAGAGATTTAACTTTTTATATTTATTTGTAAAGGTTTGACATTTTAGCAGAACACAAACACGTACATGTGTACTAATGTTGCATTTTATTTGTTACATGTGGATCAATGGTGTCCAATCCTGGTCCTGGAGGGCCACCGTCCTGCATGTTTTAGGCCTTTTTCTGTTGTGGCACCTGATTTGAATGAATGAAGCGATTAACAGGCTCCTGCAGTGGAAACATGTAAGACATGCAGGATAGTGGCCCTCCAGGACCAGGATTGGCCACCACTGATGTAGACTGTGGTTACTCGGCGTGCTTTGCGTGCACAAAATGTGGTAAATGTGACTTGAGAGCTGCTTTTTATTCAATAAAAAAAAAGGTTTAGGAGGTAGGAGCACTTAAACTTTTCTGTAAAATTTAAGAAGAAAAAAAAAATAGATTTATGAGAACGAATAAGAGCTTTTACCATTCAAATGTGAAGTCCACCTGCAGTTTCTGACTTCAGTGAATGCTGTGCACTTAACAGTTTTTATGACTGTGCTTTTTGACTGTTATCAGTCCTGTACACGACAGATATAAATAGCACATAGAAATGGTACTACTGCATGAAATGTGGCTTTAGAAGCTCTGCTGTAATGCTTTAGTCACAGCATCAATCACATAAAAGCGCCGTGATTCATACAGACTAACAAACTGATTAATGGAAGTTAGCCTTGCAGCTGTATAAAGCCTCCCACTTCACCTTTAGTGACCCTGCTGTGCACTCTTTCACATCTGCTTTCAATAGGCGGGAGCTTTGTGTCAGGTCTGCCATCAGCAGGAATGCACTGTGGACCACCACTGACAATGGAGCTGTGTCATGTTCTGTATTCAGCACCATGACAGGGACACGCAGCCGTGTGGTGTGTATGTGTGTGTTCATCTTAAAACTGCCTTCAGCATCATTCTAGTGTGTTCCTCCTGTCAGCCGTCAACAGCGCTGAGGAACCGGAGACAGCAGGAACACAAGTGTAGGAGTGTTCGCTCCTTAAGGCTGGCGAGAAGGCTGCCAGGAGTTTCGGTTCAGTCTACGAGCAGAGGAGATCGCAGGTTCAAATCTCAGGGACACACAAAAGTACTGCCCCGGTCCTGAGCCAGGTGGGGAGAATCTTTTTAAACCCGACTACAAAAACATGCTTTAAACACAGCATTTAACTCAAATCCGTAAAAGAGCGCACTGTGTCACGCTGGCCCTCGCAGGACTGGAAAAATGCTGCTGAGACTCTTTTCTTTTTGTTTTCCAGAAACCTGATATATTACACCCCCATCCGTTTTCTTTTACTCAGAGGATTCATCCATCGTACGGCAGAATGTGTTTGACAAACCAACAAACAAACAAAACTATTTTGATGTGCGGTTCGAAAAGACTTGGAGCCTGTCTCAGCATGTCCCATCAGGCATGCTACTCGTGTCAAATATGGGATGTTTTATTTCACAACAAGCAGTCAGTTCCATTCATTTACAAACTCGCTGCAGCACAAGACAGAACATATTAAGGGAACTGGTTTTGCAGATAAAGCGTTGAACACAAAGGACTGTGCGCTCAAACAAACTAAACTGTGCGATTTTTCTTACAAGTTCAGGTTCTTAAAATCTGACAAAGACATTTCTGATCTCCGTCACTGTTGTGAAATGATACAGGGGTCTCACAAACAAACAAACAAAAAAACATTAAAGACTATTTGTTATAGCACAAAGTAAAGAGTAACTATAAAAAAATCAAACAACAAAATAAGAAACAAAACAGAAGTAAGTTCGCATTTCTCCATATATCCATTTACTGCATGGAAACATTTTTTCTAAATATTAAAAACACATCATGTAGTTTATTGTCAGCCTTTTTTCCCTTTGATTTCTACAAATAATCACCAAAATCAGCATAACCAGCAGCCAATCTGACACTTATTAACTGCAGTTTTTGCGGTTGTACTTCCACAGACTCTGGAAAAGTGGACAGAGATGGTTTGTGAAGAACACAAAACACTGCAGCCTCCAACTCCCATGATGCACCTGAAGCAGCTTCATTGAAACCTTCTGCTCCTGTTAAACACGCTCCTCTTTTAAGACTCCGCCCTTCCACTTTATGAAGCAGGTTTTCTTTTAAACTCAGTCCAAAACTAACGTAAATCTGAACATCCAGAATATGTGCGGAACACGATGCGGACCGAACTTGCAGCCCGAGAAGCTCGTCTCGTATCGCGTGAACTCATTTTTTGTAGGTGAATTCGGTGCACTCGGTCTCTAAGCAGGAAAGCAAACGTAAACGCGCTGTTCAACAAAGCCGAATCAGTTCACATACCTCCGGTGACCTCACACATAGGTGTGATGGGCGAGTCGTCGGGCGGGACGCCTCCGAGGGGTTCGGGCTCCACCGAGGCGTTGCCGGGGATACGCAGCACCAGAGCAAACAGACGTTGGTCCCAGCGAAAGGGCTCCTTGGTCAGTTCGCTACCCGGCAGCGGGGTGGTCAGAGGCAGATGGAGCTGGGCAAGAGGGAGGAAAGAAAACTTTGCAATCAGACACAAGAGATTTGACATTTTCCACAAATGTGGTGGTTTTTCTTCAACCGTTTTTAAAATTTTAAATTAACGACAAGCTTAATGAAGTGCATAAATTAGCCAGCTTTATGAAAATAATGAATTCCAGATGATAATTTTTTTTACCTCTATATTACTTTTGTCAAACAAAAAAAAGCTTTTTTTTGCTGACCAATAAAAAGGACACAGGTCTAAACACTCTTGCTCAAGCTTCACTCATCAGACCCAAATGCTTTGTGCGTCTTTTGTTTTCAGGCGACCCCCAACCTCGTCCGGACACTGACCTCGTCCTGCACGCCGCTGCCGCCCGTCAACTTGTTGCCGTCGCTGATCGCGATGATGATGGCGGGTTCGAGGAAAAAAGGATTCCTTCCCTGCGGAGAGAGAAGCCATTCCAAGATTAAAAGAGAAAAAAAAAAGGTCTGGTTATTATTAAAACACACCATCACACAACAGATAATAGAGGCTAAGCCTTAGAAGCGAGAAATGCTGAAGGAAACAAGTGTCCTCTAAAATTTGAGTGAAACTCCAGCGCTTATGAACGAGTATTCAGTGTGCGTCCTCATGGTCCAAACATATCTGAGACATAAATACACACAGATGATGTAGCAACGTATAGATAACTTGGACCTATTTAAGTGTGAGGCTGTGTGAAACTGAATCTGTTTAGGAGGCTAACAAATAGAAACGTGGTGCCATCCGTAAACTCGTGCCTCTAAGACAGCTCTCCATATCACGAGTAAATGTTCACTCCGTCCTCCGTGACGGCACGAGTAGATGAAAACTCTTTCCTGCGAGACCCCCGGAATATTTCGTGACATCAGCACTCCCTCGCTGACGGGGAAGAAACCGGAGCAGAATCGCCCTGTGAGTTAACGGCGTATACAAGCCCAGTGCAGCCTGACAAGTTCGGTCAGCAAACAGTCCTCGGCGTGGAGCTCACAGAGGCCATCCCGATCCGACAGCGCAGACATTATTAAAAGGGAGTGGACCCACTCGCTCCGGAGTCTACCTGAGTTTTCTGCTGAGTGATGGATCTGTCCACACAACTCAAAGTAAACCGAGCAGGAGACTATCTGCTCTATTGTAGGTATCCATGACAACCAAGCCTTTTTGCTAACCCCCCCCCCCCCCCCC
>NC_051435.1:21881168-21917281 GCF_001649575.2 Kryptolebias marmoratus | reverse complement strand
CACACACACACACACACCTCCTCTCCATCCCCAAAATCCTTTCATAACGAGCACTTTCTTAGCATGCTAATGAGTTCGGCTATAAAACAAAACAACAACAACAAAAGAAAACAAAGATCAGAACCCTGTTTACTGCCTGGCTATTGATTTAGTTTTCCTCGTATAAAGCTAAACTGATTTTCCATCCGCTGCTATGAAAGCCCGGCGATCGCGTAATTGCCTCTGTGTGTGCGCGTGCGCGCACGCATTGGTTCAGTTTGTCTGTCTGTTAGCAAAATATCTCACGAACCAGTGGGCAGATTTTCACGAAACTCTTGGAAAGTAATCATGGGGTGAACATCTGCAGCTGATTAACTTTCGAAGGCAATCCAAATCAAGATGGCCACTACAGCTAATTGACTTTAGCAACCACAAAACTGGCTATAGCTCAATCGGTTCTGACGATATCGAGCTAAGATTTGGCGTGGTAGCAGCTGAGAGGCGTCTTCATCAGCTCACACAGAATCTTTGATCACGGTAAAACTTCGGCATTCAAGGTTGCAAGCGATATGCATTCCTTCATGAACGCTAGTTTTACTTAATTGTGTGTTTTTGACAGACTAAACAGGCCTTCTTTAGCTTTAGGAGCATCATTTGGGCATTCCATACTTTTGCCATTTTAAACCAACCAATTAGCAAACGTGGACAATTACAGACTTCGAGTGTAATTGCTGATAAAAGCAACAATTATTGCCGTCATTAATCATGTGCAATGTAATCCACGTCCAAAGATCACGGAGTCATCCTCTCCCATCCTCCCTTTCTTCTGCTCTTTGATGGCTCTCGTATGGAAGCTGATCAGTGTCAGGATTACCTGCTGGCTGTCTCCCTCCTTGCCTCACACATACCCCTCTTCATCTCCCGGGGGAGAGTCATCTCATATGCCTGGCAACCTGGAAGGCTCTTTGTTACTGTAGACAGAGACACTCCAGGGCAATTTCAGCTTCCCCACAGGCTCACTGCTCTTTGTCTTCACCTCTTTAAACACAATGAATACCTAACACCTCCATCACGTATGAGTCCAGGACTTCTAGATATTTTTTAAATTAATCTGGGGGAAAAAAAAAAAAAAAAAGCGAGGGATATAAGGTTAGGAAATCAAGACACTTGAAATACAAAGCTGCAGCATCACTTTAACTAGACTTTGATTTGCACAAATTGGTAGGCAACTGTGCTTGAAAGAATACAGGATGCCTCTGAAATGCTTTAGCCTGACAAATCTCTGCTTGTGAACATAAAACAGTCTGTTTATTCTTGTCCGTGTTCAGCTGGATTTAGGTTCGTCACCAAGATGTCCAGCTTCCACATGGATTATATATCTCTATTAATCTAAAAACGAGCCCTGCTCTCACTTAACTACTCTGTTCATGTTTAAAAACAAAAAAATCTCAGAAGAGCTCATGTGCTGTCCCAAGTAAAACCTTTAGGGCTTGTTTCTTTTCTTTTTTTAAATAAGTTTGAACCCTAGTTAGCTTGTGACAATAAATTTGGACGTCAGCTATAGGTTAAAAGAAGTTTTTTTTTTTTTCCTCATTTCTTTTATCACACATTGATCTTAACCTGGCTCTGCCGACAGAAACAAACTAATCTTGCAATAAAAGCCTGATGTTCGTTTCACTCTAAAACAGACAGCATCTTCTGCTGGAAACGGGTAAAAAGGTGATATTGGCCTTGGCCTCGTTTACGTTAAAAGATGCATTAAATACATTCTTGCTTTTAGTTTTATTATTTAATATTGCCTGCCGCTGTACAACAAGAAATCTTGTGTCTGTAACTGACAGTTAGCGAATATTTCGTGAACCAGAGGACAGATTTTAATGAAACTTTCAGAAAGTAGTCATTGGATGTGAATCTACAACTGATTAACTTCCGGAGTCAAATGGATTCAAACACACAAGTTGTAACTCTGTCAACTTCACAATTTGTTTTGTATGGCGGCAGCCGAGAGTCGCTGCCGTCATCCAGGAGCGCTAACAGATCTCGCCAGGTCTTTGTTTCAAATTTTGACATTCAAGGCGAAAGGTGATATGCATTCCGTCAAGAAATGCTAGTTTCATTTTACGTACCTTTGCTTTCATTTGACAACTTTGAGGGCCAGATGGCGATCATCCAAGGCCCACTTCTGGCCTTCGGGCTGCATTTTTTTTTTTTTTTTGCCCTTGTGCACTCTACTACGTCTACGTATCAGATAAGCTGGTTATCAATTATCATTCAAAATATTTGAGGAAAAAAAAAAAAAGCTGATAAACAATGATTGCAAGCTGAGTAGCGTTGGATTTTTAAACTAAGAAAAGCAATCTACCTGAAAGCCCAAGCTGCTTTTAATTGATAAGAAATAAAAACGGAATTTCTTTTGACTTTTTAAAAGCACAAACAGTATCAGCTATTGCAAAAAAAAAAAAAAAACAGGTTGCAATTACAGCCTCTTAACACTGAACATTTACTTCTTTTCTAAAAGGACATAATATGCAACCCAGTTCCTAGTAATTGTAATGAGTGTGTGCCATCTGTGCAGAAAATCACCTCCTAAAATGGAGAAAAGGCAGAGGAGAGGCTTATTAAATTATAATTATTGTCAAATCAACCTGTCATTAGGGGTGACCGGAGACCGGCGCAGAACACACTAACCCTGACCTTGGCTTCAGCTGTTTGTGTTCTCTGTGATGTGTGTGTCAACCAGTCTGAGAGTGTCTGACATGCATTATGTATGCTGTATGTTTGCATTCCACTAAGTGATGAGGATCTTCCATTTATTACACAGGAAGTGGTTTAACATTAGTCCTCTACACTCACCTCCACAATAAAAAAAACAACAAAAAAAAAAACAGATGTCCAGGTCCTTTATCAGCACCAGACACTAAAACATGTCAAAAGCAGCTACAAATTGGACATGTAGGCTAACATTAATGGCAATTCTTGAGCATAAGATTGCAGCTCAGTTTTAACCCTCGCTGTCAGAGAGGAAAATCTTATAACTAATAAAGAGTTGCATATCCCATGACCTCCTTTCTCTTCCTCCTTTCTCCAGTGAATCTATATCAAAGTAGAGCCTCTCCGGCTGTTTTATGTAACGACATGGTAAGAAGAGTGATGAAAAAAAAAAGACTGATAAGCTGTTTGACTTTAAAATAGCCGTCTAAAACTGTAAACACAATCTCTCCCTTTCTATTTATTTCTCCCCCTCGTGACGCTGCTTCACTTTGAGCAACTACAACAGAAGTTAAAGCGGTGATGTCATTAGGCGGCACTTGTTGGAATGCAGCCTAAAAACGGCGAATTGCTTGCAGATTTTGTTAGCTCAGTGACTAGTGACTGAAATTGACGTGAAGTCGACAGAAAGCTACGAATCGGGTCGACTCTTGTGGGTGAGACTCGTTACAAATTCACAAATGAGAACGGAACTCTGCAAACATAACTTTAGCTCAAAGCGTAGCCTCCTTTCCTGCTTGAGCTGTGATGCTTTTCCTTTGAACATCATTACGTTCGAGATCTTTAACGTGGAGATTTTCTTTTATATATTTTTGAATGACTTAAAACCCAACATCAATGAAACTACAAACCTTCTTAGAGTAAACAAAAGTAAAAAAATAAAAGTATGTGACCAAAGAGATTTAAATATAAGTGTTCACAGAAATTATAAAGCTCTCTGACAGAAACTTTTTAAAATTAAGTCCAACTTTAGAAAATAAATAATCTAACAAAATCTAATGAATCCTACATTTATTCCAAACAATGTTATTGATTAAACTATTTTAAGGAGCACTTATTTGACTTGAAAATCATTTCAAAACCTGTATGAACACTAAATTTAATATTTTGTGCGTCCAGTTTGGATAAAACAAATAAAATAAGAAAAAAAATCCATGCTGAGACAGAGGTCCAGTTGTAGTTTCAGTATGGTGTTAACATACCAACCCTGGTGTAAGTTTTTAGCACCCCGACACTATAGGGGAGCTTATAAACAGCATGTGCTTCGAGTTTTATTTTGAAAAAAATTCAGGATCTAATTTCAGAGTCTAATTCAGTGTCAGAAACTGCCTGATTCATGATGAAATTTGCAGCATCCCTGAAATAATAATAATAATAATAAAAAAAACCAGCAAGTTCTTCCCTTTCTGTATTTTTTTTTTTTTTTGCAGTTATGTTTGGGTTGTATGATTGTAAATGTGTGGGTCCACAGTATGCGGGTTGTTGTTGATGCTTGTACGACTGGGGCGAGGGTGAGGGGCATGACAGAAGTTGGCGAGTTGGCTTTGGCGGGTGCGCTCACACCTCTTCGCAGCTCTTTTAAACTGAACCTGATTTCCTCTCTGCCTCTTCGGAGCTACATACCTGTCCATAGTTGTCTATGCCAGTCACTAATCTATTGAGATTGAGTAAATCAAAGGACGTCCTCAAAGACTGGCCAAAAGTTGTGAGTCCGTTCGCTTGGAGGTTCCTCAACTCGGTCATGAAAGTGGCATGGCTCTCTTTCCATCCAGCCTTTATAAACAAAACAAAACAAAAACAACAAAAAAAATGTAGTTAATAATAACCACAACGCATACCAACACCACTGTTCTAAATACAAAATAACTGCTTTAATATGACTTATATTATGAGCTAAAAAACATCTATACAGATTGCTTCCTCACAATTTATTAAAAGAAATAACTTAACAGTGCAGCAAAGCCCTCGATCCATTTCTACTGGTGTTTTTCATAAAAGACGAAGTGGCAAAACAAAAAAAAACAAAAAACAAAACAAAAAGTCATTTTTTTCTAAACAAGTAAAGTAGGCTAGTAGTCTGTCTCCTCTCTCCTCCTCCTCCCCCTCGGATATCACCTCTCTGTATAAATAACACCCAGAGTTCTTTGCTGCTCACTGAAACAAAATGTCGGCCATGTTTTAAAAGGGATATGAAAGCTCCTCCTGAAGATTTTTTTTTTGCCTCTACAACAATTGAATCGCAACGTGGTGAAGCGATGGGAGGACAGTCAGTTCGCGCTACATGTAAAGCCGGACATGACCCGAAAGCATTTTCTACCTTGATCCCGAACGGAGCATCTTCAAAATTTACCAACATATACCGGTCCCCTCGGCTCGCCGGATCTCTCCCTCTGAGCTGTGGAAATAATAGTAGAGAATTATTTACGGTTATCGAGAGATCTTGCTTTGACAGGCGAGCTTTGCAACAGTAACAATGATAATCCGAACTGCAATCCCGCTTGGGGAGCTCCCAATATTAATGTGTCCCGTGGTTACAGTACCTTCATAAAAGTCTCAACAGCGCCTTTTGCTATGTCCAGATAGGTAGTGCCCAGATGGGTGCGCTGGTTCATTGAAGCGGACGTGTCTATCAGAAAAAGTAAAACGGGCATTGTGATGGTAATGACACGTTCTGCATGGACTTGGTGTCAGTACAACCGGCCAAAACGCAAAAAAAATCTTTTGTTCTCCTGCCGCCTGTCTCACCTCTCAGCTAGCTAGCTAGCTGGCTAACTCTCTGTCTCACACATTCTTTCAAAAAAGTGTAAGAATAGTGAGTATAGAAGCCCATTCCAGGAAAACTAAGCTAAACGCCTCAAAACCTTGGGGCAGGTTATTGATGTATGAGGGGTTTTGATAATTTTTACTATATTTTGAAAATATTCCTAAGTTTCATAGTAACAAACTTTCCCCTCACAGTGAGTCCCTGCTTCTCCCTACACTGAATGCGCTGTGCCTCCTCCACTGCTTTTAATGTAAGCTCCACACCTGACCCCGCCTCCTAAGCGCTCTTTTAACGTCACGTGCAAGTACACTCGCTCCCCATTGGCTGCGCGAAGCCACTTATTAGCATATCCAAATAAGGCAAAGCTGAACGTCTCCTGCGCATGCCTGTCTAACCGAAAAGCAGGAATGCGAGGAAAATATTGTTTTTACATTTTAATGTTGAAGAACGCAACACGCTCGGCTTTTGCCGTTCTTTGGAGCGCTGAGGCAGTTTTTAAAATGTAGCATAATCAACGACAGGCCCGTGTTTGCCCTGAGAGGTGATTACATAATCAGCATTTACTTCATCATATGCACGGGCGTGGGCCACTATAAAAGACAAACCTTAAAGAGATGAAAACGAGCTACAACCTACTCAATATTTATTAAACTTAGGTTATACAGAACCAACTCCCTAGTGTGACACTTGTTTTTCATGGGATGACGGAATTAGGACTTTTATGTTTTCTTAAGGAAAACAGGATTAGCTGAACAGACAAAAAGAATTGATATTCGCGTTCACGCACACACACCCTCCAGCTCTAATATGACCGTCTTTCTGTCCCATACTGCTACAGTCCTAACATTACACACCAGGTAACTGGTTAAATATTTGTGCGTTTACTTTTCAGACTTGTGTTTTTGATTCCTGTCGGATATGGCCTTGCACAATGATCTACATATCGATCTTTTTACTGTCCCACATCATCATGTATGGTGGAGCACTTTTAAACGCCACATGACACTAAAAGCGAGACGTGCGCGGCTGTGCGACACAATCTACACACTGCAGCTCCGTCAAAAACATCATCACTTCCGTAAAAAAACAAGACGAAACCATCCGGTGGTTAAAAGAGAAGGACGGTCTATTTTTCTGTTTGATTTCTTCTGAATCGCTTCACACACGGCTCTATTTCCGGCGTGTCGCTGAACGATGTTTAAAAATAAAACTATCTAAGCGTTTAAGCAACTCAAACTTAAAGCCTTGTCTCAAAAGATGTCACTATATTGTTTGCGTCTTCTTTTCTTGTTAGGCCAATGGAACACTCTTGACAGCTTTATGGAATAATTGATACACATTAATTATAACTTAATTGCATTTTGAAATTGTTTTTTGAGTTTATTGTGAAATTCTTCGCAGAACCCGACCGGAAATACTTTTTGTGCTTCAGTATGTTTTAGAGCCAACTTCCAGAAACTGTTATTACACAATTTGACATGGTTATGTCAGTGCTAACATAATACTTATTGTCCCTACATTATATTTATGAGCTACTTGATGACTGTTTGTTCGTTTATCGGAACAAAGTCGATTATTTTGGGAAGATTTTCTTTGAAAACAAGAGTTTTATTCTGAAGAAACCTTGGCTGTCATTGGTTTTAAAAATCTGTCAAGTTCCCTAAATTAACCAAAGACACACTGACGCATGAATCTGTATCAGGTCCGGTAACTTCATGACTTTTTCAACACAAAATTTGCAAATGGCGGATTAATCTACTAGATAAAAGAGAAACGTTTATGTCTGTCTTTTTATTTTTTTTTTATTAAAAATAGATAAATTTAAGCCATTAGGCATCAGTAAAGTAAAATACTATAAATATAGCCTATATATAGTCATTGTGCCTTTGTTGATTTAGAAAAAGCATAGGACAGGGTACTGAGGGAGGAGCTGTGGTGTTGTATAAGGACATCTGGAGTGGCAGAGAGTACTGAGGCAAAAAACTCAGATTAAACCTTGACATGAGTCTCTAAACAACCTACAAAAACTCGAGTCGAGATTTAATCTGAGTTTTCTTCAATAATGTTTTTGTTTTGTATAGTGAGAGAGAGAGACCACCAAGGTGTCTTGGTGGTCTCTCTCTCACTATACTACTTCTTCACGGTCACTCAGTTTGTGAGGACGGCCTGCTCTTGGTAGATTTACACATGTCCCATATTCCTTCCATCCTCTGATGATGGATTTAATAGAACTCCTGGGGATGTTTAGGACCTTGGAAATCCTTGAGTATCCTTGAGTACCCCTTCTTGTTTGTTCTGGTGATGGAGACTAACAGATGAGGTCAGACAGGAATCCCTGTGGACTATGATGTTTGCAGATGACATCATGATCTGTGGTGAGAACAGGGAACAGGTGGAAGAGAACCTGGAGAGGTGGAGGTATGAATTTGAAAGACGAGGGATGAAAGTCAGCCGTAGAAAGACAGAGTACCTGAGTGTGAATGAGAGGGTGGCAGGTGGAACAGTGAGGCTACAAGGAGCAGAGGTCACAAAGGGTGGCAGCAAAGGTCAAAGGAAAGGTTTACAGACAGCGGTGAGAGCAGCCATGTTGTTTGGTTTGGAGACAGTGGGACTGACAAAAAGACAGGAGACAGAAGTGGAAGTGGCAGAGCTGAAGATGTTGAAGTTCTCCTTGGGAGGAACAAGGATGGACAGGATTAGGAATGAGGTCATCAGAGGTACAGCACAGGTTGAACGACTGGGAGGTAAAGTTAGAGAGGCCAGACTGAGATGGTTTGGACATGTGCAGAGGAGGGACAGTGGGTATGTTGGTAGAAGGATGTTAGAGATGCAGCTGCCAGGAAAAAGACAGAGAGGAGATATATGGATAAAGTTAGAGAGGACATGGAGGTAGTTGGAGTGAGGACAGAGGACACAGAAGACAGAGTTAGATGGAGGAGGATGACTCAATGTGGTGACCCCTGAAAAGGGAACAGCTGAAAGAAAAAGAAGAAAATACAGCACTGAGAGGTTATTGCAGGACAGGTGCTATCACCAGCTTTACCACTAGATGTCAGTAGTTTTTACTAGTCATCTAAAACCACAGTTTTTACAAGGACTCTATTATTTTCTTTACTGTACTTTTTTTAAATCATCATGAAACACAGTTATTTTATCAAGACAATTACACAAAATCATACTCTCAAGTAGTTTAAGAACTGAAGCTTTTATTTTGAAAACATAGCAGCAGCGTGAGAGCGGAAGTCTTATTTTCTTCAGAGGAAATCGTGTGTTTTGGTCTCTGGCGGTGTGTTGTCAGCTGACTGGTCGTACCTCTGACCGAGTTTACATCGCCGTATGCTTCTTCTCCCCCCAGTCAGTTACATGTAGCAGCGTCACCCCGAGCCTCAGCCGTCGGAGTCCGGGTCGCGGGGTTATGTTTCTCTGAGACGGAGGTTTCCTACACCGGCGGCAGCTCATGGCGGCAGAAACTCTGCCTCAGCCGCAGGCTCGGAAGCCTTGCCTGCTGAGCAAAATTGAGGGTTTTCAGGAGGTTGTGACCACGGCGGTGATCATTCCTAAAGAGGACGGGGTTATCAGCGTGTCCGAGGAGAGGTAGGCTGTGCAAATCTCACCTGAATGACTTCTTACAGTGGGCATTTTCCTGTTAGCATCGCCTGAGCTCACGTGCCTGTAAATAATTCACTGTAAACCTGAAGAAACAGTCCCAAGTTTTTTTTTTTTAACATTTTCGCCCAAATGTCACACTGTCGGCTAAGTTACAGCTGGACAGGCAGGCAGGAGCACTAAAACAGGTTTTTTTTTTATTTAAAAAAAAAACAAATAAACAAACAACGCCAATAATACAGGTTAGCTGAATATCACGTTTGATGACGACTAGCTTAATGTTTGCTAGCTGCCCGTCGATGATTCCTAGAAAAACAAGATGTTTTCCAGGCGTCTGCAACCTTTACAATTAAACTATTTCCATTTCTGCCCTTTTCTCCCACTACATAAAATGTGTTCAAAGCTGCAAAATCTGCATGAGGATTGACATAACTAAAATAGATTTAATTATTAAGTTTATTATAAATAGTACATATAAAAAAACAAGTTTGTTACAATATGCAGTTAAAGAACTATGATAAATTGTGGTCATTGATTAGTATATTCACATGTTGAAACAAGAAATACTCTTGTGAAGAAGAATAAAACAGACCCCCTTCGAAAAAAATTAAAGGTGAAATGAAATAAAATATCAAAATAATCAGTTTTCGTGTTTTTCTTTAAGTTAAACAACATCATGAAACACCCCAGTGGTCCATTTCTCTGATTTAAAACTTTAATGACTTGTTTTTAGAGTTTTTCTGTCAGAATCCTGAAATGGGCTGATTGTGTGGGCGGAGTTACCTCCTTGGTTGGTGACGTAGAAGGAGGCGGGGCCAGCTGTGGCAGACCGCTGTAGGACACTGAGGAGGTTACTGTCAGTGTTTATCAGAAGAAGCAAGTTTTGGTAACAGGTACCTGTTTGAAAACACGTTTTTTGGGGGTCTGGAGTGATGCTGTCGGGAACTCGAGCCCCACATTTCACAAGGTGAACCCTTAAACTTGACAATGATGTCACACAGTCATTAAGGGGTTTACAATCCGAACAGCAGGAAGTGGCCGGTGCCAGTCAGATAGCGGGTGCTGGTTGGACAGGCGGTGTTCTTAAATTGATGGTTTGTATTTCAGATGGTCCTCTTTCAAACATTCACTCCACAGTCTGTCTCCAGACAGGAGATAAACTAACCACATCCATCAAACTTTCTTGTCCTTCAGGAAGCTGAAGAATGACTCAACTGTTGGAGTTTTGGGTCAGTTTACACAATTATTTGTAACACACTGAACCACTCCCTCACTATCTGTGTTTTCTTTTTACTGCTTTGTTCATGTTCCTGTGTTTGGCACTTGATTTGTCACACTAGTACTTTTTTCGATCTTTGATTATTAATTTTAAATTAGTGTAATTTTTAAAAAAAAGCGAGACTCTGAAAACAATCACCTTTTGTGACTTTCTTTTGATTTACCGGTATGTTAGCTTCAAAACACTTTTCATTTCACCTTTAAACATTGAATTATTGAGGCCTATCTGGCTCCTTACTAGATACTATATACGTTAAATATTAAGGCATATATTTGTATTCCAAGTTTTTATCAATGGCAGGTCTCTACTTGACATTCTCATCAAAATGACTTCCCATAGTTTAACAGATCACCTTTTTTTGGTGTCTTGTAACATAGTTATGAGTTTATAAAACTGATGAGTTTATAAAATTGCAATTTGTGTTTTTCCCCTCAGCAACTAAACTGTGGTGAAATCCTTCTTTTGCAGGAGTTCAGTCACATGCCTATCAGAAAGAGAAGCAAAACAATATCATAACTCTGACATTTCCTAAAGTGTACACCAAAACATTTGTCATTGGGACAAGTATAATATTTCAGTCGCAGTGCATAAAATGTGCACATCAGGAATAGACTCTCAACATTGCAGGTGAAGCAAATTCTGCTTGTGTGAAATACAAAAAAAAACCCCCACAATCTAACCTGCTTTTATATTTAGGTAAACATGACAAACACAACAACACAAGAACGAAAAAGGTCTCATATCGACCGGACTAGAAAGGCATAAAAACAAAGTAAAACTAGGTGAGCTTTTAGCAGAGATTTTATTATTTCTACAGCCTCAGCGGTGTGAATGTCAAAATGTAAACCAATACAAGGATTTGGCGCAGCGATTGCATTCTTATATTTTAATCTGGAAGCTGACCGCTCGGCCGCTGAGTGAATGCTGATAGCACCGGTTAAAGAGGCTAGACCGTTTGAAGGAAATAAAATCAATCCGGAAACCGGACAGGAAGCCAGAGAAGTGATGCCAGGCCTGGAGTTGTGTCCACACTTTGTTTGTTCCAGTTAAAAAGCTTTGCTGCTGCCTTCTGAACAGTTCGTAAATGCTGCAGATAGGCTTGATCTTGACCAACATGCAGAATGTAATGTGGACGTGGGATGAATGCTATTTCCACGGACTTTGACAGGAACATCAAGAGATAACTCTAAGTTCATACATATGAACTGTATGAACATTTGTTTCTAAAGCATCTAAGGTCTATGTGTTGAAATATATTCAGTCCTTCCAGTGATCAGTTCCAACACCAATTAATCTGCTGAATCAGCTGAAAGACAGCGTTAGCAGCATCTGACAGAGCTAAAGATGTGTTACACTAAACAGACAAAAGAGGCAGATGCTGACTGACTGTCTGTCCAGATGTTTGACAGGACCGCTTGTGTATGAGGATGAGTCACGCGAATCGGAATACATTTCAAACTCGTCTCCCAGCCTGCTGTAGCCGCAGCACGAGGCTCGTTCTCGCCGAGTTGTGCAAATCCATCTGTGTGGCCATGAAATCTGGGATTTGTCAAACCTTTTCAGCTTTGCACTCTTGCAAACATCTCTCTCATCTAACACACGAACAACAAGAGCGAAATGTCGGTTTAACGTTTAAGAGTTGTTGTGTTTAGAAGATCTGTGTTACTCGCGTCATGTGACGGTGGTTCTATTGTTTTAGAGCAAACTGTAGTCCAGGATGGCTGACAGTCCCTTCTGTGATGGTTTTTACATTTTTACAAGCTGATAGCTATGCCTCTGTGATAATTTCTTTAACAGTGAGATTTAAATTAGGCTCCTACTTCCTCCAAGTTGTACTTTTGCAGCTTTGGTCACCATGGACACACATAGCTGCTGGGTCTTGTTGTTGTTAAGAGATCAGGGAGCAACATCGTATCCAGGGGTGGTCATAATGGTAAAACATTATGACCGCCCCTGTTTTTAACTCCCTTACAAGCAGTGGGAACTTCATCTTCTCTTCTATTCCCACCACCTCGAACACATAAAGGCTTTTAAGGGCAGATTAATGTCATTCTCAGTGGCAGTGCAATCTTTAGAGCCGTTTTCTCCGAAATCTTGAAACTGGTGTTCATTTCCTGTCGAGTCTGCTTGAGCTTGCAGCCTTGAGCTATGGGAGAAAGTTACCCATCAATGTTTAACGCAGCCTTTTCTCAGTAATACGAAGTGATTATTAGTATTGTGCTTTCTTCGCAGAACAATTCGAGTATGGCTGAAGAGAGACAGCGGTCAGTACTGGCCCAGTGTCTACCACACCATGCCATGTAAGTCTTCCTGCCTTTCTGTCTGATATGAATCAGAGTTCAGAGTAAGGATGTGAATCATGAATTTACAGTGCGGAAAAAATAAACTTGAGTTCTCCACGTGACTGTCCTTTCCGATCACGATGGACTAAAAGAATCAGTCAGACTCCTCTGTCTGAATAACGCAGAAATCAGGTCCTGACATAATTCAGAGCTCCTGTAGGATTTCTCCCGACAATCTTTCTGCTCCTCTCAGTCCGGCGACGCTGCATGCCTGTGACAGTTTGGCCTTGATTTCCTTCGGTTGCGCAACCCAAGGAAATCCCATGCTGCAATCAGCAAGATCTGTCCCTGACAACAGCAGAGGCTACACATGTAAAACATCTCAGTTTACTGTTTTTAAAACAAATATTGAACAGTAATAAGTCAGACTGGCTCAAATGGAGAAAAAGTGACTAAATAGAATGAAATTATTGGATAAATAAATGGAAAATACAATACAATTTAGGTAGCATGAATGTTTTTTGAGGGGAATTTGTAAATAGTTCTTTTCTACTTGTGTTTATGGGTGTTTGTGTTGATCTTTTTGCCCTGAGGAAAGTTTTTTTTTAAAAAAGTTTAGTTTGTTGAGATTTTGTTGCCGCTTTTTTTATTAATTTGTTTTCAGTCCTAAACCACAATCAGCTTAATCAGGAAATTGCAACATTAGACTTGCATCTAAAATAGTTCAACCATTAACATACATTCTAGTTAGAGACAGAACTGGAGCCCAGAAGTAAAGTCCACATTGGACGAGCGCCCCCTAGTAGGCTGGCTGCAGTACAGTTTTTACAAGAGTGGACATTTCTCTGACTAAAAAACAAAAAAAGCTTCATCATCCATTATTTAAGTGGATGGGTTCAACACTACCTATTATATACAGCATATCTATTGTAGGAAAGCCGTGGAAACACTTCCTACATTTAAAAATGAACGCCTGCTGTCGTGCACGTCAAAGTTTAAACAAAGATCTTGCACGAATTATTGTGGTTGTTATAACAAGGACTTGTAAGCCTGGAACTTCAACCTAGGATTAAAACTGAAGAAGCCTTTTGGGCGAGAGGTGAAACATCTTCAAGAACCAAGAGAAGAAGTTCACTAACCTTCTACTGAACCACTTAGGATCTTACTCTAACTGTTAGAGTTCGGCGTATCTGTTAAGATCCATCTCAGCTACAATCATACCAAAGTTTAGCTCAGTATCTGTAACGCCGAGTTATAGCCGTTTATTTGTTTGCTCAAGTCGATTACCTGTGACAGCCATCTTGAATCAGGTTAACTCCAACAGTTAATCAGCTGTAGATTTACCTCCAATGGGTACTTTCTGAGAGTTTGAGATATTTTGCTAACAGATAGACAAATGAACACACCCAATTATTTTCTATATAGTCTGATAATAGTTAGTTGTTATCGCCTGTCTTTCATAGTGGCAAGCAATACCAGAATTCAAATATTCTTTTTTTTTCAATTAAACTTTGAGGTTTGCTTTAAGTCTTACATTACAAGCCGCAGTAACTGCAGTGAACATTAGTGTGAGTCTTGTGAAAAAAAAAATCTTCAAATTTTGACAAATACTGCAACTGGCAACTTCCTTAAAAACACTGTTAAGGCCCTTCTCTTTGTGTGTGTGTGTTTTTATTGCAACAAGTTTGTTGTAATGTCCTAAACCTTTGAAGCTTTTCTTTTCTGCTCCTGTTGGTTGCATATTATCTATTTTGTCAGTGAATGAAATTTGACTTCAGAGCTCAGAAAAGCTGAAGTTAATATTTGCTTTACTGTCAAAAGGCTGGTTAACAATTCAGACTCTGCTACTGTCAGTAATAATTTACCTCACAGGTGGGTTTAGTTTTTTCATATAGCTGTGATTTTTTTAAATTTTTTTTTACCAGAAATAATGTTCGTTCTCATTTGTTCATGTCTTTGTCCAGCGTCATGTTCCTGCATGTCCTTTAACCCAGAGACCAGGAGACTTTCCGTGGGGATGGACACCGGAAGTATCTGCGTAAGTCCATCGCTAAGGCTTTCGTTTCTTCCTAAATTGATCACTGACGCAGATGATTGTTTGAATATTTACAGCTGGCCTCAGCGTTTTGTTGGTGAATTGACAAGAAGACTGTATGAAATTGGAAAAATACCGAAAATAATGTAATTATTTCTTGTCATTCCTGTCACCCACAGTACAATTTCAAAGGTTTCAAAGGTTTTTGTTGTCACTCTTTGGATATGCATCTTGTCATGGTTGCGCATGCACAAAGCCTTAAAGCAGTGATTCTTAACTGGTGGGTCGCAACCCAAAAGTGGGTTGCAGGCTTGTTTTCAGTGGGTCCTGGGCCTTTGTCTAGAGAAAAAAAAAATCTACATTCTGATTGTTATCTCAGCCTTCTGGTTAATGCTTGAATAATTGTATAAGACATGATGTATTCAGTGGGTGGGCACTCAGCTAAAGCTACATATTTTGAGTCCGTTTTTTAAACTACTTCTCTGTAGTTGGACTATTTCCTGTTTATGCGTGATGGCACTGTTGAGGTTGTTAAAAAAGGCTAAAGTTACAGAAGTCAAGCGTTTCGGTTTGAATTAAAATGCTAGTAATTGGGCGTCAAATTGAATGTTTCCCTCTGTAGCATCACCCCTTGCTGGTCCGTTTGGTTTACCATTAAACTTGTATTTCTTGTTGGTGTGCTGCCTTCGACCTCACGTTCAAACTGCACCACCTTCACATTCAGTGAATTTGAGAAGTTGAGTTGGGTAAGGATTTGTCCCGAAGCCAGATCGGTTGAGGACCACTGCCATAAAGGACCTCTCACCCATTTCTGTGTAACAAGAAGCCCATTGTGGTCTTACACACCACCTTACACTATAGCGGGTGTCGTCATCCAGTGTGAAGGAGTTTAGATGTTGAAAAGTTTCTGAACTTCAGCAAAGTTTCCCTTTATTTATGTATTTATTTTAATAATATTCCGCTCTAAAATAAGTTGTTATTTTCTTTCAAAGCATATATCTGGTTTGAAGAGAACATAATGGATGTGATCTCCATTGACTTAATCCTTTTTATTTTCTAGTAGTATCCTTCTTGGTCAAGATGTTACTATTTAAAATACATTATTTACTAATAAATTTCTTACTTAGTAAAGATTCAACCTGCTTGAATATAAAAAAAAAATAAAAAAAATCTTTAGGCCCTCTTTTATCACTCTTAAAGGACTGCACCAGCAAAATAACTGTGGTGTCACATTCAAAGATTAAATTGAGCAAACAAGACCCCGTCAGATTGGTGGTCCTGTTGGTTTAAACATTAACCTGCAACTTTGGACTGAAACGAAGCCTGCAGTCTGCAGTCTGACTGCTGTATTTTTTTTTTATTTTTTTTCAGATTCAGCTATTGTTTTTTGCTGTCTGACCCTCACTGTGGGAAATATTTGTTTTGGAACGAGAGAAACCAACAAAAGCACAGACTGTAATGTAACATATTTTAGATTTTGATCTGGCAATAATTTAAAAGCTAAAAAGTTCCCACAAACCTTTGAGCAACGAGCTATGAGGAAATGTTGGTTCAGGACCTTTTGTCGTGTTTACAATCCTTTGAGCCAAATTCTTTTTTTTTTTTCTTTTAACTTATTTTCCATTATGGTTTGTTTAATGAAGCTGTATTTACTTCTCGTAAAAAGCCCTGGCAACATTTGTTGCCACCATTTAATCGTTTCTCTCCATTTCCTGTTTTCAGGAGTTCGCTCTGTCAGAAGACTACAACAAGATGACCCCAGCACTCACATACCAGGGTGAGACAGGAAGTGTCTTTTTGTATGTATTTATTTTTAACGTACACAAGAGTTAGCTCCTTTTACACATTTGTTGGAAGTGAACCAACATGCATGAATAAGCAGGTTCAGTTTTAGAACACCAAACCAACTTCCTTACTTTATTTCTAGTTCAGTTTTTTACCAAAACCATGTATAGAAACAGCTGACATTAAACTGAGGTCCTTCCAGTTTGTGGCCCTTTTTTGTTATATGTTTTGGTGTTTATCGATATTAACACATTACAGCGGTTTGTTTGGCTCCGATCTACTGGAGGAACAGTAATCGATTGATTCATAATGAGCCCCTGTTTGTGTGCGTTTCGTTTGTGCGCAGCCCACCAGGGCAGAGTGACAGTGGTGCTGTTTGTGTTGGAGATGGAGTGGCTGCTGAGCACCGGCCAGGACAAAAACTTCACCTGGCACTGTTCAGAGAGCGGCCAGCAGCTGGGGATGTATCGCACCGCCGCCTGGGTTTCAGGACTACAGTATCCCTCAGTGCTCTGTTTTCTTGATTTGAAGTTCTCCTCTGTGAACATTTAAACTAAACAGCAAATGTGAGTGAGTATTCAAGCGGTGAGCCATCTTGTGTGTTTTTGAGTCAAAGAAGAAGAACCTTATAAAAGCTTGCTCTATTTTCGGAGCAGAGCGGGTTAAGAAAGGGCAATTTAGATTAGCTCTGAGTGAGTTTGCTCTAATGGGAAGGACTAACAATAGGAATCAGTCATGCTGCTGTCAAGGAGACGGTCTGAGTGGGTTTCTGTAATGGGCAGATGAAAGGCTGTTAGTGCTCAGCAGCAACACTGATCCATACCAATGAGGAGCCGGCCATCAGGTCATCAGAGTGATGAGAGCCTGTTAGCCTCAGCGTGCTAACAGGACCGGATCAAATTTACTTGTTTATTTTTCCCTGTTATTTCCTGACATGTTAGATACAAAAAAAACACCCAGCTTGATGTTTGTTATGCTTTGGTTCCTACTGCTTTAACAGGACTTCGGCGACTTTTACCTTGCGAAGGGGGAAAAAAAAATCCACATGTAACAAAGGTCTGCAAACATAATTTAGCAAATCTCGATTGATTTAAATGAGGCCCGGAGCTCGACAGCCCCGGAGCTGAGGGTGAAAACTCTGGACTCAAAAGGCTGAAAGGTTTTTGTGCCGAACAATTAGTCAGTTGAAAAAAATAGATCAAGATGGGTTTAGCTCATATGATTAGGTCTGTTAAAAACAAAACAAAATTAAGTCTTCGCATTCCTTGACAGAATCCACATCATCGGCCACCTTTTATTACCAGAGTTATAAACTAAAAAGATTTTCTGCTGAGAGGGGACAGAGTTATAGCTGTTTTGATGTTTATTCAAGAACTCAAAATGTGTTAGAGCTTGGACTTCGTGTTGTTGATGACTCTCAGCTACTACCACATCAAGCTTTAGCTCAGTATCTGTAAATCTGACTGAGTGTAACATCTTTTTTGTTGGCTTAGATTTCTTAGCTATGGCAGCCATCTTGAATTGGGTTGACTCCATAAGTTAATCAATTGTTGACAATGGAATACACACACACACACACACACACACACACACACACACACACAAGCAAAAACAGTCTATGTTATCGTATATCATAGACTTTGTTGTTCTATAGTTATACATTTTAGTTTTGTGATTTTTGTGTTGAAACATTTTCAGTAGAAAGTAAGTGTTACATTTAACTTGTAACTTTCTCCTAATTGTAGTCTGCTTAAAGGTGAAAGGCGATTTAGATCTGTTGCTGTGTGGATTATATTTTAACAAACCCCTCAAAATGTTGGATTTTTACATATTTTATACAGCTTTGAATATTTTTTACCAGTTTTATCACAATTTGAATATTTACTGAAGCAAGATCTGAGCAATATTGATTCTGAACTTTAAAAGTAGTGAATATTTGTGGATATATGTAAACAGACCAGGTTTGCTGAGGGGTGTTGGTATTTTTTATTTATTTTTTGGTCAATTTGATTAGTAGCAGATAAGAGTGTGAGAGTGTGTGTTTTTTTGGACCTTAACCTTAAACCAGATTTGATGTAGAGACCAGACATGCCTTTGTAGGGGACCAGTCTGGACAGGTGACCATCCTGAAGCTGGAGCAGGACAGCTGCAGTCTGGTCACTACCTTCAAAGGACACACGGGTACATAACACACACACACACACACACACACACACACACAAGGTATCATCAGTCCTTTTGAATGTTCAGTTTTCCTGTCTGCTTCACTATAAGAAGTATTGCAAAATGTCTTTGTAGCTTGGTTTATAAAGTAGGAAAAACAATAGATTTAGTTTCAAGATAAACTGGTGCTTCAAACACCAACTTTAAAGTGATAGTTCCAATTTTTTGTAGTAGATTTATTTGTTAAAAAAAGGTTATGAACGGGGATGTTTTTTTTAGTTTTTTCTACATAAAATATTAGAGTTATTTGTGTGCACCAGTAGCAGACATCCTTCAGTGACATGGTCGGCAAACAGTTTGAGTCAAAATATATGGTAGAGAAGCACATGAAGAAACTGCAGAAAAAATATTTGGAATTGGACTGAATCCTTCACATATGAGCTAATCACCTTCTCTGGGATCTGAAATGATTGCCAGTGATTCTTTTGAGAATTCATACGTGGTGCTGCCCTTCAGGTCATGTGACGGCGCTGTGTTGGGACCCGGTCCAGAGGGTGCTGTTTTCCGGCAGCTCCGACCACTCCATCATCATGTGGGACATCGGCGGGCGCAAAGGCACCGCTATCGAACTGCAGGGACACAAGTAAGAAGCACGCTGCTTCAGCTGAACGAACAAATAAGATAGGAATAAATCCTTGCCCGTTTGGTTGGGGTAACAAGATGCTGACTTTACACTAGGCTAGTGTGTGTTAGGCTGTGTTGGATTGGATTGGGGTGTCAGTCAGTCTCTATATAAAAAGATTCATGATTTTTGTTTGTCTTTTTGTGTCTGTCCACAGTGAGAAAGTCCAGGGCTTGTGTTACGCCTCGCACACCCGCCAGCTCATCTCCTGCAGCTCGGATGGAAGCATCGTCATCTGGAACATGGATGTAACTCGACAAGAGGTGATTAGCGGCAGACCGGTTGGCGAGTAACGCGAGCCCGCCGGCGAACCAAAAATTTGAGCTGCGCTGAGACGTGAGGAAAATGTGAAACACCGTTGTGACGTTCGGCGCACTTCCGTTAGCCGCAGAGAAGCGCGCACGGATCAGTTTAATCACCGGTGTTTGCTCTAGAGGAGTAGATCCGTGAAAGGTCACCCGATCAGCAGAGCTTCCTTTGGTTTCCCTGCTTCACAAACGCCGAGTCCAGCTTCATCTTGTCCTCTTGCGCTCCGTTGCTCTCCGCACGGTTAGTTGGGGCCTAATTGCTCCTGTATTTAATCAGACGCTTTCGTTCTCCCATCAGTATTTGACCCAAACTCTCATCTCGGCTCCATTTTCTGAATCATTGCTCCTGTTGACACTGTCGTTCCCACAAGGTGAGCTTTAAAATAACATCAGTGGGCCGCCGCACTTCAGTGGAGAATCGCTCGCTGCTGGAATACCAAACATTTTACAGTGCAGCTGGTTAAGCTGAGAAGCAGGAAAACTAAAAATACGTGGATTTAGTTGTTTTTAATTCCTCATAAACCACAAATTAAAACTGCACGATCATTACATGACTGTTTTGAAATGTCTCTTTCTTGTGTGACAGTTCTTTGATATGACTGACTTATTGCCGCCCGCTCTCCTGCTTTGTGATAATGCTGAATAGTTGTCTCAGAGTTGCTGAAGGGAATCATCCCTAATGGCTTTGTCCAAAATTAAAGGGATAATGAGGAGAGTTTAATTCTGACTGGACTGACAAGTTAATGATTAAACCGAGCGGGGCTGAGACTGAAGTAGATTGCTGCAGTGTCCACAATTTCACAGCAGTTCACGCAGAACTTCACATAGTCATCAGTTTTGTATTTCATGGTTACGTACAAAGAACTTTACATTTGTTTGAAAGCACAAATAGCAGCAGCCAGCTTTAGCAGTTCTGCTGCAGTCTGGAACACCATTGATAGGAATTTCATAATATTTTCTGCAGTGGTAATTATTTAATGTGAAATTGACAGTGGTTTCAAGATCTTTCAAATCCCAGGCAAGATACTGATCATCCCCTACACCTCGGTGTGCTAAATCAATGTGTGTGTGTGTGTGTGCGTGTGTCACGTAGTGAGAGTGTTGGAAAAAGACAAAAAAAAAGCTCTATATAAAACTTGATACTGTCAAGATACTGTCAGGTCATTGGTACGTTTTCATTTATAAGGCCATCCTTGGGCTGTTGCCGTCCTATATTTGTGATTTAATCACATGGAGAACATCTGATTCTTACTCTTTGCGCTCAAACGATCACTTTGAACTCTTTGCTCCCCTTCTTCGCACAGAATTGGGAAAAAGGGCTTTTGTCTACTCTGCTCCATTTGCATGGAAGACTGGAAACTAACAGAACTTCTCTCACTGAGCACTTTTAAGACTAGATTGAAAGCACTTGAGAAGACGTCTTTAAATTGTAACTGTTTTCAATAATTCTTTGTATAACATTTTAAATCGTGTAATTGTTATTTGTAACCTTGCTGGCTCGACTCCCTCGGAGAAGAGGTTTTTAATCTCAGTTGGACTTTCCTGGTGAAATAAAGGTTGAATAAGAAAAATATAAATGCAGTCTATTTACCATCTATCTTTTTAAAGGGATAGTTCAACAACATCAACATCTCTTTAACAACCAACAAGTAATTGCGTTTATTTAAAATCACAGCTGTAAAATAACTTGGTCCGGGAAGGTGGCAATTTTTAAACCCAAAGTCCTGATGTCGTGTGCTGAATTTGCCAGGCATATTTATTGGGCAGACAAATTTCACAACCGTGTTCCCCCTACCGATTCTGCTATCAATCATTAAATATCAATCAATAAATTCACTTTTGATAGTATACATGTAAGTTTCTTTTTAGCCAAAATTGTTTTTATTTTTTATTGTTCGTCTTGACTAAATTTAGTTAATTGAAATCAATAGATGATTGTTAGTCTAAATTTAAATGTGGTTATGTCACTGCTGGAAAGAGATTTTGATCTCCATTTCTAATTTAATCTCCTCATCATTTACAGGACTGTGTTTCAGTGACAAATTTACTATTATCATCATATATTTGTGACAAAACCATGTCAATGCAAAGGCATTAGCTCATGTGGTATTCTACATTTTTGTTTGCAGGGTCAGGGTAAGACCTATTTGTTTCATTTTCTATGCAAACATAACGTAGCACAAGATTAGTTCACTGTTTTGACCTTTTTTTTTCCACAAAAAACAAAAATGTTTTCAGGTTTTTGGATCCCAAAGATCTGGAATTTAACCTCTTTAGTTTATGTAAGACATTGTTAGTTTATTTTCATTTTTATGCCTTTAAACGGAGCCTTGCTGTTTTAGAACGAAAAGGAAATGTCCGTACAGCTGACAACGATCTGTGTCCACAGACCCCTGAGTGGCTGGACAGTGACTCCTGTCAGAAGTGCGAGCAGCCGTTCTTCTGGAACTTCAAACAGATGTGGGACAGTAAGAAGATCGGCCTCCGACAGGTACTTTTTATACCCGTTTTCCGTCATATCACTTGGAAATAAAATCTGCTGCTGGCTCTTTTACCGCCTCAGTCTGAGAAGCAGCATAAAGTTGAGGTTCACGTGGTGTTCAGGATTTCAAAGTGTGAAAACCATGTGAAACTAAATACAAACCTAAAACACGGACGATGCTGTTTCTAGACTAGTTTTACTGCACTTGAGTTAAAACGCACAAAACTCCTTATTTTTAGAAGGTCACTGTGTCGCACTTTACCTGTATTAAAGTGTGATCAAACTGTATTAAGTCTCGAATTAAAAGCTTTTCTGTAAAGTCAGGAGGTGAAAATGAAAAGGAGCGATGGCATTGCACCCTCCACCCACGTCTAAAACCAAAAACCCACAAACCACTGCGTGTTTGTTAGTTTAGAGGGGTGACATTTAAGGTTGTCGGCGTTTAGCGCATCAATTCTTCTCGAGTTTGGCCTAAAGATCAACTAGTTATTGACCCATTAGATAAGTTTTAATTGAAATTTAACTAGGAAATTTCATTCACCCAAGGTTTCCTTGTTTTCTCCTTTATCAGTGTTTCTTTCAGCCTAAATTCCACTCTGTGCTCCAACCTGTTAGATATAAATCAGTTTGCATAAAATTTGCATTTTGTTTTTTCTTTCCACCCACTCCAGCTGGTTTACTTTTTAATGAACAGAAGGCTCCGACTTTCTCTTTTTGACTTCATATCAGTGCAGTCCACGAGAGACGACATATTAGACTAGACGTTTGCCTTTGCGGATCGCTTTGTTGGTGCTAAAACCCAATTTAATGTGTCAAGCTGTTATATTCAGAGTTTCTTTTTAAGAGCCAACCTAAATGAAAACAAATTGTGTCCAATTTCAAATAATTTTTTGGGCCAAATTGTGATGTAATGAACACAACTCTGGTTTATTGTTTCAGTTTAGCAGCTTTTTTAAATTCCTAAATGATTCATATATCAGAGTTAAGTGACTTAGGAAAAAAAAACAAAAAGCCATCCTCTGAAAATGGTCAGGTACTGGGCTAAAACGAAGAGAAAAAAGCAGCCAAAGTCCAAAGAAAAATTGTTTTGAAAGACCTTCGGAAAGCTTGAACTGTTGCTTAAGATCACTTTAAAAGAATAAAAGAAAGTCTGGCCTCTTAGAAGCAAGTTATTTAAAAAAAGAGGGACGACTCAAGACTTGTTTATCTGTTTTTAAAGCCGGTGACGAGTCCATGTGTTGCTCATGACAGCTGTCACATTTAAGTTGTTGTGTTCGTCTCAGCACCACTGCAGGAAGTGCGGCCATGCCGTGTGCGGCAAATGCTCATCCAAACGCTCCACCATCCCCCTCATGGGCTTCGAGTTTGAGGTGCGCGTGTGTGACAGCTGCCACGAGTCCATCACCGACGAGGAGTGAGTAACAATCGGCCTCTGTCGGTGACTCATACTGACTCTTTGTGCTCTCAGCTTGCTCAGCGCTCGCGCTCTGAAATCTCGCCGTCTCTGTCTTTGTGTGTTTCAGCCGAGCGCCCACAGCCACCTTCCACGACAGCAAGCACAACATTGTTTACATGCACTACGAGCCCACCACTGGAAGCCTGCTCACCTCTGGCACCGACAAAACCGTCAAGGTCTGCCGAACGAGTCTCTGTTGTCTCAGACAGGAATGGGCTGCTCAGTGATAAATGATGGAGAAATGTATAAAACATTGATTCTACCCCAGACTGCATGGGGATAGTCATCATATCCTCAATGTCCAGTTCAGACTGGCCTCAAAAACTAATTTTTACCCATAAGCTATATCCAAAAAAGTAGAGCTCTTTATTAGTTTTGGAACTTCCTTAGCAGGTGCAGATATTAGCGACTAAATCATTTAATCACTCCAAACAGCATCACTCTTAAGGGTACATAAGTTCAGCTTTTAATATAATAAAAAAAAAAAAAATAGAAAAGGCATAATAAGGCTGATTTATTAAATAAAAAACCATATCCTTAGGCAGCAAAACTGTTTATTGTAGCAGGATGTTTTAGCAGGTTGATAATATTTAAATGGAGTTGTGGACATTTTTTCTTTGCTTTTAAAGCAAGTTTGATCTGTTTTAGATCTTAGCTTTGTTTTTTAGGAAGATGAAGTTTTGGAATCAACTCTATTCAAGATGGTTACCACATCTAATGAAGCTTAGCAAACCGAAACTGTCAATTTTTAAGATTATGAGCTAAAACTTGTTTTAGCAGTAGTTGAGTCATCCCCAACAAACTCTCTGATCGCACCAGATCTTCGTTTCAAACTTTGACATGCAAGGTGACTGACGATGTGCACACCTTCATACTTTAAACCTTTGGAAGAGTTTCGAAAAATGAATAAAACTATAAATTATTTTAAGCCTATTTTTAATAATTAGCTTTGCTTTTGCTGTTAAAATCAGTCTTTTTTTTTGTGAAATCATTCATTTTTGACAGTTTCAAACCTTTTTTTTCTCTTTCACCTACTCGTTTTCCACTTGATCACAGCAGAAATACAAAAAAAAAAGATTTAGTTTTTATTTTATTAATCTTTAGTCAGATCTGTCTTTTGTTCAATATTATTGGGTCCAAACATCCTTCGTGGTCTGGTGACAAACTACTGTCTCTATATTAGAAATAAATTCGTCCCATGGAGTCGGATTTCAGCACAAAAATTGCTGTCGTTGCCAAAAAGTCGCTGCTGCTTGTCTACAAATAACAAACTGCAAAATCAGGAGCTTAGTTTTTAAAATTATGACTTTTTTCTGCGGAACATTTCTGGTATTGAATACATACTTACCTCTCGCAGTCTCTCGTAGTCTAGCATTTGACAAAGTTCAGTCCTGATTCTGTGGACAGTGTTTTTTATTTTTATTTTATTTTTTTAGTTCTTGTGTGTATTTGACAAAATCAGAGAGTAGCTGTGAAGAGGCTGCCAGAGAGCTAGAGGTTTCTCTCACAGTCTCTTCAGTCCTTGGTTGTTTGTCAACTCAATAATCCCCAATGGGAACCTTTTACTATAAATCCTATTTTAAGAATCTAAACTGTGGATTCTTTGGAGAAGATTGTTAAGTTAAGCCAGTTTGTTTCTTCAGAGCATCAGCGGAGGACTCCCCTGAGCGGTTAGTTTATGACTGTTGTCTCTGCCTGAACAAACTTTGGTGTTTTTTTTATAGTTGTTTTTTCTCCCCTGCAGCTTTGGGACATGACTCCTGTGGTGTCCTGAGTCTTCGTGGACACGCGGCATTCAACGGGAACCTCTGACGAACTGTGATGGTTTTCTAGCAGCAGTCGCACTTTGAAGAGAAAAGAGAGCAGCTTTCCGACAGCATCCGTGTCATCTGGAAATAATTATTTAAGGATTATTTAACAACAAACTGTGGCTGTTGACACGTTTAACTGTGAGGACACTGCAGGCCAGGGAAGCCCGAGAACAGGACAAGTCTCCTGCACAGAGTGCAGAGTGTTTGTGTCACTAATGTATGGAGATCTCTCTGGATTCTGGGAGATTTTGTGGCATTTGACTTTGGAAGGAATTGACACACCGTAATGATTTATTTTTTATGCCTTTCTTGCTGATTTAATACTGGAAACTCATAAAACTGTTACTAAACTTCAAATCTTAGCAGGCTGCACATCTATGAAATGAATACGTTTGATCATTTTCTGATCAGATTTACTTCCTGCAGTTCAGGCCTGTGAAAGCAGGCGTAAATGTCGCCCCCTGCAGGCCAAACCTCTTATTTTATTTCTATGCCATTTTGAAACTCGACCACTTATTGATAAAAAGACAAGAAATCAGTGCTTTGTAAATTCATAATTGCCATTTATTTTCAAAATGGATAAGAATAGAATATAGCATTAATATATTTTAAGTTGTGGACTCATAAACAAATCCCAGAATTGTGTTTAAAAATCAGTTTTCTGATTATTTGTAGTTAAGAGTCTTCTCCAAATTTAGCTTCATTTTTTTACTCCCATCACTTTTGATTGCTTTTATTTCATCCAATGTCAGTGATAAAACATTTCCGCTGTTATTTCTTTCAATGAAATACCACAAAGTGATTAAGAGTTAAACATGTCAGGGCTGCCTTTAACACACACTCACACACAAAATACACTTCAGATAAACACTGAGCGACTAAATCTGATACAGGTTAAAAAAACGTTAAAGATTAAATTCAGAGCCTTCCTCGATTCAGTCAGTTTTGTACGCATCAGCCTCCTCGGGTCATTACAACCACGTGTTACCATAGAATAAGATCTAAAGCATTAAAATCTGAGTAACTGTGACCTCACAGCCACACTTAGCCAAACGTGAATGTTTGAATCTTTGAAAGTCATATAGAAAAATAATTCTCACCTTTGAGATACTGAAGGGTTTATCCTCTGGGGACACTGATTAACAGACGTCACATGAGCTCGAAACAGATTGAAAACTGGGTTTGCTTTAAATTAAACTCAGTGTAAAACACTATAGATGCAAATTTTCTAGCCCACTCAACAACTTAAACCTAACCTGATCCGACCTGTTTATAGATGTTAAGGACAAACGGCTTCACTGACTGTAACTTCATCATCGTGTGGTCCTCTATAGATCCTTCATGGTGCAGCTCGGCTCCAAATTAATCCACTGCCGCTTCAATTTGTCAAGCATAAATCATTTTCTCCGAGCAGCTGTGTAAACTAATTACATCAGCGGTTTGACTCCTCACATAGTAATCCACTTCTTCATGTCGCTTTTGCTTCTCACGGCAGGTTCTGCAGATTCCTGCAGCCTGGAGAGATGCAGGCAGATGGAAGTAATTCCAACTTTAACCTTACAACTCTAAACAGACTACTGTTAAAGTTAATGATGGCGTAGTTTCAGTCGTTTAGTTGTGTTAAGACGTTACATGTAAAGAACTTCAGTTTAGCTTTCCTCTGTTTTCAGGTTTGATGTAAAAGTGCAGCTATCAGAACGAACACCTGTGTTTGCATTTACCCAAACTTCATTTTCGACTAACTGCATTGTATTACTGGCGCGTTGTTTCGAATCATGAGATGCTTCAGGCTCAGATTCATGTCTGAGATGAGAACTCGTGTCATTTTGTGTAAATCAGGCTTCTTACCCCGATCTTTAAAATCAACACGGTGTTTGTTCTGTAAGCAGAGGCGCAGCTTCTTTAGGGTATTTATTTTTCTGAGTGGGGTTTAGCCATTTCTCACGATCGAGAGCTCATATCAGCAAGCTAACCTGTCAGTATCCCAGGACAGAAACGGGTAAATGTGGTCGGAATTACTGTGTTGTCGTTTTGTGTCAATGTTGTGTTGACTTTGTCGTGAATGCACTGGAATCAAGAAGCAAAAACATCCCATAATTGACTTCTGTGAAGAAAAATACATTTTCTTTGGGAAAATGGGATGGGAAATACTCTTTTATTTTAAATGAGGAATGAGACTCTCTGGACCTTTAGACCTCAGTGGTGTAAATAATGGTTATATTTTCATTTCTTTTAGTTATAAATTTTTGTTTCTTTTCTTTTCTTACCAGTTTGTATAAACTGAAAGATATCTGCGTGTGCAAACTCAACTTAGGATGAAAAAGTGACAAATGAGCATGGATTGTGATTACAGATGACGTGGAAAATCTCCAGGATGGTTTTTTATTGTACAATTTTGACTGCACAGGGAAAAATAACCAATGTTTAAACAATACTTCTCAAAATCAGTGACAGAGTAAAATAGCTTGTGGCCAGTAGTTTGCTTGTGAGAACAGGCGTTGCTGTGTTTGTGTCCATGAATGTAACGCTGTGTATAAATGACATAATAAAAGCATTGAAGTGACAGCTGAGTGAGAACTGCTTATTGGTTTGTAAAAATTAAACTATAATTCTGTGTAGATAGTCTTTTTCGTTGTCGGCCATTACCACCTGTTGGTTAGCAAAATATCTCCTGAATCCCTACAGATTTGAATGAAATTCTCAGAAATGAATCACTGGACGTAGACCTACAACTGATTAACGTTTAAACCAAATTCAACATGGCCACTGCAGCTAATGGACCTTGGATGTAACTCAGACAGTTTTTTTTTAACAGATTGTGCTAAAATTTGGTGTGGTAGTAGCTGAGAGTCATTCCCAACACATCCTAAGAGCTAATAAGTCAGCTAAGATATTGAAGTATTTGACACACAAGGCGGAGGGTGATCATGCATTTCTTGAAAGAGAAGTTGGGTTACTTAACAAACCCTGGATCTTTGATAACAGAGTGAGGTGTTTCACTATGAGCACCACCTCAGAGAGCGGTGAACGGAGCTGCTACGAGAACAAAATGACGCTACTTTCGTCACGCGACCACGTAAATAAGAGCCCATTTCATACCTTCTCGTGGAGTATGAAAAAGGATGCCTTTAATTTGAATCTTGTTAGATTTGCCTGAAACTAAACTCAATCAAAGACGGAGGTCAAACTACGAAGCATCCCTAAACCATCGTCACTGGAACAACTCGTTTGTCTTTGTGACAGAGAACCCGTTTATCAGGTGAACACAACTGGTTGCAGATAACTCTCAAAGACGATTAAATTTCTGAGAAAAGGACTTTTAAAAGCTAACATTAAACCAGTGGTGAAACTGGAATAACAAATAGGTTTAATCAAATCAGGACATTTTTACAAAAATAACATTTTGTGTAAACAAATGATAGACACTTTATCTTCATATCGGTATTGATTAAGCTGGTATAAATTACTGTATATGTAGTATATTTAAAGCATCTAAACTTTATTTTGGAGAAATGCATAAAAACTACAAGCTTGTTCTTTCCTGAAAACAGTTTCAGTCTATCTTCATACATTAAAAGCGAGCTTTTGTAAACATAACGGTGACTGAGGAGCGCTTGGTTTCAGCAGAAAGTTGGCTGTCGTTAGGGTTTAAACTTGAGGGCGAGCTCCTCCAGCGCCGCCAGCAGCTTCTCCTCCTCCTGTGGGGTGGAGCGGGACGAGGCGAGGGGCAGATGTGTCGCAACCGCTTTACGATCTGAAAGACACCGGACCATAAAAAAAAAAAAGGGTCACCTTCAGCAAGCAGATTACAAACACCACGGTGAACTTTTTACTTTACAACGTCTTGCGTCAGACGTTTCAGCAGAGTTTATTGCCATTATTACACAAAAAAAAAAAGTTGGTCAAGAGTTTGGTGTTGGTCAAAGGAGGAATGCACTAGTTTCCAAACAATGTCACATGTTGCCCTGTCGTGTCAGGCCTTTTTAACCACCAAAACAGGAAGGACTTCCACACAGCAAAAGTGTCCATTTTAATCAAAAAGAAGAAAGCAATCAAATAGGGAGCCTTATCACAGAACCCAGAGGAATTATAGTAGAAGATAAATGTGTCTCTAAATATAGAAAGTTTAAGCTTCAACTTATAAATAACTTGTGTGTTAATTTATTGCTGTATTTAAATTTTTGTTTTATGTTAAATGATTTCCCTGAGCTACATTTGACAGCTATATCTTCTTGTTCCTCTGCTTAAGAGTAAGATGAATAAAGGGAATAAAAAAAAGAAAATCTAAAGGAAAAAAAAAAGAAATCCTCTGAGACTTCAACAAATCTGAAGGAAGTTAAAGTTCTTGTGTGTCCATACGGCAAATTACCACCACGTCTTGTAAAATTTAAAAAGGAAAACTAACACACAAACTGTACAATTGCAGAACTTTCTTGGCAGAGATAAGATGAAAATAAGCAACAGCGATTTGGTAACATGGACCCTCTCTCATCAATATATAGACCTGTCCTTGCAACAGAAATGGATTTTTCACACGGGCTGAGTGTGGAAATGAAATGTTCTGTATAAAATAACTATTAATATCTTGCCTGTTGTATAACCGCAGTTTGTGGAGAGTTTAATTTTGACAGGATAGATGAGCTAATGGCTAGTCCAAAAGGGTCAAGACTAAAGTGGATCGCTGCAGCCTTAAAACAATTCTAATCCTAAAAGCTTTATTAGTGGTTTGTGCGAACAATGCTTTATAAACTTTTACACTGCCACCAATTTCACATAACACAATTATTTACAAATTATTATAGTTTTTTTACAAGCAAAAATACCGGCAGCAGCTCAGCTAGTTGTAGCATTTCCTGTTCAGCCTGAGGAACATCATAATATCCCTGCTGGAATAACCGTATTATGCTTAATTGACAACAATGGTACATTTATTAATTAGTGTTTGAAGAAACTGCTGTACAATCTTTGAAATTGGAGCTGTTTTAGGATGGCAAATCCACACTGACCTTAGCTCTGCTCGAGTTATTCGTCTTTAAATTGAGGCGTTCAAAGAGCTATATACAACTGGAAAGATATTAAAGCCATAATAGCTGTCAAAATACATGACAGTTTGGGGTTAGTTTAACTTAAAATTGTGTTAGAAAACAGCTAATTTTCCTTGCTTTTGTTTACAACCAACTTTGGCTATCAGAGACAAATTTTTCCGCCAGAGGTCGGCATATCTCAGCACAGCTCATTTGCCACCAACTTTTGCTTTAACGCTCAATTTCCTTCCCCCAAGACGACTTTCCTTCTGTCGACTACCTTCCTCACAGCTTTTAGTTGCCGTTTCTTTTCAGACGTAGAGAAAAGAACCTTCCTCGTCTGACTCCGTTTACATCTGGGGGATTATTTTACCGACTCGATGTCAGTCAGGCGCCGAGACCGTCCGAAGTGAACTTATCAGTGTTCGAATGTAAACAAACGACTTGTAATTGTTGGCAACAAAACCTGACTCTGCTGGTTTCTCTCATTTATTACAAATTATACGGTAGACATTTGGTAGTTTAGTGGTTGTTTTTTTTTTATCATAGATGATACACATATTCGAAGAAACTCAAATATCAAAAACACTGAAAAATGGTGTATTTGGACAGCCATTGTGGCTGTAATTGTTCATAACCTCACTTCAAATGATTAGAACCATTTGTTAAGCTGCTGTATGTCTGTCCAATAACACGTGGAGATACATTATCATCTGTTGTGAGTTGACCAGATAAATGTCAATCCAGTGGCTCTGATATAGGCCGCACCAACTCCTTACAAATATGTATGGCTCCCCCCCCCTGCAAGCAGACACCTTTTATTGTTTAAATTTTATGCTGATCAAAGTACATTTCACTGAGTGTTTGTCTTCTGATAACAAGGTTGATGAAACACACAGCAAACAAACTAGAAAACAAACATTATTAACTAAATAAGACTTCTTTACCTCAGATCTACAGAGTTGGTTTTAGATTTGTCTACATTTGTGTCTAAATCACCGCGCTGCCCAGTTCAGGCACTTTTTTTTTTGCCTCCCTTTGTGAGCACAGAAAACACAGGTTTCACACAGTTATTTCTGACCCTGGAAGAAGAGTCCGCTTGGTTGTTTAACGGCAGCAGCAGAGGCAGCGAGCCACACCACGGTGTCGGCCCCCATGGCCTCAGTCCTCAGCCTGGTCTGCATCTTGGCGTGGAATGAAGGCATGGACGACTGAACCGCTACAAGGAAAAAAAACAAAAACATTTTCTGTCACGTATTGACTCCTTTTTTAAAAAAAAATTAAGAATAAAAAGCATTTTTTTTTAAAAGGAAAATAAATATGTAACATGTAAAACCTGAAACTAACAGAAAACAAGCTATCTGAAGGATCAGACTGATGGAAAAGATGTTATATTCAGTCCTGAAGAAGATTCAGGCTGTAGCTTTAAATCATTTTTTATTAAATTTGAGCAGAACTGTTTTAAGCAGCACTAAAATCAAAATCTACACATTTTCTTTCATTCGCTCACCTGGCGTGTCGGCCCAGCCGGGGTGCATGGAGGAGAAGTGGATCTCTTTGTGCTGAGAGGCCCATCTCTCTGTGAGGATCACCTGCTGCCTCTATCACACGGAAACACAAAGCACAGGTTTGTCGCGCCACAGATTTTACACAGAGCCGATCTCAGAAGTCAGCAGGCTTTACTTTATTCTGAGCGTAAGCCATGGTGCCGTCAAACGTCCCCTTCTCGAACTGGAGGTCATCCACGTTGAGCTTCTGAGTGAGCATGCCGCCTGACGACACGGTGATCTGAGGAGCAAATGGCAACTTTAAACTTTTCACGTTGCATCATTTTGGACACGACTCGATTGGATTTTGCTGAAACCAAACCCACCACTCTCGGGTCTTCGACCTTCTTTAGAGCAGGAATCAGTGCAGCTGTTAGGATGTATGTACCTGAAAGGAAAGTAGAGCTCAACAACACTTTTCTTACTTAAAAGTAAAAACTCACTTTTGATTGTCTGGTTTGTTTACTGTACTGTATTTGGAAGTTTTTGTGTTCTGTCGTGTCCTTGATATCTTTGTAGGAATGCAGGAATCCATCAGCTGGTGGCCAGAATCAGCTGATTTTCAACCAGCCAATCCAGCACTAATATATCCTTTTTTCCTCTTCAGCACATGAACACACCATGCATCAGCTCATTTTACAGGAGAAAACTCAGAGTTCACTATTTGTAATATTGGTAAGATGTTCAAATCATAAAAGTGTAAGAATCTACTTAAAGGAAACAGGAATTTTCCACAAAGGTAAGTTTGCAGGTCACTTTACTAATAACCTATAGTCTGAGGGTGTCCATCAAAGTGCCAGATTTAAAGAGGTGACGTATTTAAACCCAGCTAAGTCTGTGAGGCCTATAATTCTGCTGCCAAGTGTTATGATCATCAGCCTGTAAAGTCCCGTTATATAAATTTAACCGTCAGACACATGAAGATTTTATCCTGTCGTGTATTATGTAGGACACTGCTGCAATTTATTGTTCAAATCTCACAGACAAACTATTTGCCTGTGACTTGCTGGCTTTTATGTTCAGAGCTGTGCAAAAAATGTTAAGAAGTTGTAATCGGTCTTATAAAGGAGACTTGCTGCAATTCTTTCTTTTTTTTTCTTCCCCAGTTCATTTCAGTTGGGTTTTATTTGTGCAAATACCCCCAGTCTGATTATTCAGAAGATATTATTTGTAGACTAGAACAGACAGAGACAACAAGCTCTGGAGACCGATGTCGATTTGGAGAAAATCTAAAAGTTTTTTTTTCATGTGAATATTTTGTCATAAACAGTCAAAGTATTTATTCTATGCTGCTTTAGTTCTTAAAGAGAAATCTGACTTGGCTAAATGAAGGTCGGAGCTTTACAAAAATCAGAAACTGGAGAACAAACCTATGAAAACTGGTGCATCGGTACCTGCAATCAATGCATTTCTAATCATTTTTTTCGTGTTTCAGTTTTTCTAAAAGTAAGCTATTCTGTACTGTACTACAACTAAGTGGGTTTTTTTTCTCTTACCGAGTGTATTTGTGGCAAAGTTCTTCTCCAAACCCTCCTCAGTTAACTCTCTCTGGTTGACCATGCAGCCTGCGTTGTTGATCTGGGACACAGAGAAAATGACTAAAACGACAATAAAGAGACTCGCAGAAGAACCCTCGCATGTCTGCACACACCTACCAGCACGTGCACCGAGTTGCTTTGGGAGAAGTTCTGTGCGAACTCCCACACTTGTCTTGCACTCGACATGTCAACAATGTGGACGTGAACATTCTGGGGACAGAAGAGACGCGATTCAGCACAGGAAAGACATGTACGCACACTGCATTTAGGTCTTTCCAGACAGGAAATTGACAGGAATTCGTGTGTAATATGCTTGACATGATGGGTCACACCTCCGGCCACGCTGTGGTAAGAGGAGAGGAATTTTGTTGACAAGACAAACAAACAAGTAAGTTTTTGTTGGGAGTCTGAGAGGAGGAGGAGGAGTTGCTGACACTACGGAGCAGCTCACTCAACGGAATCAGCGGTTCTAACCCAGATTATTGTTGTTGTCGCATTTTATTTTTACATTTTTAAATCGGTAATAAATCATAATCAATGGGTATGCTCAAACATCCTACAGTTACTTTTACTAAAACTGAGTAAACAGTTTTAATATCAGCATATAGTGATAAAAAAAGAAAGTTTACCCTGATTTAATTCTGAGGTTTTATGTATCAAAACATATTAAAATGATCTGGTCTTCACCTGGTTTAAAAGGATTCAAATCTAACCTCTGTTGTACAAAAACACACACAACAAAATCCACCACGTCATTATTTATTACACAAATACAAAGCCCAAATAGTTTTTGATGCGAAGCAGTGAGGGTGTAATTTAGAAAAAGTATGAAAGCAGCAGCCAGACGCTGCTAAACAAATATACTTAATTAACTCAGTGTGATCACCTCTTTAAAATTGTAAATTTTGGCAGTTTTGCTACTCTAGAGCATACAGTTGTGTGTTACCACGATGCCAAAGCGGAAAGACATCAGCAATGAGTTTACAGCAGCAACTGTTGATGCCCATAGAGCTCAAAAAGTGTTATAAAGGCCATTTTCAAACTATTTGGAGTCCATCATTCTGCACGGTGAAAGACTATTAACAAGCCGGAAAATATTTACACGGCTGAGACAAAAGCAGAGACGTTTACCCAGGATGCACAGCGTCATGTTTGGTGAAAACAGAACCCAGCATATCAGCACAAACACCTCACACCACCTATCAGCATGGTGGTGTGACAGAAACAAATGCCCACTAACTTCAACGAACTGAAGTGATTTTGTAAAGAAGAGTGGGTCAAAATTCCTCCACAACCATGTGAGAGACTAAAAGTCATTTCGGAAATCACTGCTTCAAGAACTTGCAACCAAACCTGGTACCACACGCTGCCGAATCAAATTGGTTTTTGACACAACTTTTCCATTTCAGCTTTGTTTTTGTTTAACAAATAATGACATGGTGGATCTGTTGTGTACACTGGACATTACATTAGAACGACCTTAGAACCTGGTAAAGATCAGATCTTCATTTTTCAATGACTGTATTTCACTGGGGCGGCTTGTTTTTCCAGAAACATTGAAGTCTAAGATTAGAAGGGTTTAACCTGTTCAAATATAATACATTAATCAAACAGGTTACAAACAGGATTACATTTAAGATAAAGTGCAGTTTATATTATTAGCTGCAGACTGGGAACCAAACAAGTCTGACACCTCATGTCTGGTCGAATGCGTCCAACATGCGTCCTTCTTGTTCAGATTAATGTGACACCATGAGGCAGTTTTGCTCGATTTAGGTGCCTCATGATGTGACATAATAAGCCAGTTTAGTTGGGTCCAGAGGTACTTTAGTGCATCCCTGTCAATAACACATTTTTGAAGTTACAAATTAACAGGAAAGAGTGGACCGTTTTACACTTGAGCATTTGTTAGATAATGCTAGATTAGAGCGTTTTAGCAAAACGTAAATAATTTGGTGACAAATATCATCAAACACATCATACATATGGATAATGACAGACTTTTAATAATATAAGACAGCCGGTTTATGGAGCAAGATCTAGAATAGTTTTATGTTTTACTAAAAAAAAAATCTCACTTCTGTTTATACTGAGAGGATAAATGATGCGACTGAAGGGCAACTTTTAGCAGTTTACCACTGACACATCAGACAGAGGTCTCACTTTACTCAGAATACAACTGGGACCAAATAGACCAATAACCACTAAAGGTCTCACCTCGTTTTTACTCCTCGTCACAATTTCAACCTTAGCTGCTTCTGCTCGTCCCTGGTTTCGACAAACCATGTGAACAGTTCCTCCTGCAGGATCAGAGCAGAAACTCGTCAGTGGAAAACTCAGCACATCTTTTATTATTAATAAGGGTGTATGCAAAAAGTAGAAACTGAGGTAAAACACCGTAGGTGATTGTGATTAACAGATTTAGATGAAAGTGTAAGAAAAGCCATGTTATTAAACCAAGCTGCTGACCAAAATCAATCAATCAATCAAATTTTATTTGTATAGCACATTTCAGCAGCAAGGCATTTCAAGGTGCTTTACATAATTAAAAAACAAAATAAAAACAGCACGTGACAATGAATAAACAGTAAGAAAGAGACAAA
>NC_051435.1:21847020-21864438 GCF_001649575.2 Kryptolebias marmoratus | reverse complement strand
CTGGTCGCTTTGTCCTTGGGACCGTGGTCGGTGGTGCCGTTTTGGTTCCAGCTGCTTGTTTGCTATTTTTTGGCGGAGCAGGAGTTGACGTTGACGGTGGGTTACGGCTCAGAGCCGGCCATGCTGATTCAAAAGTCATCAACCAGATATAAACAGGGCCACAAAGCTGCGCAATGAAAAGGCCCCGAGTGATTCACACTTTTAGTGGCGGTCAGACCAGCATGCTGGGGTCATTTATGAACCAGCAGAGGGACTTTAACCTTAACAAACGCAACAGCAAAAAACTATATTCAAACACTCACCTCTGATGGCAATTTCCTGCGCTGCAGTTTTCCCAATCCCGCTGTTGGCTCCTGTGATGATAAAAGACCTTCCACTCAGGTTCACATCCAAGTCGGCAGGAGCGAAATGCTTCGCTGCAGCTTCATAGCCGCCCCTGTTAGGGTGAGAGAGAACAGGACTGGGTCATTTCCACCCATATGATCAGAGCAGGAGAAAAGAAGGAGCAACATACATTTTACATGAACCTAATGGTGTCAGACCTATTCCTATATTATGATAACAATTAGAATAAAGCCAGAATGAGTGTTTAAACAGTATTCCTTTGTTTTGATTGTATGTTGTAAAAGCTGGCTTTGAGAATTTACTTGGGAAAAGCAAACCTAATTAATCAATTTAGAAATATCTGTCAAATGGAAATGTATCTGTGTGATGGCAATGTTTCAAAAGGTCTCTGCAAAATACATAAGAACAAGAATATCCCTGTTAGATAATGTTTATCTGTATAATAGTCTAATTATATCACTGACTTAGCAACGTTACTTAAGGCTTTGTGAGTGTTGCGTAAATCATAAAAACACAACATTTGACCACTTCGAACAGAAAACAACATGCTCTCCACTTACTTCGTGTACTCCTGGAGTCCCTTCACAAACCAAACCGCATTCCTATAAATGGACATTTTCACTCGCATGCAAAACAGCTCGTTGCTGTCAAAGAGCCCGGCCGGATTTAAACAGTCTGCTCTCCTTGTTTTATAAGAAGACAGGAACACGGGCGAGGAGTTCACGTGTCCTACAACCGGAAGTGCATTTTATAACAAGACATGTACAGCACCCCTCGTGGATGTTTCGGCTTATTATTGTTAGCTTCGTCGAGCAAAGCAAAACTGTGTAATCTGTCGGATTTAGGATGTCAGGTTGTTAAACGAAAATACAAACAAGCAGACAACATAGATGACGTAGAAAAGTGCGACCATATAATCAAGTATTTCAGTCCGTCTCGCGCAGTTGTCAGGATGGCCGAGTGGTCTAAGGCGCCAGACTCAAGGTAGATCCTTCCCAGATGAGCGGGGCTTCTGGTCTCCGAATGGAGGCGTGGGTTCGAATCCCACTTCTGACAATACTTTTAAAACCCTTCAGTATTTCTATTTCTTTAACTAACGTTCACAAGAAACTGCCGCTAAGACCGGAGACGAGCTATCATAATGGACGCAGACATTTTTTTTAGGCGAACGTCTTCTTCCGGTTTGACGCTCATGGAAACGCGTATCTTGACTGCTGCTCAAAGTTTTAGCTTGAACTTTCACTGCATTACTTCGTTTTACGATCACGCAAGTAATGTACATCATGCGCTATCCTTAAAAAGCTTATGAAAACCAGAAACACCAAATCAATACATGTTTTGCATCAGCTGTTAAAAGGCCTGTTACCAAAGTGAAAGGCGGAGTTGTCAGGATGGCCGAGCGGTCTAAGGCGCCAGACTCAAGGTGTAGCACCTTCCTCTGAAACGGGTATTCTGGTCTCCCATGGAGGCGTGGGTTCGAATCCCACTTCTGACAGCAACTTTTTGAACGCGTGACTTCAAGAAATTTACTTTTTAACTGAAGAACCTTTTTTCTTTTCTTGTCAAATCGCACTTATTCAGATACAAACAGCATCAAACATTCGTAGGTTTGGGATAACAAAAAGTATGGCTTGTAAGTAAATGCTGATATAAGGCAGTTGTAATACATGTTTAGGTTTCTTCATCTCAATTTTCCAGAGTTTGCAACTCTTGTGTTAACAAACAATCATCTTGAGTTTATTATAGTGGTTTAGTTCAGTGCGCAACTTTTCAGTTTGTCCCGGAAGTAAAACTCATTTCTGGAGCTGTTTTTACCCTCATGCGTCAAAAAAAAAACTTCCTGGCTTGCATTTTCCCTGCACCTTGACTTCCACAAGTCCGTGTTGTTATCACTTAACATTTACACTGCCACAAAATCTTCAAATGTCCAAAAAATGTTTCTGCAGCCTGATTTTCTCAAACAGGTTTCATCTGGTTGTTTCAGCATTCACAGTAAAAACCAAAAGGCATCCTGTCTTTGTTGCTCATATATTAATAGACCGAGTACAAAAACCTGATCATGAATGGGAAAAATGCACTAAATACCAATTTTATTCACTAGATGGCAGTGTTGTTTAGGAAGGAAGTAAAAGAAAGATTTAACAGGTGGTCTCAGGGACTTGCTGTGACTAATGCCACATCTTAAACATCATGCAACTTACTTAAAACCTTTCTTTTTATTTATTTTCAAAACCAATTACTTTATAAAACATTTTTTATATAGCTTTTGTTTGAGGTCTATATATGCCATTAAATGTATGAGCATTTTACCTAGTTTACTTTTTGGAGCTTAATGTTGGAATTGGTATTGGAATTGTGTATTAAATTGTAAAAAAAAACATTTCTTCCCATGTATTTGCAAATTTTGAAATTAAACTGCACCAGAAACTGTTTGAATTTAAACCTCTGCATCCTCAATTATCACAAAAATTATTTTGCTGAAAGAGAATTTTTCTTCCTTTAGTGTTTCTTCAGAATAGGTTTTGACTGCACTTTAAAAATAATTTCTTTGTATAGTATATTTTGCTTTGCTGTCCACTCTCTATGCAAGTTTTTGCTCTTGCTCAGTATCAGCAGCTGTGAAGACACTAAGTGTACCTCAGAGCAAGTCTGTCGAAACGATGCATTCAGAGGACGCAAAAATGGAGGCACATAGGTGGACTAAAAATAAAACTGAAACTTTAATTAGGAAAAAAAAAAAAGATGACGAGGCAGCAAAACAACATGAACACATCTTGAGGGAACAGCAGGGAACACAAAGCAACAGGGAGCAGGGAACAGGAGGATCTGACACAGAGCTGTAGACCTGGGGGTATAAATGCTGAACAGGTGAGCAGATGAACAGCAGCAGGTGTGACTGACTGAAGGTGAGGATGACTGAGGAATCGGTGGCAGAGGACCCGGAGAGCCTGACTAAAAAAAACCTGGAATACGATGAAACTCAAAACTAACTCAAAATACCAAAAAACAGTGAGCGTGCCAGATGTAGCGAGACCCCAAACACTTAAGGACTTGTGGAAACATCCTTTATTATGTGTTCCACTGTGTTAAATACACCTGGGTGTCACTTTTTGATGGTCCACATAAATACTATTTATTTTGAAAGCATCGGGAATATGAAGCTGTGTGATAACCATACAAGATGTCTCGGAGTTCAGAGAACTAGACAGGGTTAAAAAGACATTTGAACATCAAAGTTTAAAGCTGCATTTGCTTATACAAATTAAATTCAAACTAATAATATCTTTTGAATATCCCACTATGAGACCATGGTTTGTTGTGAGAATCAGCTACATTAGGTTGAAATAGCTTGTTAGGAGGTCCTGAGACTGCAGGTTTGACCCCAGGTGGCGTCAGGAAGGGCATCCATTTTTAAACAATTGCTAAATCTTTTGTGAGTTTGCTCACAGAAGGAAGCATCCGAAGGAAAGAAGAAGTTTGTTTCAAGTTGTTTTTTTTTTCTGCTCCTCTGCCAGAGGCTTGGGAGCTTGAGGGTCCTCTTCAGTATCTTAGCTGTTCCAGGACTGCACTCTTCTGGACAGAGATCTCTGAGGTTGTTCCTGGGATCTGTTGGAGCCTCTCTTCCAGTTTGGGGGTCACAGCACCGAGTGCTCTAATGAGCACTGGTACCACTGAGGCCTTGACTTTCCACAGTTTCTTTATTTCCTCTTTCAGTCCTTGGTATTTCTCCAGCTTCTCATTCTTCTTCTTCTTGATGTTACAGTCGCTTGGGACTGCTACATCTATCACCACTGCTTTCTTCTGTATCGTATCTATCACCACAATGTCCGGTTGGTTACCCATCACCTGTTTGTCAGTCTGGACCTGGAAGTCCCACAGTATCTTAGCCCTGCCATTCTCCACCACCTTAGGTGGAGTCTCCCACTTTGCCTGTGGGACTTCCAGTTCATACTCAGTACAGATGTTCCTGTACACTACTCCAGCTACTTGGTTATTGCACTCAATGCATGCCTCATATGTTTCTTGCTCTTATGTGTTGAACTTTCTCAGGGTCATATTTGCAAAGTATACATATTGGATCCTGTCTGGTGTGGTAAATGATGTAGTAGATCCTGGCCTCAACATTTCCTTTGCTGCCATGATTAGTGCCTCTGTGCTTTCTTGAAGTCCAGCCCTTTATTTCTTTTATTTTTAGTTAACCGTCTCTTATTACACTTATTCTCATATACAACGACGACCTGGCCAAAGCAGCAGCAATAGACTCAATAAAACAATAATCACAATACAATTGTCATAGTAATAAAAGCATAAAAACACAGAGACTGCATTCATACAAGTCAAATGAATATATATAAATTCATCATAATATTTACATTACACATAACAAAAAAGAACACCAAAGCAGATTAAAAGCAGGTACACTGATCAGAAACTATTGGTTGTTTGGAATTACTAAAGGTGGCTAATGAAACAAGGATGTGGAGCTTTAGACTTTTTTGCAACTCATTCCAGACATTTGGGGCGGCAAACTGGAATGAGAAACGCCCAAAGGGGATGCAAAATTTAGGGATGATCATGGTGATGAAATCACTAGAACGTAATTTGGAGTTAAAGTTGTAAGTGTGAAGATATAGGGAAGTTTGCCAATATTTGTTCATAAATTAGTACCCGTGCAACAACCTATGGGAATGGAGTGATGGCCATTCAACTAATAAACACAGATTACAGTGATGAGTGTTGAAGGAAGCACCCATGACAAAACGGATTGCAGCGTGGTAGGTGACGTCCAATTTATTGAGAGATTTTTTTGGGGGGGCACACCTATTAATGATGTTACCATAATCTAAAATGGGGAGGATTGTCATTTGGACCATGTTGTGCCGAGCAGAATGACTGAACCGATTCTTAATTTAACTGTAGATAGTGCTGTATTGATATGAATATCAAAGGAGAGTGAACTGTCTAGCCAGATACCTGAGTACTTGCAGGAGCTGACAAGTTGCAGTGCTGCACTGTCTAGGGCAGGGGTAGGCAACCCTGGTCCTGGAGAGCCACTATCCTGCATGTTTTACTTGTTTCCCTGCTCCAACACACCTGATTCAGTGGTTAAATTTCCTCTTCATGTTCTGCAGAAGCCTGTTAATGACATACTGATTCAAATCAGGTGTGTTGGAGCAGAGAAACAAGTAAAATATGCAGAATAGTGGTTCTCCAGGACCAGGGTTGCCTACCCCTGGTCTAGGGTGAAGATGTTAGGATTACATGATATTGGAGGTAGATTCTGAATAAACATCATCATTTTTGTTTTATTTGTGTTTAGAGAAAGATGCAGGTCACAAAAAGAGTTCTGAAAACTATTGAAACTATGCTGTAAGGAGGTGATGGCAGCCGCCAGAGATAGACTCCATGTATACAACATGGTATCATCAGCATATAAGTGGATGTTAGAAATACCAGCAGCATGAGCAATGTTGATTATGTAAATTTTGAACAAGATTGTTTATGTTGCTTATGTAGATTCCTCCCCAGCCACTGGTAGGATTTTTTAATATCAGCTGTTTTCTCAGTCTGGTGATGGTATATGACATGCAGAGGCTTATCGTCTTGATTTTCATCGATTTATAGCAACAGCAAGGACTAATTAATTTATAGTAAACCATTGCTGCTCCGTTGCAATAGGCTGGCTGCTCTGTGTTAAGTTTGAGATCATGGGATCATAGTCAAATCAAAGTCTGCTTGATGAAGTTTTGGATTTTTTATAATATTGACATGTTTTAAAACAGCTGGAAGGTTTTTTTTAGTTTTTTTTTTAAATCGGATTGCATTATTTTTTCTGTTCCCATGAGCTGTGCTTGCTGGTGGGGGCATTGCCCACTGACAAGCCCTCTCTAGCAGACCAGTGGAGCTAGACAAACAAGACCTCGGGTCCAGTCAATTTGTCCGGACAAATGTGGGGATTTAGGGCCACGGCAAGCTATGCAGGGACGAGTGCTAATTGTTTGCATGCCAACTAATTCCCCTCAATCCCCTACTCTCTCAAGTCACTCTATTCACCCCTTGTCTTTGTCTGGTCTGTCTTGAACCTGACATGTCGAACCATAGGAAAAGTGGGATTCAAGCTATTTTTTGCACTCGCTTACAAGAAATTTTGTCTTTTTCATCAAATCTTTTGGCATTAAATTGGATAAAAAACTATTATTTTTGTCTCAAATTGTTTCTATCTAAAAGTACTCTTAAATATGGACATTTCTGTAGAGGAAGAGGTCATAGGGTGGGGAGCAGATGCAGGTGGAGGGGTTGTGCCTCCCTCTTGTATGTCTTCTTTCTGGTCAACAATGAGCTGAGATCACACTGCTTTATGACAAGTGGCTGAAACAATCTGAGAAAGTGGCTTGAGCCAAGTGTCACCTCGGGCCCCGTCCTCTAAGATTCAGTAAAGCCCCCCTCTGTGCTCCCCTGGCATCCTGATCAGAGGATTAGGCCCCAGTGGCAACGTCGAGTCAAGAGTGCGCTGGAGAAAGAGAGAGGTATGCAGGCAGCGTGAGGTACATGCTGGTTTCACACGCACCGAAAGCCCATTCAAGAAGGTGAGCGGCATGTATCGAGGGGACCACACACTCACTGTGGCAGTGGGAGCTCGTCAGTTTGAGGGTATCGCAGTGCAGCCAAGCAATCTTTGCACAGAGGAGCATAGAAATATATATATTTCCAATAATCTCAAACCAAATGGATTGTTTGAAGCGTATGATTTCTCTTGCTGTTCCTCTGCTTTTTAAAGACAATTCCAAACTATAAAACTATAAAATAAAACTTAAGTTTTAAAAAAACTGTTATTATTTTATTACCAAATCTTTATACAATACAATAATTTGCCCCTGTTCATTTCAGGGGCTGAAGAAGAACTTTGTAAATTTGAATTAAACAAGAATTCCTAGAAGTAATGCATGTCCCCCACTGCCTTGCATGGCAAAGTTTTCAACAAAGATGTTGAATGATCTGTTAGAGTATGCATTGGAGATGACTCTCAGCTACCACCACACCAAAGTTTAGCTCAGTATCTCTAAAATGTACATCGTTGTAGGCATTTTTATGTTTGCTGAGATCAATTAGGTGTGGCTGCCATATAGAAGTGAGTTGATTCTAAAAGTCAGTCGTAGATGTGCCTTCAGTGATTACTTTCTAAGATTTTGGTTAAAATCCATCCACTGGTTTGAAATCAGCCTTTCAGCCCAACAAACGTCAGGTGGAGAGATAAACATTCAGGTCGGGGAAATCCATTCCCTTAGTTTAGTAATCTGAATGCACAGAATCACAAAACCACTGGTGTCCTTGTGCAGCAGGTGTTTTATACTGTGGCTCTAAGGAGGTATATACAAACAAGAAAACAAGTATGCAGTATAGATTTTTTGTCAATTAGGGGTATATGGTCACCTGTGAGAACATCTTAAAATTTTTTAGACACTGTTTATCACGATTTTATCCATTAATGTGCAAATAGCCCAGAATATGTTGACGATGGTCCAGCTGATTGTTCAACACGGTGTGTGTGTGTGTGTGTGTGTGTGTGTGTGTGTGTGTTTGCATGTGTTCCTGCTTTGGAAAATGCAGGTTGGGCACACACGGCACAATATGGGCTTTAATTCAGACCAACAGCCGCTCTGTCAAAAAGGAGGGGACAAGGCAATTAGCCCGGGGCGAGAGGGAGAAAAAAAGAAAGAACGAAGGGAATTGTGAATTTGACACATTAAATGGTGACCATCATTAGCATGTGGTTGTGTAGAGTTGTATTCACGGGATCCTTGAATGCATCTTGCTTTGCCACTACAACCATACCCTCCCCCCCACCTCTGTTCTCAGTCTGTCCATCATCCCCACGGCCACCTTTCAGTCGTAATCACCCTGTTTGGCCTCCGTTTTCTTTCAGTTTCTTCGTCTTTTCTGATGCTTTCATGGTTTTTATGCCGCCTGGAATGGAGTCCCTGGGATCCCTAAATCAAAACAAATTAAGCAGGGTAATTAGACACAGGAACAGAGGAAATGTTGGGTACTAGTTGGTAGGCTCGACACCAGTCACAGCATAAGCTTATCTTTCCAGATTCACAATATAACTTTGACACTGTTTACAGAACTAAAAAAAAAAAAAAAAACTGTGGATATTGCCCAGCAGCTCATGCAGGGTTTTTGAGGACACATTAAAAAGTTGTTTCAACTTGAATAAGTCTTTCACTTTGCAGAAGACCCGATGCAGCTTCTGTTTCAGCTGACTTTCACTCAGCTTCCTGTCTCTGCTATATGAGCCTGGAAAAGAGCAAAGTAGCAGGCCCAGTGTGGTGCCTTTTCCTCCATTGTGTGGAGATCACCTCATGCCAGCTTTCCCCTGTCACATTAGTGTTCATCAGCACAGTAAGCAACAGACAACCGCACAGAAAGGAAGCTTGTCCTCGTCCTCTGTCTTTACTCAGCACTTTTCTATATACTTTATCTGTTTATGTGGCCTCAAAAGGGTTGCTGATCCACTTTGACTGGAATGCTGATTAATTGGACCCAAGATTTAAATAAAAAAACTATCAGAGAACAAAAAGGAAATAGTATCTTTTAGGGGATTTAAATATAAATAAGTAATTTATAGTTAAAGGAGACTTGGCTCCTGAAGCGTATAATATTTTAAGATAAGAGTTGTATTACAGTGAAAGGGTTGTCATATTTGTGATCTTACAGAGTGAAGCTGTGGTTAAAATGAACCCACATGCAGGACATGAAACTCAGGAGACAGAAGATCTCGGGACTTTAATATTAAGAACCCAAAGTTCTGCCTAAACAGAAATAACAAAAGCAGATAGGCCCAAAGGCTACAAGAACAAGGACTTGACTAAGATTATGTATATCAAGCTTAGAACTCATAGACAAGGACAAGATTTTGCTTCTTAAAAATAAATCTTCGGGTTTCTTGTATTTAGTTTGACCTGACTGATGAGCTAATGGCTATTCCAAGTGGGACTGAGGCCAAAGTGGATTATTGTAACAACTCAAACTCTAATTTAAAACGTTTCATAGCAGTTTGTGTAAATGCTACTTTTGAAAACCTTTACATTGCTGTTAATTCACAGTAATTGTGTAATGCTATAGCAGCTAGCTGTTACACTTCTGACAGAAATATAATATTTCTGCCCAAATAACTTTGTAGTTGAAATTGGCAGCAGTGCGAAGGTTTATAAAGTAGCATAAACTGCAAAGAGTGTTTTGAGATTAGAATTGCTTTGAGTTTTCTTTAAACTAAGGTCATTCAACAAGCTATCTACACCAGGTAAGATATTTTTTTTACTTATTAATTTTTCTACAGAACCTTAGTTCAAAAGATCTGAATCATTTTATGCTATGTTGGTAAGCAGTTTTTATTTTTACATAAAAAATAAGTAGGGAAAAGTGAAATATAAATTGCATTATACAGCCACTTTAAGTTTTCCTACCATTAAATTCCAGCATTTTGAGTTAAATTCCAATTAGTGTCTTAAATTTTTACACCAAAATAAATTGTTTTGGTTTCTGAAAAGATATTGATTTGCTGTGAAATAAAGCTAAAAGAACTATACATAATTGTTGTCAAGAGGCATAATAATGATGTGTGTTTGGATGAAGATTTTAGACTTGGTTGCTTTTATTTTTAATGTGAAAGCTCTGTTGTTTTATACATACATATATATATATATATATAATTGAATCCGCTTGTGGCAGGTAGCCAGTCTGAGGCTGAAGATGCTTTGGCAAAGCAACGCAGATTAAAACTAAACCAACCCTGTAGGGAAAACAACTTGTGCTGTTTCTGAAACAAGCTGGAGCAAATTTACAACAACAGTAGTTTCATAGTGCATGAATTAAAGTTGCACATAGTACAAAATTATTTTTTTTCTGGAGCGTGTGGGTTTAACACATCCATGTCTTGCTGAATTGTATTAACAAATGGTAAACAGATCAGCCCCAAACGTGTTAGAAGGATCAATCAGCTGTCGGTTTTTAATTTTTGTGCTTTTGGGGCAAGTTTCAAAGAAAGGAAAAAGCTTTATTTATTAAATTTTTTTATTGTTATTGCAGCCTTAGCTTTTAAAGTTGCATGAACCAATTCAGAAATTCTCATTTCTCCTCCTCTCTTCCAATGTGGCCTTCACTTTTTTTTTTCCTACTTGGCCTCCTCTCCCTGTCCCCTCCCTCTCCTCAGCTCCTGTGAGTGCCGTGCAGCCCGAGCTGTCAGACCAGTAACAATCCCAGTCCATTAGTATGGTAATGAGGCTGCGGGCCGACAGGTGGCTTGGTAGACAGCTCAATTAAACTGCTCATTAAAGAGGAAAGTTAACGAAGCTGCAGCCCGGTGCCAGTAACACACAATGTGATGTCACAGGCAACAAATTGCTGGTGAGGAGGGAAGTGTGTCAGTCTTCCTGCATACAGGGCTGTGTGTGTATGCGTGTCCAAGTGTGTGTCTGCAGATGTGTGAATGTTTGTGAGAACGCTCGGACTTGTGTGTGTGTGTGTAGGGTCAGATGCTGGACAAAAACAGCAGAGAAAGTTAGATGGACGTTACTAATAAGGCCACCGTGCAGCTCAGTGATCAGGTGAGATGACAGAGTGGGAGGAGATGGAGCAGAGGAAAAAATGAGTCACTCAAACTTGGCCTTTTACTGTCCCATCAGGCGGCAAGCTTATTAACAATCTACTGTAATAGAATCCAAACAAAAAACCCCCCAAACAAGTCAGTACAATTTTTTCAAATGTCTTCTGTTTATCTGCAGAGTTTGTATTAGAAAGTTTCCTCTTCTCCAGAATTTTAAGAAGTGGAATTGACCAAATTATTAGCTTTAGATCAACTAGATTATAAAACCCTGTCCCATTAAAATGACCCCATATATTTTTTGTGTACAGAAGGTGATTATGACCCATTATTATGTTGTACTGTTCCATGACCTTTATTGTGAGAAAATAATTTGAGCATATAAACTGTTTATTATAGGATGAATAAATCTTTCCCTAACAATCTCATCCAATAACAATATTAAAGCAGTACATTTTAAAATGTATTAAAAGTCTTTTTGCATCTATAAAATAACCGTAAAGTTTTACTCTTTTGGAGCTGTTACTGACTGGATCTGAAAATGGCATCCAGGTGTTAATTTAAATATTTCCTCGGGGCTTAAAGGGTTAGTTCAGATCTTCACAAATGGGGTTGTGGGGAAATGTTACGCACAAACAATATCTAATCTGTTGTAGATAGCTTGTTGAACAACCTCAGTTTAGAGAACTTGAGTTTAATTAAATTAAAAAAATTAAAAAGCTAACAATGAGACCAAAGTGGATTTTTGCTTTCTTAAAATGGCTCCAATCTAAAAAAGAATTAATAAATGCTACTTTAAAGAACTTTACATTGCCACCAAATTTAGGGCAAATTTTAGCAGCAGCTAGCCGTAGCACTTTCTGGGGCACAGGAATATTTGAATATTTCTGCTACAATATCAGGGCAGTGGGAATTTGACTGTGATGTAAAGGTTCACGTGAACTGCAATGAAATTGCTATATATATGCTATATATGCTAGATGCTACCGCTTAGAAAATAATACTGCTACACGGCAGGAATGGTGCCAGAAAACATGGCAGACAAAGTAATTTATTCATGCAGGAAAATAAAAGCAGTTTCAATTAATCTGTTTTACTTGCAAATGGGTGTGTGTGTGTGATTTTACATTTTCCTACTGACATGTATTGATGTTTTGGATTTTACTTTTAAGTTTATTTCTTTGTCATGTAGAAAACAAGTAAAATTAGCATTTTTTTATTGTAGTTTGTGCCATTTGCAAAGAAATCCTTGGAGGACCATTGTTATAGAAAGCTTAAGTGTTTCTACATACTAAATACAATAACAATAACATAAATTAAAGTCTGTGAGTGTATCTAAAGGTGTTTGGACAAGCTCTCATCAACAGAAATATGTCTCCTAAATAGGTGAGAATCTTGAACTTGTTGCTGCATTCACTGCCGTTTCTATTATTATTTGATTTTATTTTTAATTTAAACCGTATCAGTCTGGTGGGGATGAAGGTCGGGGACGTCAAGCGCAACGTGTTTTAATAGTCCCTCACTGTTTATTATGTATGCAAATAAAGATGTTCGACGACATGGTAATCAGTTTGTAACCCGGACATGTTTATCTGTAATCCAATGAGGCGTGCTCTCTCAAGTGTGAAAACAGGGCCGTGTGTGTGTCATGTTCCTCTGTCGCGTTTCGATCTGCGTGAGTGTGTGTTGAGACACGAAGGATCATGGGAGTTAATGGGGTAGGAGTCTGGTCACCAAACGGGGGTTATGTATGGGCACAAACAAGAACACAGTGAGAAAACAGACCTGCCAGATTCCCTCAAAGCTGTCTGAAAGATGTCTGCCCTTATGAATATGCTAATCCCAGTTTAGCATGAACAAAAAAAAAAGCTCATTAATTAATGAGCAACAATGGCCTCCTTTTAATGACGCGTTGTCGTTATAGGCCAAGACTAGTGTTTGTGTAGAAAATGGCCTAAAATGAAACGGTCCTACAAGTTTAGCAGCTCAGGAAATAGTTTACACTTTTTGTTTTCTGACAAAGATGAATAAATGTGTAAATTAATGTGATGTGGTGTTAAAAACACTTCATAAAATCCACGAAACTTGTCCCAAAGAGATTCAGATAATTCACCGAGACACAGACGGTCCTGTTTTGTCTGAATAAGCTGCTATGTTTGCATTAACCCATATTTACCAGATTTCCACAGTTTATGAATGATGGGAACTAAACTGGATGGATATGGGTCATATTAACAACACAAACGTCCAACAGAAACGCAATATTTAAAACTAAACTGAGCCAAGACCAAGGCCCAGTCCTTAAAGAAATCTGTGCACCCAGTCACATCACTAAATAATTATCAAGACTTGGTGAAAATAATAAAAGTATGCCAGGAGGCTGGGTTCTAATAAAGTTATGTTTTATTAAAGTATTTTTAGTTTATAAAAATTATTACTTCAGTACAATATGATACATTTTTTATCATTTGAAGAACTAGAAGTCAAGTATTCAGATAGAAATCTGAATATCATTTGTTAAAAGATGGCTTAAAGGGATAGCTCCGATCTTTTTAATACAGGGTTCTGTAGAAAAGTTGTGAAGAATTAATACTTTACTGCAGTATTTTGAAATCTGATTTTTCTTCTGGAAGTACAACAGCTAACTGTTGCTGCCACTATTTGTATTTGTAATTACCCATAAAACTCTTTGTATAAACTATGTTAAGTAAAATTTACAGACGTGTAAAGATTTATAAAAAATGTTTGCATGAACCGAAATGGGTTTTATTGTTGTTGGTTTTTTGAGTTGTTTTGAACTAGCAGCAATTCACTTTGTACTTGGCACCACTTGAAACCGTTTAGTTTAATTTAAACTTCAAACTGAAGTCTCAGTTTGACTGAATTCTAAGTAAGGCTCCATCAGTAAGAGTAAAAAATGAAAAAATGATCAGAAACAGTAAGTATTAAGACAGTTTGTCTCTGGTATCTGTTTGTGTTTGACAAAAAGAAGCTCCTTTCACATTGCACAAAAAGCCCCCCCATCATCCATTACAAAGGGTATGTTCAACATTCAGTAGCTGTCTATCAGCTTTGACTCTGATCAGAGTGCAAGTTTTCTATGTGAGTAGTGTTTGGCTCTGTAAAAGTTTGAACGGTTTTTAAATTTTTAATCAACTCTTGCTTAATAACCAAAACATCTAACATTTAGGCTCTGAAACCAACAGGGTCACCAACCTGTAGATAAAAAAGTGTGACATAGACTCGTTCTCTGGACTTGAAAAAACACTTTTCAAATAGTTGTGTTCAACAGAAAGGCCACATTGTTTTGTCCTCCATAGCCTGATGGATAAAACCTGTAACTCCTTAGGCTGCGGCTGATGGGGAATTGTTGTAATTACAAGAAAATAATCCAATTTTCACGTGGAATCACAAGGAGTTGGTACAGCTTTGTCTATGTACTTCACTGTGAATAAATTGGGTCACTGCAATTTGTTTTTTCATGCAATTTAGTCACAAAGTCTCAGTTTGATCGCAGTTTATTCCCTTCTTTTTGTTTCCAATTGGTCACATTTTCATTTCAAAGGTTGACAAACCCTCCCAGAGTTGTCTCCCGTTCACTGGCTCATGGAAACCAATTTGAGGAGGGTTCTGGGTGCCTGTGACGACTCTGTGACTGGTTTGAGAGCAAACTTGAAGAGGAAATTTTTCAAACATATTTAAAAATCCAGTGACATGAGGGAGAGGCCCTGCAACTCACATGTCAAACAAATTGAATATGCTTGTGAACGTTTTAAGGCATTTTGGCAACTCCTTTACGAATGATATTCACAGATGTTGACAGCAGTCGCAGCCCAGAGAAATACAGGCTTAAGCCTCCTCTGGTTTTTGCTCGCTTTTTTTCTTGATGGGGTACAACCCTGATTACCTCTTTAAATTCAAATCAGTTGGTTGAGTTTTTGCAAACCTCACAGTAGAGGGTGGGTGATGAAGTTGGTACTGGCAATCGGAAGGGAGTCAACCCTCTTTCAGTGGGTTTCTTTAAAGAAACACTTCTTCTGTGCATTTACTAATTTTGGTTCAAAAACAGAGAACCATATAAAGGGGGTGATGGCGTACATGTGTCACAGCCTATTAAATGAACAGTTATGTGTATTTATTTATTCTAATTCCTTGTTCCTGGCTGCCCCACCAACTTCACACCACCTTTTTACTTGGCTTTACATTTGCCCCGTGGCCTTTCAGCGGCAGTGGATCGCTGAAGTCCGAGCAGTCAGCCGGCAGCAGCCTGCTGCTCCATTATGTCACTAATTGGTGGCATGAGTGAGATGGCTACAATATCAAAAGGCAGGAAGCAAAAGCTTGGGGGGAGTCGGGTGGGGTGAGTAGATGGAGAGAATGAAGGGGGAAAAAAAGGAAAACTGAAAGACAGAAGAGAGAAAAGGAAGAGATTTGCTCTCATTAGAGGAGGGCGTGTCCATTTTCCTTGTTGGAGGCAAATTAGGTTGACAGGGGAGAGATGTGTTTTGTGCATGTGTGTGTGTTTGAATGTGTGTATGGGCACGTCAACGTGAGGGGTTTCAGTGGTGTATGAGTTTAACAATGGAATAACCAGGTGGAGGTGGGAGCTTTCCTGATAAGAACTTGTTAAAACACCCGTTCTGTTGGTGGGAAACAAACTGAAAAAGTTGAACTGTGGGAACTCGAAAGCATCGCAGAGATGAAAAAAATAGTCAAAGCAGAAATAAAAGCTGCAAGAAAACTGACTGTGTGCTCGATGGAACAGGCGTGCTACTTTAAGTAAAATGACCTTAAACTACATGTCTTTTATTGGCTGGGTATTACCAACCTTGTCACATTCTGCTCTGTTTAAAAGAACCCCATCAGGACTGACTGAGCTGACATGAAGAGAGCCACACAGCCCATGAAAACAGCTGTATGACAGCTGCAAACTCAAAATTAGACCAAAAAAATATTCCTGGAAGCGGTAAAAGAAATGAGTTTACCCAAAGTTAAAAACAATAATGGATGTTACAGTAATCACTTGACTTGTGAAAGCATAGTCTTGGTTTCCTTGTACAATGTGTTCCCTGATGTCAGGTTTTATGTCATATTAATTTGTCTTCACTCTCTGATGTTAAACTAGTGTTTAAATTATGTCACCTTGACATCTTTGTTTCCTTCTGTCGTTCTGGCTGGAGATTTTTATGATGAGTTTTTTTTATTTTTATATTTGTTATTTTACCATGTTATCTTTCCTATACAACAATGTTTTAAGGTCACTAATGAGAAAATAATGTTGATATATTGTTAAAAAAAAGTGTGAGGACGTAAATCAAAGTCCTTGAATTAGGAACCAAGGTCTTACTATTATTATTATTATTATTGGGAGTTTCAAGAAGTCACTATATTTACAGATTGTGTACAGTTTTGTCCAGATGCAAGTTATGAAACAGTCTCTTTAAAGTACTAACATTTATCTGCCCACTGTGTTTACAGTATGTGCGAAAATTAATACTTAAAACCTTTTTTGAAGTATACATTTATTTGTTTGCTATCATAGGTCTTTGTACCAATTCTGTTTGTTTTTTGATTCCCATTTTATTCTGAAGATAATTTTATTCTTGTTCCTTCAACTCTATTCCTCCATCCATCCATTTTCTTTACCGGCCACTCCTTTCCGGGTCAAGTCGAGCTGGTGCCTGGCTCCAGCAGTTGCTGTGTGAGAGGCGGGGGACACCCTGGACAGGTTGCAAGTCCATCACAGGGACGCATAGAGACAAACAGAAATTCACTCTCTCAACAAGGGTCAATTTAGAGTTTCCAGTAAACTTAACATGAATGTTTTTAGTCTGTGGGAGGAAACCAGAGTACCCATAGGAAAACTGGAGTACCTGGGTTAAACCAACGTGTGCACAGGGAGAACATATAAACTCCACTCAAAAAGGCCGGGAGGTGATTCTACAGCCTTCTTGCTGGTAGGTGACTGCTCTAACCACTGTTCCACTGTGCTGCTCAACTTCACTCTTAAAATAGTGTTGTAAAACATAATTCAGTTTGATTTTCAGCATTTTGACTTTCATCTTGCCATTTATCTCAAAGCCAGACAAAGATTTCTTCTTTGCTTTAGATTTATCCTAGTGACACTAATACTTTCTTGTATTCCTATAGTTGTACATAACATAAATATGAGGCATGGACTAAAGATTTGAAAAGTCTGGTGCTGATATTATCTTGTGAAAATTGTCAACTGCAATTTCCAAAGTCAGCTCATCAGACTAAAAAAAAAAAGAAGCTGTTTTCTCTTAGAGCGCGTTACAAAGTTGTATTATTATTTTTGTTTGTACTAATTTATTCTCTCAAACATTCTGTGTTCACATTACAACAATCACAACAAGTGATTTAATCGTGTGATTTTCACTCTTTGTGTTGTTGGAAACACAGTGCTGACAACAGCGTGTCCAACATCTCTCTGTAGCCCCCCCCCCCCC
>NC_051435.1:21827689-21846993 GCF_001649575.2 Kryptolebias marmoratus | reverse complement strand
TTTTTTTTTTTGCCCTGAGGGCGTTTTCTGCAGGCTCATACTCCCTAATCGCCCCCTCGTCCCCCGTCACTTCCACTGACCCCCTGTTGCGGAGGGAGAGAGCAACATTACATCTTAATCTCAGCCGCTTGATGGAGAATGCAGGTCCCTGAAAGGCAGCATTTTCTGGTTACATGAACACATTGGAGGTGGATCAACCATATGCCAATTGACATGGCTGGGGCTGAATAGTATATGTGGATTGTAACAGTGGTGCTTGCACAGAAAAGCCCCCCTGTGGGATCCCACACCTCCACCAGAACTGAACAGACGTTCAGGCTGTGACTGACACAAGGCCAGTCCCCGCCACATCCACACACACACACATCCACCTACCAACACCTACCGACTCAGACACAATATTGGTCCCCCATCACTCCCTGATGTTTATGTTCTTGATATAATGCTGCAAACACAATGATTGAGAAAGATTAAATATACAAGTCTTTAATAATTGATATCAAACACGTTGATATAGACTGCTAAATCAAGTTTTACAGATGACTTTGTTGATAAAAACACTTTCCCAACTCATAATGCAAGAGTATTTAATTATTAACATGTAAATGTCTTACTAGATTGGCTTTTGTTCCCAGTAACACCAAAACATGTTACGCTTGTATATCCCTTTCATTGTTTTTTTTCTAGGAGGAAAAATGGCACAGGACTCAGTGTCTTTTCAAGCAGAAAGCAGAGATCTCTGCAGCAAAAAACCCCCAAAACAATCAAACAACTTTTCTGCACCAGCGATTTGACGTGAGAGCATGTGATGGCGGACATTAGGGAAAATGCGCCCTGATTGGAGAAACAGGCTGTCCCTCCACTTCACTCACTGTACCAGTGGAGAGGTCAGTGCGTTCACCATATGGGACAGGGATGGTCAATGGGATTATGTCCTGCACCTCTCCTTCTCCCTCTTCTTTTTACCAAAAGCATGAAGTCCTGGCCCACCAAGCCTCTGCTGAAGTAGCCAAGATCCCCTTTCCTCTAGTTGGGAAGGGCGAGTGGGGCAGCGGGGGTCTCGTGGACAGAGAGAAAGAGCAGGGGGACCACCACATGGATTACCATATTCAACGGAGGCAGAGATCAAGCCTTTATAGAGTGAGGACAGAAGGAGGCTTTCTCTCTCACATACAGATTCGAAGAGACAACAGCAATGAGTGTAAGCTGGATTTGCTTCTATTGTCATGGAAAAGCAGCGAAGGGCCAAGAGATAACTCACTCATCAAATGTAGCCTGATTTTTTTTTTTTTTTTTTTTCTCAATGCAGCAGGCTGGATGTGCACAAAGCCCGGTGGGGGAAAAGTTGTTTTTTTGTGACATTTCGGAGAACACAAAAATAAAGAAAGGCCCCTTAACCTCATCAACAAGTTTTTGTAAGAGTTAGAAGATGAATTCTCATCCATTTATTTAGCTAACGCTTGTCAGAACTATTACAACTCACTGCTCAAAAAGAAACCATTTTTAACATGCGACAATATTGTGGTCAAAGTTTCCATTGCTTTCCTGACAAAAAATATTTAAGCCAAGTTCAGGAAAAGATTACAAGTTACTCTCAACACCTAGTTTAATAACATTTCTTATGGTAGAATTTATTTTGTAGACAGTGTTTTTTAGAAGAACTTTCAAACATCATTACTGGACTTCTACAATTGTTCCATACAACCAGTGCAGGAACAGCCATTTTTGGAAGAATTCATATTATTATTAGGATTATTTATTTAACTTGACCATGGGCAATGACGGGACATAAAACTTGAATCAGAACCAGCCAATGGGGTCACTGGTTTCATTCCTGCTTTAACATCCTGGTTCCCGTTGAATGTCTTAATTGAAAGTGACAACAAGCTGTCTGCAAAGACCAGACCCATTTTACAGTAAATGTTCACATTTCACCATTGAACTCAAAGTTGCACAAACTTCTTTTTAAGAATCATTTCCAAAAACTAAATAGGAGACAGATTAAGAGCACAGCCAGGAGAAGGCTCCTTACATTTTTTGTCAATTACAGAGTCGGGCATTATGAATTCCTCCCTAGTGATTCAAGTCCCAAAGGTGTTGTCGTGTTTTAGAATCACGTATAGTTTTTGCTTTTAAAGATAAAACATTTTGACTGCAGTTAAAAAAAAACACTTAATTGAATGTTTTCTGCAACAAGATTTATGAAGTCAAGAAATAAATTAGCAACTATAAAAACAGACCAACAACAACTTTTGTTTGCTCTGCCAATATATTGGAAGCAAAATTATCATTATTGAAAACTTAATATAAAAGGCAGTGATTTTCTGAGGAGCTCCATGTGGAAAAAGCTGCGATTTGTGAAGTTTGACAAGTGTACACAAACAACCGTGATCTTGGAGGGTGTGAACAGAGAAAAGAAGACAAGTGGAACAAGAGAAGAAGAGCGTGGTGTTGATGTAAAGACGGAGACAATGCAGCAGCAGCCACAGAATGAGGGTGAACCTGTTCCACGGCTGCTGGCGTGATGGATGAGGTCACTGAGAGGGCTTCTCCAAAACACAGAGTGTCTTCAGAGGGTCAGGAAGAGGTTGACTGGAGGTCAAAGTGCATCCGAAGGGAAGACGCAGCATCTGAAACAGTCTCAGCATATTACAACGGCAAGCAGCTGTCATGTAGGTTTGTGAGGAAATGCCAGTACAGTCTGGTTATGTATTTAAATGTCAGACAAATGGCTAAATTCAGTGCAGGCTACAGCACAATGGCAAATGTTAAACATCCCATGATGTACAGTATTGTATGTGCCCAAAAAAAGAGAAAATAAATAATGCCTTGGTCAAATTCAGTCAGTGCTGCTTAGTGTAGTGATGAAATGTCCTTTTGTTTATAGCCAATCTCCTGTATTTCAGGTCCAGTTCTTACTGTATTTTAACTTATTACAACAATTAAGTGTGTTCCAACTATCAGTGATCACACTTCTCTGCCTCCCAGGGAAAGTTACCTCAACAGGGTTTAAGTGAGACTTCGACTGATTTTTGAACCTCGAATTCAGGAGAAGCAGTGTGGCTTTTGTCCTGGCTGTGGAACAGAGGATCAGATCCTCACCTTTGCAAAGCTGTTAAAGGGGTCATGAGAGTTTGTCTATCCAGTCCATGTGTCTTTTGTGGATCTGGAGAAGGTTTAAGACAGTGTTGCTCAAGGTATTCTGTGGGGTATGCTGCAGGAGAACGGGGTGCCAGAGTCACTTTTCAGGGCTCGCCGGTTCCTGCATAACCAAAGCAAAAGCAGAGCTTATTCAGGGACCCGTGTCTGCATTCTCACCTTGACAGCACACATTGGATTTCACCAGGGCTGTATTTTGTTTCTTTGTGGTGTTCATGGACAGGATCTCCAAGCGCATTTGTGAAAGGAGGGTGTCAAGTGTGGGAACCTCAGGGTCTCATTTCTGCTTTTTGCGGATGATGTGGTTCTGTTGGAGTCTTCAGACAATGGCCTTCAGAGTCACTCGGGGATTTGTGGTAAACAGAGTTGAGCCGAATGGCAACACTCTGAATTTATTGGCCCATCTACATTCCAACCCTCACCTATGGTCATGAGATACAATATCCCAGATACAATCGGTTAGAATGAGCTTCCTCTGTAGGATGGCCAGACTTAAAGTTTGAATGTTTTTGAGGCACATCCCATTGGGAGGAGACTCCAGGGCAGACCCAAACAGTAAGCTGACCAGGATAGTTGTCCACTAAGACAGTACTCCTCACTCTGAGTCTCCTTTGTCCTAGCCACTGACCATGAGACTCCCCAGGTGAGACCCACCCTTCAGATCAACCCAATCTGTCATCCACACAACCTTTACTCTGAATAAACCTGCATGTAGACACTCTTTGTTGTGGTGGGATCCCTGGTAATAAACCACATTTCAACACGTTTTCATTGCTTTTTGTAAGCTAAAGAATATTTTTCAATTAGTTGAGAACCCGTGACAGCTTGTTTCTGGTTGAATTTGCTGATTTGCAGGCATGGACTCAAATGAATAACATGCAGATTCGGTTGGACCAGCTGGCACAACTTTACACAGAATATTTGTGTAATGGAAAGATAATATCTAGTGATATGTCTCCATTAGCTACAGCAGAATTGTCATGTACAGTCTGGTCATATTCGAAACCCAGGTCATACCATAGCTCTCCAGCTCTAATGAGCCTGATGTCCTTGTCCTTTTTGATAAGCTCTCAACTTGCATAAATTCATTCTCTGACTATTTTAGGACAAACATATTCTGCTGCATAGAGTAGTCTCATCCATGGAATTTTCCGCTCCACATTTTGTTTATGATAAATTGATAAAAATCAGCAAGCTGCGTCTTTAGCTATCCTTTTTTATTAATGTCACAATTAATGCCACCAATTCACAAGGCAAGATTGGTCTTGTATTATAGTTTAAAACATTTTATATAGCATTTGCATCATCTTAGTTAGCCACATGTATTATAAAATAAAACACAGATTGATTAAAAGCAAGCTTTTTACAACATTTTGTGACCCTAATGTTACATGCTAATTCCAACATGCTAATACAGCCAACATACAACCCTCCCTCCAGTGTTGTCACTTAATATTCCTTGGTGGGAGGGCTGGGAGTGGAGTAGCTGTGTGTGTGAAGGTAACGATTTTCAACTGTGTTGGAGTCACTTGGTAAACACACACTATAATTACTGCTTATTAGAGGCTATAGGGGCCCATTAGTGGCACTGGCCCTGCCCCTCACTGCCAGTCTCCTCATTATAGAAGCCAGCACAGCGCAGTCTGCCTCATTACCACCTGCCTGTTAAACTCACACCCACACGCACACACACACCCACACACACAGTGCAGGTGCTGCCAGATTGAAGTCAGGTGCTGACTTATTACCAGTCAGTAGAAAATAGGAGTGTGTGTGTGCATCATTACTTAATTGTACAACATGATCAAGTTTATAGTTGTTTGTTTGTTAATTTTACATCTGACTTTTAATTTTGAGATTTTTTAAAATTTATTATTTTCTTTAGACACAATTATCTAAACCAGACATAGAAATACAGTTTAGGTGTTAAATGAGCAAAACTCTAAAGGCTCCAAAAAATTCTTCTTCTTTTTTTTATTCAGCTTTTATTATTAGAAAAAACAGAATTACTGACATGCTACAAAGGCAACTGATGAATAAAGAACATTCTTGAACATGCAATGCAGGTTTAATGTTATCTACTTTGAATTTTTCCTTATGATAAATTTAATTATATTTTCTTAGCAACAAACATTTCTGATTTTGCTGAATGAATAAAGTTTGCCTCTGGCAAAAATAGTTATCAAGTGAATTTGAAACAAAGTCTTACGAATGTTTCCTCACTTGGCATCAGATTGATAAACTCTGACTAGAGTCAGAGGTGTGTATGACTGAAATGTAAATACTGTATTTTCCGCACTATAGGGTGCATTGGATTATAAGATGCACTGTCAATGAATGGTTCATTTTCAAACTTTTGTCACATATAAGGGGCACCGGACTATAAGGTGCAGTAAGTGAAACAAAACAGCCTCCTGTCTTTTCAGAGAATACTGCACCGAAGTAAGCGTCAAGTATAAACGCCTGCATGGGCTGAGCCCTGTACGTTGTACGAAAACATTACGACTTCTTACATATATAAGGCGCACTGTCGTTTTTTTGAGAACATTGAAAGCTTTTAAGTGTGCCTTATAGTCTGGAAAATACAGTATGATATTATGACAATTACCTGTATTTAATAACAGGATATATCTGACTAATATGAATATGTCTACTATTGACATTGGCATTTGTAATCATAAGGAACTAGACAAATATTAGTTGATAACTAACTGGTGAAGGGGTTGGAATAAATAAGTATCTACTTCTTCTTTTCGATATGTGAGCTAAACAAGAACTTTTGTACTTTATTTATTTTGTTTTTTTCTTTCTTTCTTTTTCTTTCTTCCTTCTTCTCCTAAAATTACATAGTTTACATGTTTAAAAAACAACAAACAAAACAAAAAGCAGGCTGAAACTTTCTGAATTTGTTGTTCAAGATAAATGAAATGAGTTTTTCAAGATCCTTTTCCCCTTGATTGAGCACAATCTAATTCTTTGAATGACTTGAATTTGTCAATTCTTAAGATAGGCTTTTGAAAAAGCGGACACACAATTCCCCCAAAACATCACACAAAAGAGAACAAAAACAATAGAAAGAAAAAAAAAATCCCAAAGACCCTTTTTTGCATGTTTCTCTCTTATGTGGCCAAGGCAGCTGTGTTTATTAATAACGTGTTTCACCAAATTTGGTGAAGCAAACACTTGTTTGTTCATTACAACCACACACAGTTTAAGTCATCCACATGATGACAGCCTACTTTATTTATGCTAAGGTAATAAAGAGAAATGGATTTAGTAGTTTCTTCCCAAAATGCTAAAACAGCTGCAGATTTGACATTATTAAAAAATTCACAATGCAAAATGGACTTCAAAAATATTTTTCTTTTTTTAGTTTCTAATGCGTTACCACCTAACCCTAACTGAACAAAGTTAGGAAATGATTAACATCACACCTTAAATAAATGATGTAACTATCTGCACTAAAGGCATTTTTAGGCACAGACAAACAAAACTGTAAACTACGAGACTTTGGTGTTAGACTGTATTGTTCACAACTGGCTCAAATGCATTTCACACAAACAAGATCCTTCTTCCCAGTCTCTAATAAAAAAAACGTGACATTCCAGTCCAGTCCACCCAACGCTGTTCACTGTACCACAAACAAAAGCGTCCTCTCTGTCAGCAGGCGCTGCAGCTGCCATCTTTGCCACTTTGGTTTCTTCACGTTAATGCCAAGGCCCGACCATCCCAACAACATGGATTTAAAAGGGAACACAGACGCTGTTTTCTTTTTCAAAAGACCCTCACCCATCCCTCTCTGCCTTCACCGTGCCCCCTGTTAGGGTTACAGTTTTTACTGTGTCTGTTTGACTCTGCCATGGCAGCAGAGGCAGGGAGAAGCTGCCAATACACTCCCTTTGATTCTTTTTTTTTTTTTTTTGCTCTTTCTTTCTCCATTGAGCGACAGTTGTTGAGTGTATGGCACTAAGGCGGCAGCAGCAGTTTTATACTCGTGTCTGTCTCAGCTTCTCCCTTTCTGTGTTCTTTTTTGTGAGTTCAGGTTAATTTCATACAAGGATGCCAGAGGAGCAGATGGCTTTAAAAAAAGAGCTCAGAGAACATGAATAAACACTGAAGTGGACCAGGTTAAATCCCTAAATGTGATCCAAAATGACACACAAAGCCTCAAAATAAATTTTAGTGTTTTTTTTTTATTCTGATGCCTTTGGTTAAAGTTTATTGTTAATATAAAAAATACACACACAGAACAACACAAACACTTAAAAATGTGAAAATGTTATGTTTGCACTTAGACGTAATGCAGGTGGGCAAAACTTGCAAATATAATCACCTAACATGATAAAGATGATAAACTTGTTCCTGACATTTTGCACTTTTAAAATGCAAATGGTAAATAAATAGTACATTTGCTACACTTATATATTGCCTTTTTTACTTCTCTAGGCTTTGCAAAACACTTTATATATGTTTTTCACATTACTCGTTCATGCACACACATTTTATGTTCTTGCTTGTACACTGATGAGCATATCAGGTGCAGCAGGTGGTTTACTGTCTTGCCCAGGGTCACCTTAGCGTGCTGCTGGGGCTGGGGATCAATCCCCCGATCCTTCAACTGGAAGGTGACCTCCATACTATTGAGCCAAAGCTGGTTCTGCCTCTGGGTCTTCTCCCAGAGGAAGGTGTCTGAAAAATCTCCAAAGCAAGGAGCCCCGGAGGCATCCTAATCAGATGCTCGAAAAAACTTAGCTGATTTTTTTTTTTCGAAGCAGGAGAGCAGCAGGTCTACTCCGAGCTGATAATAGCAACCTCAAAAAGAAAAAAGTTTGATAATGGAAACTTCTGAAGAAAAATAATTAAAAAAAGGACTCAAATTAACAAAAAGCAAATATATTTGGTGAAAGTACTAAGTTTACTGGCTAGTAGAACAAAAAAATAGAATTAATCCACATAAAAGAGACTAAGGGCAAAGGTTTGATTGTTTAACAAGAAAACGAAAAACTGTGGTTATAGTTTGTTAAAACAACTTTTAGAGTTTGAAGAAAATGTAGCTGAACGTTCATTTATTTAACATTTTTCTAATCTTACACTATAGAAAAATGTACAGCAGCCACTCTGGATATGGACTTTGTATCGAGGTTTTCTTGCCCTAAATACATTTATTCTTTCCAGACTGAATTTGGCTCATTGGTGCCTCACAGCAAGAAACTTCTGCTCTCAAAAATAATTCTGATACTCCCGAAGTAATTAGGATAATTTGATCAGAAGCTACTAAAAATATTAAACAAAATAGATGACACCTATTTCAGTAGAGGAATATGCAGAGAAACGACATGCAAACAAGTCTGCTTTTGACCCAGAGTTACAAATTCTCATCACTGAAGCGCCTGCTGGTTTTATATTTATTTAGAAAAGAAGAGAGTCGGCTCTCATCACCTGCGCTGAGCAACAGGTTTCTCTCACAAGACTCTCTTAGATTATTTCCAAGAGGGTTAGGTGATGTAAGGTGGCTGATAAAGGAACGTAACATACAAGCATATGTATGTGTTTGTGTGCTTCCACTCCAGAGTGCTCCAAACTGTGAGGACGGCCCCTCCAGAAAACACAGGCCCGGCTCTCCAAACTCAAAGGACGAGCTCCATTCACCGCCTGGCAACAGCGCTGAGAAATGGAGAAGAGATGGGCAGAACGGAATGGGTGGGCAGTAAATTATCAGCTTTTAGAAAGGACGACAAGATATTTATTTATAGCATTCAGTTCGGGGCACTTGGGGAGGGTTGAAATGGGATGGGGGGGGGGGGGCTGTGTGTGTCTTTTGCAAGGGGCATCTTAGGTGGTCAGCACTGACCTGTACTAACCCCTTGTATCCTGTCTTATTCTCCCACCCTTCCACTTGTCTTGTACCCGAAGCTAACTGAGACCTCCCTGGCAATTAGGGAACTAGTCACACCCACTCCCTGCCCCCAAAAGGCAGTAAATTTTCCTCCTTCTTCTGGCCTTGTGACACACACACTCACACATCCTCAGACTCGGGGCTTCAGGACACCATTCAGCCCAGTGCCTGCTTGCTTTATTCCCCACTCTACATTTTATCACCACCCCTTGTTTTGTTTTGCTGTCTCAATCCATCAATCTTCCCATTAGCCCTCCATATTACGGAAACCATGGGGGAACGCCCCCTTTACACCAGCCCCTCAAATCCGTCTTCCCCTTAGCCTCCCCCACTTGCTGCCCTGTTTCTCCCCCTCCATCCTGCAGTCCGTCCTCATTAGTCCTACCTGTTGCTTTCAAACCATCCAACACTCCTGAGTCTTACCCTTTAACCAGCAGCTCGAGGTTAACGCTAGACGGGGCAATGGGAAGATAGTCAAGGACGGAGTGGGTGAAGGATTGGGGATGGTAAGGGCTGGCAAGGGGGGTGGGGGGTAGCAGCACTTTGGGTGGTATGTTTCCTGCAAGGGTGGGACACAATGCCCCCAGTGTTCAGGCGGGCCCATAGGAGCTTGTTTTACAACAGGGGAGGGGCAGCCATCAATGGCCAGATGATGTGAACCACCCTGAGCCGATTCACAGTGACAAACAACCCCCCCCCCCCACACCCCTTCCAAGCAGATTCCCCCTCCCTCCACCTCCTACTCCTGTTTTCTGCTTTCTCCCATCACCTCCCTCCTTCTCTCCACACATTCTGTTCTGTTGGACCAAACCCAGGGCAGCAAAAAGCCTGCAACAGCACTGCAGCTGAATGGTCGGGAAGTGAGGGGAACACACACCCACACGCACTCCACATTTCTCACATACATAATGCATATTCACTCCATCACACATGCAGGAAGACCCTCCAAGTGCCGCCTCGAGCATCCTGCTGGAACATGAAATAATATTAGTTTAATTGAACCGGCGTGGCTCTCATTTGCTTCCCTCTCTTCATTCTTAATAAAGCAGAATTGCTTGATAACAGGATAATTAATGAAGACTTGAATAAGTACATTAAACTGCCAAATGAACCCCAAACCTCCCTTTGACTGCATGCTCTGTGGCCTTGATTTGAAGGTCTGCTCCTTTTCTGGGTTTCCTAAGTTTATTAAAGGGATAGTTCAGATCTACCAAAGTGAAGTTCTGTGAAAAATAACTTTATTATCTTACCCATTTTTCTACAACAGTGATGGAGTACATAGCTCATCAGTTTGTAGAAAAAGAGTTTAATTCTGACCGGAGTGATGAGCTAAATGTTATTTCGACCTGGGCTGACACCAAGGTGGATTGTTGCTGTCCTTAAACTACTACAGTCTCAGTTTCATATTAAACTATTTCAATAAACGGAAGTTGTTCAAAGCGCCATCTACAACAGGTAAGATGCTAACTGTGCATTACCTTTCCTCAAACCCCACTTCAAAATATTTGAACTATTGCTGTAAGATCTGTTCTTACAAAAATCTGCCTTGCAACAATTCTTTGCGTCTAAAACAACAAATTATGTTTCAGGTGCATTTCAACAACTCAAATAACACAAAAATGATTAAGCTACACTTTTTGAATTCCACCTGCATGTCCATCGTCTGTAAATAAAAACAGGAAGTGAGAAATCCTCTGGTGTCAAAAATCAGTCATCTTGGCATCTTGGAGGTTTTTGCTTGTTATTTCTTTAATTTCTCCCTTTTGCTTTGTTTACAATACGCTATGCCACATGTGAAGAGAATGTCAGTGTGCAGCAGATTATAATACAGAGAATTCTGTGAAATTATTAAAAAAAATGGTTAATTGTTTGACAACAAGCTATTTAAGCGGTATTTTTGGCTGACAACTTATGTAAGCACTATATTTCAACAGGTTCGTCACAGTCCCAAATTCAAAAAGCTGTTATTAAATTATCATGAGTCACTGCGCACTAGTTTTACATCTGATGAGCCTTCAAACTCAAACATCTGTTGACTCATCTGGACGGAAACCTTTTCTTTTTTTTTTTTTTTTCTTTTGGAGAGCATGTCTGTCTGAGCTGAGGGTGTGACAGCTGGTTAGCAGTTAGCTGGTTGTAAAGCAGTCCGCCCCCTTGTTAAAGATGATGAGCTTGTGTGTGTGTGTGTGTGTGTGTGTGTGTATGATGGGATCTGGAGGATCGAGTAAAGGAATGTAACTCAGCCTCTCAGTCTCTCCATATGATGCTAATTGCAGCAGAACAGGGATGACCCGGGCTGCGTGTGTAAACCATTGTTATTCTTTAAGTTATTGTCTCTTTGCTTCTGACAGTCAGTTTGAATGAAACCTTTTAGGCCCGGCAGATCCCAATCATTAGAACCTTTTACAGCCATTGTGATGTTAAGGATGCGCCCACATCCACAAAAACTAAATATATTTTCTTTGTGTAAACTATCCATCCATGCAAGATGTCCCACTTTTAATTAAATTAAAGCTCTTAGTGCAGAGATCTGAAGATGATTTTAATGTTCAGGCCCTTATTTTTCAAGAGAGTTCATGAAAACTTAGCAGCAAGTGGTCTGAAGTTGCACTAAAATAGCACTAGTATTAATGAGCAGGTGGCTGCTCTTTATGCACAGCAGCGCACAGAGTATAATTAAATCCTTTAGCATAATGTGTCTACCATACATGGATTTATCCAAATCATTAAAACATTACAAGCTGACTACTAAAACAGATAGGATTAGCTTTGCTATAGGTTGTTATCAAGATAGAAACACAAAATTTGGCATGAAACATAGTTCATAATGACATTACAGTGTTTAATGTATTGATACAACTAATCATCTTATGTATAAGTGGCAGTTTTTACATTTACTTGATGACAAATGCTTAGGTATGGTAAAAACTATGGCCCTGTTCAGAGGAACATTTAGCAAAACAAAGGTTTTCTGTCGTGTTTGTTCCTCTCATCCACAAGCAAACCGTATATATTTATGTTAAAAAGGCAGAAAAAACAACAACAACAAAAATATTTTTAGCTTATCTGGACACAGACAAACACACACACTAGCTTAGGATGGGGGACTGTACCAATGTGAAACTTTGACTCAGTTTGATGGTTTTCTGCATGTGTCTGCATTGTATTTTAATTTGATTGGCTTGTTTTGAACTGAGTCGGATCTAATCTAAGTGCCCTGAGATGAGTATTGTTGGTGCTATGTGAATTCACTGAGTATGCTTTATCGAGACAGTTATGTCGTAGTCCTCTTTGTGCATGTCTGTTATTGCTATGAGTATTAAGAAGCCTGTGTGCTGAAAAACAACAAAAATAGCACCTTTGTTTCCCAGTTTGTTTGTTTTTTCTACATTTGGCTAGCTTTGTCCCGACCCTGTCAGCACTAAACTCTGGCCATGAGCTAGAAATCAAATTGATTTTAAGCAGAAAGCAAAAATCTAACAATGTAGGTTTTTGCTACAAGTCAGTTAATACTTACATAGGTGATTTGCTTTTTGCTTGCTTCAGTTCTTCCTGCTCTCTAATAAAACCATGTCTATTATTACTTATAAGGCCACTTTTGGAAAAACAGAAACATCTTTCATTATATAAGGAAATGCAGATAGAAGCACAGAGTCCAAATGAAAACTAACATTGAATCAGCTTACCTCATAATCAGTTTTCGAAAAAACAATTCTTACTTTTCTAAAACAACATTTACAGCAAGATTTGTGCATCAGACTGTAGCTGATGAAAAAAAGCCTAACAAAGACAACTAAAAGATACTACTCATGCACCTTTCTTATGTTTGAAAAATTTGCTATTTAAAACTTTCTGAAAAGTGTATTTTTCTTCCCTTGTGGCCATCACTTCTCAGAAAATCTCAAAAATACCTCAAGAGGCAAATTTAAAACAAAAGGTTTTTTCTGAATTTCACTGCTCCTATCAATCTTTGCTCATTTTGTAGCTTTAAATGCTGAAGCCAACTAGTTTCTATATATGCTGCCTGCTTTATAGTCATATATGTAAATGTACCCTCCCCTCCCTGCCCCTGCAAAATAAAACAAACAACCCCCCCCCCAACTAAATCAGTATTTGAAAACTTATTCACAATAAATTTGAGATGAAGAAAAAAAATGTATGAAAATTAGAACAATGATTTGTTGTTTTTTATTTTATACAGACTAAAAATTTTCATTTAATCACACATAAAACACCTTTGTGCCCAGTGGCAGCTGACTGCATCACTGTGAACGTTATTTTTACCCTCACATGTTTGATCTGGGATATGCCATGGATCCAAACCACCAGCTGGCCCGCTTTGGGCCGAGTGCGCCTCAGTCTAGTCTCGGCCTCCCTAATACAAGCATCTGGAGCCCCGGGCAGTGAATACGAGTGTGAATGTATTCATCCCCATGCTGCTCTGTTAAATCTCTGGGCGCAAAGCTGTTGTACCCCCGTGCCCTCTTGGGTGACCCCAAAGGATCAGAGACCAGGTTGTCGAAACATTTGTAACATTTGGCCAAAGCAAATCTCAGGCTGCCTGTTGAATTGGAGCTCAGACTGAAAAAAAAGGGGAAAAAAATCCCCTAGAACCCTCAAAACACTCCCAACGCTGGACCGGGACCCCCCTCTTGTTGCTTATCCTTCATGCGCACACATTCACACACCGAGCATGGAGGCTCAACCCCTCACAACCTCCAGCAAATCCCCTTTATCTTTTCCCAGCCAGATGGGGCCGCTGGAATAATAGCTGAAGCCCAATGAGTTCCATTCAATTTGTCATGCCGTCTAAAGGAGCTTGTAAGCTTCCCATTTGCAGTTATGTTATAGTAACCATGGGAGGCTCTGCAGTGTTAGGACTTAATTACCTCCTAATAGCTGTTGTGGAGATAAAGCCCTTGGCCAGCAGAACCCAATCCGTCCGGCTCCTGAGACACACAAGCCTGAAGCCCCTGGAAGCAGCCAAGATCCACATGTTTCCTCATGTGTTGGACGTCTTGCACCTGAATACGTTCGTGACCTCTTGCCCTCACATGCACTTGTGCAGAGGTCGTTTAACAGTCGCCTCGCCAGACTGATCTGACTTTCGCAGTCAAACAGCGAAAAATTCAGCAGTTATTGGGTTGCTATATGTAGCATTTGGCTTTGAGTTCAACAAACTTTGCACCAAACCTGATTCTGAAGGTGGTCAAAGTCAGATCGGATGGATCTGGGGGCGAAATATGAGATGACATTCATGGTCAGCAGGATTATCATTTTCTTCTGGAATGCTTGAGTAAGGTGAAGGTTTATAAAATTGTGTTTGCATGAACAGCTAAGAAAGTTTTGAAATAGGAGTTTGTTGTAAGTTGGCAGTAATCCACTTTGTCCTTGGCTCCTATTGGTCGAGTGGCTAGCTCGTCAGTCCTGTCCAAACTAAACTCGTTCTTTCTAAACTGAGGTCATTAAAAGAGCCTTCTGCAGCAGGTAAATTGTTGACTAAACCTCACTTCAAAAGAGTTGAACTATAACTTTTAGGGTTTTATTATGTACACACTCATGACACTTTGTAAAAGTATTTTTTTTAATTCCACAGAAATCAACAACAAAAAGTATGAAAAAGTGAAACTGATTGAAAGATGACATGAAAACCATCACAATGTTATTGTTATGGAAGCAACACAATATCTCTGTAAGCTGTATAATTTACATGTATAGCTCTGTGAATGTCACTACATTGCTTTGCATGAACTTATTTTTTTGCATTCTTTCTTTTTCCATTGTCACTAAATGACAACCGTGTAATTAAGTTTATAACTTAGCCTCTTAAAATATTTACAAACCCTATAAAACATGACTGAATCATGGCTCATGTTTGTTGATTTCATCCATCACTACAGTGCGATGCCCTTCTTGATGCCCTACAGTAAACTTTTCAGGAAGGACACTTGAATAAAACAGAACAAAACTTGTTCCCCTATATTGCAGTGGAGTTGCATCAATTATGCTAATGTAGTGAAATGTGCACCTGCTCATGAACAGGTGTCATTCATTAGGCTGAAACAAGTAAGTTATCGGCACATTTAGAGAGGTGAAGAAAGTTGGCTGAGTCTGACCTGAAACACTGAAAAGGACAAAGGTCAGTTTAAAAAACAAGACATTAGACTCAAACAAAAACAGTTTTTTTTTAGAAATAAAAATTCACTGACTGAAAAAATCAGTCACATGACCAAAACAAGTGATTTTTATTGTCACATAAGAGATTAGAGCATTATTTATGAAAATAAGAAGTTTTTTGTTACTCTGAGACAAACACTAAGAGATTTGTTACTTATAAAAAGAGAAGATTTTTCTGGTGTTTTATAAGAAAAGTAAATTAAAGACATGAACACATCAAGACTGGAAGCTCAGACACATTTAACATCTGTGTTTTTTAAATTTCATACTTTTTTAGATTTAAATTTTCAGTTGATGTAGGATAATAAAGAATTACAATAATCCAGCCTAGACAGGATAAATTCATGGACCAATTTTCTGCATCATTTTGAGACAAGATGTTTCTAATTTTAGCAATATTACGTAGGTCGAGGAAAGCAGTCCTGGTAACATTTTTAATGTGGGTTTTATAGACAAATCCAGATCAAAAATAACACCGAGGTTCTTTACATTAGGACTGGAGGCCAGATTAATGAGGAAGTAAAAGGCTGCAAAGTTTGTTCCTAAGAGGCTCAGTTTCAAAGACCACTACTTCTGTCTTGTCTGAGTTTAAAAGCAGAATATAAACAAAAAAATAAATAAAGAAAGAAAAAGTTATCCAGGTTTTTATGTATTTAAGACATGCTTGTAATCTAAGTTATTGATTGGATTCATTGGGTGTCATGGATAAATGTATCTGAGTGTCATCAGCATAACAATACAATTTTATCTCAGGCTGTCTAAATACTTAACCTAATGGAAGCATATAAAAAGTAAAGAGTATTGGTCCAAGCACTGAACCCTGAGGAACTCCATGATAAACTTTGGTGTATGAAGAAGATTCATTATTAACATTAACAAACTGGAATCTATCAAATAAATATGATTTAAACCATTTTAGAGCTGTTCCTGTAATCCCGATATTATGTTCAAGCCTCTGTAATAGAATATTGTGATTAATTGTATCAAATGCAGCACTGATTCACTTTTTGTCACTTTTATTTATACACTCAAATTTAAAAACACTCTTGTTTGTTTGATTCCTAGAAACTTTCATTTAGTAGGTGTGACAGAGAACAAAATTTGCAAACACCAAGTTTTATACTTTTTCATACTTTTCAAAACTTATGTAGGAAACCTGCATCTGTTTATGTTGATTTGTAACTTTTAGGTATGTTCTATTTTTAAATTAAAAGGCCTTTGTACACACACAGTTTATTTATGTCAATTTAATTGTTTTACATCCAACCAATTTACAACAAAAGTCATTACAGGTGACTTTATAAAAAAAGGAAACATTTCCAAATCACATCCACTTATATGCAATGCATTTTTGTCCAGTTATGAGTCAATCCAATTACAGCCCAGTTACATACATTTTAAAGCAGTCAAGTTCACTCAAATCTCAATTCAGTTCAGTCTAATCAGACTGAATAAATCAGTAGACATGAAAAAGATTTGTTCTTTAAAAATGTAGCTTTGCTTTTTCCTGTAAACAGTGACAGTCTTTATCAAATATGTATGTTATTCTAATTAAGCCTATGCTCAGTTTTAAGGAATTTTCATGGAAATCTTTAGACTTCAGTTTGATTTGGATCTTTTTGCCTTAATAAAATGCATTATGTAGAAAGAATACCCACCACCCCCTACAATTTCTATGTTCTTCAACTAGTTTTTACAGTTAAACATAAATACTGCCTTCGGTCAAGTGCTTTCTTCAGAAGAGGCAGATTTTCTTCTTCTCTGCTTTGTCTGATGGCGCTCAGCTCCGCTGTAAGCGTACAGTTGGAGAGCTGCGTGTGAATCTGAGAGGAAGGCGAAATGCTCGCACAAACAACGGCAACAGTTGTGGCCCTGGAAGGCGGCATCTCACGTTTTTCACTCCCCAAATTCAACAAAAGCGAGAATTTTGCTTCATTTCGTTCCAAGATTTTTCTAGAGAAAAGGAGCGGGGCGGGGCGGGGTGGGGTGGGGTGGAGGGGACAGCCAGGATGTTTATTCATGTCTTTCAGTTCATTTGGCTCAACCGGTCAGCTTTCCAGACAGAAGGACAGAAAGAGAAACCGTCTCTCATGTTTTTACACCCTCCTCTCCTTTTCTGCTGCTTTTTTGTTCCCTTTCTGTTTTTTATTGTGGAGGAAGATTAGCAGGATTAAGTATGGCTCACATATGCTCCTCCTCACTTTTGGTATTCACCACTGGTCCGGGCTTACTGCCACCCAGACTGATGGACAGGGAGGGACGCGGAGCCACTGAAGTGATGGAGGAGTGCGCAGATTAGGAGTCACAGCTGAAGGAAAAGAAGAAAAAGTTATATAAAATTACATTTAATGTGAGCGTGGCCTGAAAATCATTAATGTCTGTATTACAAAATGCACTGACTTAAAAAGGCATTCTGGCATTTTGTGTCTTGCCTCTTTATTTCCCAAATTTGCGATCAAATAGCAATGATTAGCTGCATCTTGATAAGTAATTTCACTGTCAAGTTGTGAAATAAACTATGCAACTGTTACAAATAAGGAGAAACTTAATTCAACTCAAAATACATAATTTAACCTAGTTTTGAATTTCAATAATATATTCAGGAGGTTGAAAATAATTTATTGAGCTGAATTCAGTTTAGCTTTTTTTCTCTGTCAGGAACCAAAATGGCCTAAATAATTTTGTTTTCTTTACTGCAGTAAATTTAGCAAAGTTTCCAGTCTTTTACAACTAATAACCCCTTAAGAAGAACATTTGTGCACATAAGATTATATTCTGAGCGTTCAGATTAACTCCTGGCAAAACAGAAAACACAGAGAATGTAAAAGAGACCCAGAGCAGGAGGAGGAGGAGAGAACCGACTGTGGGAATTCCTAATGAAGCAGGAGGTGACACACAGACCTCCTGATTTAAACTGCCACTTCATTATCATAATCTCATTTAATGGGAGAGGATGCACGTGAGCGAGGAAAAACAACAAACCGGCCTACTGTATCCACGCGGCCTGAAGGTGAAGCTGAAGCAAAAAAAACAGCATGTTTCGATACTGCAAGGAGCTGGTGGACACCTGGAGGACCGAGGTGGCACGTGACCGGTCATTTCCGGTCAGCGTTAAACGCAAAAGCGCCAGGTTCGATTAATAGCGGGTAACCATGGCAACAAATTACCCGAAGCGCACACACCGAACTAACACTTTGGAGCAATTAGTGCAAAAGCCATTTTAATAACCTAAACCTGCTAACTAACTGCATAAAAAAAATGTAGAAGCAAAGTTTCTTTCCTCTCTTCGAAACAGACTAAATGTTCGTTTTTAAATGGAATTAAAATGTTTTTTTTTTAAATTATTATTATGCCATCAGAAAGATGGCGGGAAAGCAAATGAATGACAGTGAATGTTGCAATCAATCTAAATGGTAATTATTATTTAATCTATTTTTTTTAAAACGTCTTGTATTGGATTTTAAACAGAAGTGAATCAGTCTTGTTCGGCCTTTTATCATATTCCTGACTTTGTTCAGTCAGTATCTCCTCTGCACGGTGATGGGGAGGGACGGGTGGTAGAATTGGGGGCGCGGGCGGGGGGGTCTTATAAAAACAGATCAACTTGTCGGGGTAATTAGCGCCGATCGCGTGCGGCTGCTCAGCACAACTTGTTGTATTTTGGTGAGCACCACCATCCCTCCGCGGCAGACTGACTGACCGACACTGAAGCCTGACGGATCCGAACCGTTAAAGACTCGTTTTGCACACTTCATTAATTAACGTTAAACAGCAGCTGTTGGTCAGACTGAGAAACCCCCCCCAAAAAACTAAACAAAAAAAACAAAACAAAAAACGGAATATTGACCAGGCTGGAGGCATAGACCAGTTATTAGGTAGTTATTTTTTGGTAACATTTTAACATTTTTAAAAACAAGTAGTTTAAACTGATTTATTAAAAAGGTCCAAATGACTGTTTCCTCACTAATAATTTGTTCTTCATTAATAAAGTCCAGCAGGAAGGAGTGTGTCTGATTTCACTTGATGCTGTTTGATAACTACATCAGGCTGACTGACCCTCTGTCACCCGCCC
>NC_051435.1:21817690-21827662 GCF_001649575.2 Kryptolebias marmoratus | reverse complement strand
CCTCCTCCTCCTCCTCCCCCTCCCCCTCCCCCCCCACCACCATCTCTCCCACTGCAGGGCCCTGATTGGTCGGTGAGAGGCAGCCCAGACAGAACCTGCGTTGTCCCGGTGACCCGGCCTCTGCGGGCCCCCCTCCAGCCCGCTATAAAAGCCCGCCGCGGCTCGCAGGCGCGCCTGTCGGGCTGTCTGAGCGGATCCGGAGGAACAGGTGGATTTTTTTTATTTGGTGTTGTTTTTTTCGCCCCCCCAAAGGTTATTCCTCATCCTCTTACCTGGAAAGAAAAAGCCTCAACTTGGTAGGTGTTTTGTTGTTTATTTAAACTTTCTGATCATTAGTCATCTAAGGTAGAACTGAGATGATTCGAGTCTATGCACACAGAAAAGAGCGCAGTGCGATGCGCTCTTTGTCGAGCCTTCTGTTAAACAATTAACGCATCTGTCATTAAGTTTGTTCATTTGTTTACGTTTTGAGCGGATGTAAATTATTCTAACAGTCAGAAATCTGAATGTGACGTGCGTTTTGGAGTTGAGTATAAAGTTGTTGTTGTTCTTTTGTTCTCGTCTCAGACCACATCGCGCAGCATCAGGACCATCATGGACTCAGATACCAGTCGTGTCTCCAGCAGGCCGTCCTCTCCAGAGGTGGACGACATCTTCATGTCTACGCTGAAGAAGTCCGTGCACGGCTTCTCCGCCGCCGTGTCCTCCACGCAGAGCGACTCCCCGTCGGAGCTCCCGGGGTTGCGCGGCCTCTCCGCCTCCGACGAGGAGTCCCTGGCGCTCCGCATGGCGTCCAAGAAGGACCGCAAGCTGCTGTCGGAGAACGAGCTGCAGGCGATCCGGCTGAAGATCAACAGCCGCGAGCGGAAGCGCATGCACGACCTGAACGTGGCCATGGACGGGCTGCGGGAGGTCATGCCGTACGCGCACGGACCGTCGGTGCGCAAGCTCTCCAAAATCGCCACCCTGCTGCTGGCGAGGAACTACATCCTGATGCTGAGCAACTCTCTGGAGGAGATGAAGCGGCTGGTGAGCGAGATCTACGGCAGCGGCGGGCACCACGGCGGCTTCCACCCGGCGGCGTGCGGGACGATGGCGCACGCGGGGCCAGTGCCGGGACACCCGGCGGCGCCCTCGCACCCAGCTGTGCACCATCCTCTGCTCCCGCCGCCGGCCGTCTCCACCTCGTCCCTGTCCGCCCCCGGAATCTCCGCGGTCACCTCGGTCAGACCCCACCACGGACTCCTGAAAGCCCCCACAGCCGGCGCGGGGCCCCTGGGCAGCAGCTTCCAGCACTGGGGCGTTGGCGCCGGGATGCCCTGTCCGTGCAGCATGTGCCAAGTCCCGCCTCCGCATGTGTCCAGCATGAGCTCCGTCGCCATGCCGAGGCTGGCGGGCGACTCCAAGTGACTCTGAGGGAGCGTTTTACGGGACTTTGTTCAGACTGTGTCCCCTTTTTATTTATCCTGGTGGCTGAGCGACCAATGATCGGAACTTTCAGGTTTTACAACTAACTTAGTGTTTTATTGTAATTCATCTCCGTTGTAACTGTATTTTTTTCCCTTCTTAAAAAGCACAACAAAACTTCACATTTCCCGGCTGGACAGCAGACTTTGTCTCTGACTTTAGTTATTCTCCTTCCTTTGGGCCCCAGTGTCCCGACCCCACATGTAGAGTGTAAATATGTAGATAGATTATTGTCTTTAAATAGCTGCAGATGTTCTATATTATTAAGGAGTCTTGTTGCTCTGCAGGAGGACTCCTCTGTTCCATGTTGCACCTGTTTCATTCAGTTGATCTCGATGCTTTCTTCTCTCCTGTTCAGTAAAACTTAACTTCACTGCCCAACAAGAACAACGACCACTTCTTTATTTTTTTAAAATAATAATTAAAAATAAAAAACAGCGGAAAAAAGATATTTATTTACTTATTTTGGAGGAGACTTAAGGTGACTTTCTTGTTCTGTTGAAATGTAAAAATAAAGAAGATTAATTAAAAAGAAGCAAAGCATGTGGGAGTTTTTCATTTCATTTATTTATTATTATTATTTTTTACTATTTTATTACAAACCAGAACATTTGAAAGACAAAGAGCACCAATCACACTCAACACCAGTTTTATTAAAACATTTATAATGTGGAATAAATTCATACATTAAGCTGCAATGAGCATAAAGGCAATAAATAAAATCAAATTAATGCAGCAGAATTCTGTGACTGATTGTTTTATTAGAAATACAAAGAATACCTGGAACAAATAATCAGTTTATTTGCTTTTACTCTATTATTTATTTAATAAGTTGGCTTTTTAAAAATATTAGCAATGCAAAAGAGGCCTAAGGATAGTTGCAGGTTTCATTTATATAATAAATCTTCTATAAATATAATACACCTATGTTTGAAACTATACATTTTTGGAGCTTTAATAAATTTAATTCAATCATTTGTCATCAATAAAAAAGCCTGATGTTAATATGACCTCAATAAAGCAGGAACTTCTGTCATTTGAAGGAGCTTGGAAGTTCCTAATTGTGTTATTTTATTACCAAAATAAACATGTTTATATAAAATAATTAGACTGAAAAGTTTTTCAGAGCTCCTTATATTTGACAGGATGAGTCACACGTGTCCATTCAGGGGGATTGACCTCTCTGGTGCCAGATCACAACAAAGTTCCTCCCAAAAATAAATAAAAAAAAAATGTGCAAAACTATATGGGAAACAACATTTTAAATTCATCCTTTCCGGTCATCGTCTTCACCAAGCGGCAGTACAAAAGCTTCTGTTGGCAGAAAGAGAGAGAGGTCAGTGATGAGAAAAGGCCGGTGTGGGTTTCAGGAAAACCAAGCAGCTGCAGAGCAGGTTGTGCAGGCTGTTGCAATATTTTCCGAAAGCTTTCGAAGCTGGAAAGGTATGAAGTAAATCACTGAATATTCATGCATGCATTTGTTTATTCGCCTCATTATTGGAATTGAATTATTCAGAGCCCTTCAGTGTTTTTGTAGGACGTCGGAGGAGAAGAGGAGGAGGTCGTTTAAGTGCAACAAAATCATCTTGGAGTGAAATCATTCGTCTAAAAGGCTTGGAAATTCTAAAATAACACTTAAATAGGTGGGCCATGTTTTATCTCTTAAGCCTACTTTATTTATTTGAACCGTCTGTGTTTAGAGGAAAAAAGGAGGAATTTATATGCTAGTGAAAACAAGTTTTACTTTATCAAGTTTAACAGTTGTCACCAGAGCTGCTGATGTTCTTTCACTTTTGGCCTTGGTCAGCCCTGACAGTGTGACAGAGACAGCTAATTATTACGTTTAATTTAGTTTTTCATTTGAGAACAAAAGTTAGACTTTTAGCTTGGATCAGCTTTGAAAATGATACAAACACAAAGTTTTCGAGCTCATCATTCCAGTTTGCAACATTTTTTTTGAAAATATACTTTTCCTCTGACTGTGTGATAAATTCTAAACAGCATTTAGGGTTTTAAGAAATTTCCAGATCAAAATACTCTGATGTCAGTTTTAAGACCACAAGCACACATTTTTAAAGGCTTTCCTCACAGAAAACCAGTTTGAACACAGTTTAGAGCTGCGGAGAGCAACAAATTCTGTTTTTCTCAACATGAACATTTAAGCTTCTTTAGATTTTGCTCATCGCTGTAAACCTGCAGATGGATGGAACAGAAACAAAGATAAAGTACCTAAAAAAATGAAAAGAAACTCTGAAAAGAACACAAACATTATTTAAAGGTAAACAAATTGATGAAGAAGGATTTAATCTTTAACACCATGTGGGCAAAGTTTGAATCATCAACTTTTTTCATGCATCATTTGTTAGACGAAATGCTGTTTACTTGGACAAAAAAAAAACAAACAAAAAAAACAACATTCTTTTCCCCACTAAGCCTCAGTATGAGCGCAGATAAAATCGTCAGGTTGGCAGTCCCATTTGCATACTTATCTGCACACTTGGCCTCCTGTGATAAAAAGTAACTACTATATTTACTCAAATACTGTAGGCTGCGGTTTTTAAGCCATGGTGTTTAAAGTGTTTCCATTTTCTGCTACTTTATACTTCCGCTTGACCGCATTTGAAAACTTTAACCCCACATTTACTGGATCAGTTTAATTTTCCGATGAGTTGTTATCCAGGGAATAACATGAAAAGCAAAACTGTTCAGAATTAGTTTGGAGGTTTGTAAATCTCTTTTAATGACCCCACACAAATCTGTGCGTTCAGTCACGTATCAGACTGCAGTTTTATACCAGCTGCACCAAAAAACTTCTTGAACTTCAGATGGTGTTCATGAACTAAAAGCAAAATGGGTTTTTTTTTGCTTCAATTATCTGATATTGATATCTGATATCTGATATTGCCTCAGATTTTAAAACTCTACTTAAAAGTAATGCAGCCTCCAGTAGCTTCTGCATCATGGTTCATCAACATTTGACTTAATTTCAACAAAATGACTTTCTTAAATAAGAGTATGGGTATTTAAACTTGTTTCCTTTAGACCTGCTGTCAAACTTTAAAATTATTGATGTTGTTTTGCTCGATTTCCCCCACAATCTGCTAGTGATCATTGTGTGTTTTATAAGGACTCTGAGCTGCTACCACATCATAATTTAGCTCAGCATCTTTTAAACTGACTGAGCTATAGTCATTTCTGTGTCTGTTAAGGTTGATTAGCTGTGGTGGCCATTTTAAATGAGGCTGACTGCACTAATTAAACAGTTATAGATCTACCCCCCCAATGATTAATTTCTGAGAGTTTCATTAAAATCCATCTGGTGGCTCATGAAATATTTTGCTAACAGACAGACCAAGTTGACTCAAACAGTTAATGCAAACAGTTTTACTCAAATATCCTGTGCAATAAGTAGCAATTGGAACATGTGTTGGGGATGACTCTGCTGTTATCACAGCAGATTTTAGCTCCATATCTGTGAAATAAACTGAGTTTTAACCAAGTTTGTGTTGACTAAAGTCAACAAACTGTGGTGGCCATCTTGAATCGGGTTGACTTCCGAAGTTAATCGGTTGTAGAGGTACATCCAGTGATTACTTTCTGAGTAGTCCAGTGGTTCATGAGGTATTTCACCAACTCAATGGACAAACACACACAGACACAGGTAAAAACATCATTGCACACCTCTCGCCTTTCAGTGGTGAGTGATAATATGCGAATATGTGGCAGGAATTTTTCAGCTCCAGTCTGATCAACATGCTGCTGAAATGAAAAGAGAGCTGCATCTTTTCAGCTCTCCGCCAGCGCTGCAGCCAGCTTCCCAAACCCTGCCACCGGATTTGAATAATCAGCTCTATAACCACTGTTGGTGGCACGCTGACTCACCCACCGGTGCTGAGTCTGAGGCTGATCGTGTGACGGTTTAAATATTCATAACTTTGGACAGAAGGGGAGCCATCAGTCCGACACTGTTGTAAACTGGATTTAAACCTTCGTGAAAACACGGCACAGATGTACGGCCCTTTCAGCTCCGCGCATCACGTTGTGTTAGCTGAAGGGATTAAACACTGGTGGCATGCATCAAAGGTGGCAGAATAACAGAAAGAGAAACTGAGTCCATGATGGAGAATAGGAGAGAAGATAAACAAACAGAGAAGCTGTCAGAGACAAAGGCAGGATTTAACTCTTACAAGGGAATAGCCGGAGCTCTAAGGTGAATATGAGACCTCGGAGGTCACTCTTTCCCGTGGGACTGATGTTTACTCAAACTGCTTCTGCTGTGTTTGGAGCCGCACCGAAACACTGATGGACTGTAGCACACAAAGAAACACACACTGTATAAGAACCAGAAGCAACAAGTGTGCTTTAGAGGAAACTTACACGTTTTCTGAATCTTCACCAGAAATGATAGTTTCTTTTTGTCCATGTGGAAGATAAAAGGGAATTTTAACTTAGTGTGTTTACAAACAGAGGCACAGATTTAGGTGCAAAAATTCCAAATCTGTAAAAATATAGGTTTTAAAAAAAGGTTTTATTATGAAAATATAGACTGCTAAATCAATGAAACTAGATACATTTTTGCTGCTCATGCATATATGATGTATCAGATCATCAGCAGTGTGTGGACATACTGTAAGTATCTTTCACCATTTGGGGTTTTTATTGGCGTTTGTTTAGTTTGTGTTCACCTGTTTTAGATTGCTTAGTTTCTTGTTTATCAGTATGTTTCAGGGTTTATTTCTTTCAGTGCTTTTCTGTTTTCCCGCTCATCGTTTCCCCTCAGGGTGGCACGGTGGAGCAGGGGTTAGAGCCGCTGCCGGTCCAGGGTGTCCCCTGCCTGGAGATAGGCACCAGCTCACCGCGACTTGGAAAGAAAAAGCGGGTTAAAGAAAATGGACGTTTCTCCTCAGCCTGTAATGCTTGTCACACACACCTGTCTTCCATCTGTAATCAGTACACCTGTTCTCACTTACTAATCAACCCTCACAGTTGATATAAGCTCCCTGGTTTTGTTCTTCTGTCCTGGTTTACTTTGTTCCACCTGCCAGTTTGAGTTTGATTTAACCCTCCAATGGCCTCTCTCTTTTGAGGCCTTTAGAAGGGTTAATTCATTGGATCACTTTGGTTCATTCTTGCCTACCTGCTCCCTGAACTCTGCATCCAACACCCAACAACCTATATCATTACAGTATCGTATCGGCTGCAGACCAGAGATGCACAGCCCTCCTACTGTAGCAGCTGTTTCAGTACATTTGGAGCAATGTGGAGGTTTGTGGAGGCATATGGCTTGGTGTCTTTTAATGCATATTGTACAGTGTGTTCTCAGCCAGTAATCAAAGACTGTGATTATAGAGCTTAATGTAACCTGGTCTAAAAGTTAGGATTTATACAAATAGGTTAGTTCACGCTAGGAGAGCAGACTTGAAACGTCCTTGATTTATTTTTTTTTAAGATGATAAAATTCTCATTAGATCTGCTTGGCATATACATGTTCTTTTGTGTTCTTTCAGCAGTAGGTCAGAATCTCACTGGGCTGTGATTGCTGGCGAAAACTTGCAAACAGCATTAGCGAAGGAGTCTCTAATATGTCTCAAAATGTTCTCAATGTTCTCACAATAGTCCCAGGACCTTGCTCTTATGTCACAGGAATTTTAAACATGTTTGAAAAGTTGGCACTGCAATTTTTTTTTTCTCAAAATAGTCATCACGGATGTCTGGAGCATGTCTTGAACCCATCTCAATTCAGATTTTAATTTGAGAGAACTATCTCTTTGGCTTTATATATGTGAACTAGCAAACGTTTGCCTACATTTTGCTGGGAGTTTGTGCAAATGTGTCAGTCAGTGTGATTCCAAGTGAAAATTTGTCTTTTTTTAGCATTTCTTTCTCTCCAACTAGCCCCCAACAGTTTCTGCCTAGTGAGATACTATCTTTAGTTGTGAAGAGGAAAAAAAACAAAAAACAGAAGTATGGGAACTCAGGGATTTATGCAACTCAGAGCTAAAGATGAGCTCTGAGTGGAGGTCGTGTGTTCATCTTTGTGGGTGTGTCTGATGAAGAGCAGCAGATGAACTGTTCGATCGGGTGGATCAATGTGTTTAGTAAAAACCCAGAGGGACAAAGACAGAAGGGAGAAAGAGACAAGAGTAAAGAAAAACGAAAGAAACAAAGCAAGACAGCAGAAGATCCATTCAGTATGTTTTTTTTTGTGACTGAAGAATTGTCCCCAGTGGCTTTGAAAGGAGGGATAATCCTGTCAAGTAAAGCAGACCTTTTGGATATTCATGACTGACCGAGCAGCTCTGCGGACTGAAGGAGGACACAGTCAGGATGGGATTAGACATCAAAGTGACTCTGAGGAGCGCAGGACATGAATCAGCCTCAGCAGAAACACAGAGGTCTCAGAGGGGTGTGATGGGGGCCGGTGGGGACCAGTTGTCGACTGTGTGGACAGCACATTGAATGACTTTAAGATGAGGGCCTCCTAAATGCCATTCAGGGGAGTCACACGGTGTGATGAGCGCACCTGTCCCCCAATTCTGAAAAACATATGCCCAACCATCAGATTTACTGGGACAACACTGTGTTTCTACCTTCAGATTAGATTATTTATTGAGTGCTTTATTTTTTTAATGCCAAGTCCTTCTTTTAAGTCCATCCATCCATCCATCCATCCATCCATCCATCCATCCATCCATCCATCCATCCATCCATCCATCCATCCATCCATCCATCCATCCATCCATCCATCCATCCATCCATCCATCCATCCATCCATCCATCCATCCATCCATCCATCCATCCATCCATTTTCTGTACCTTGATCCTGTTCAGGGTCACAGGGAGCTGGTGTCTCTTCAGCTATTATTAAGTGTGAGGTGGAGAGTACACACCAGTAAGATTACCAGACCTCACAGAGCCACAGAGAGGTGCACCCCCCCACACACACACACGCACACACATACATACATGCACACGTTTCTATTTTTATCTAACCCAGTACTTCCCAAACTTTTTAAATTCTTTTCAGCTTCTGACCCATAACATAATAGGTTTGTGACCCCCATCTGTTGGCTGTTTAAATATCCAAAAGTGCTAATTTATTAAATAATGGCATAATAACAACACAAACAGTCTTCATGTCCGTTATGCTATTTTTAAAATCAGTTTATGACTTGTATTTCAATTCTTTGTAACAATTATGGTGAAAATATATATAATAAAAATAGGTTTTTAATTGCAAGTTGATACCTGGATATTATCTAAGGACCCCTACTTGGTTTTGTGTGACCCACATTGGGGTCCCAACCCCAGCTTTTGGAACCATTGGCCTAACCCATACTATAGCCCTAAGTAATTATAGCTGAAAAGGTGCTATAAAAAGTATCAAAAGCCAAGTACACACAGACCCACACACACACACACTCACACACATACAAACCTATGCCCAAATTAGACCCTTCAGTCAACCTAATATGTGTGTTTTTGATGGTGAGAGGAAACCAGAAGAAAACCGACACATACAGGAAGAACATGTAAACCTTTCTGCTGCGATGCAACAGCACTAACTAGCTGCTCTGTGCAGGCCTCTAACCCCTTTTTGAAATTTAAGTTTTTCTAAAGCGTTCAAATGTTTTCGTTTTTTCTGACCTGCATATTTAAATTTGAAAAAAGGTTCTGTTATATATTTTTGGGCTTTTGATTAAAGTTGTTGCATTTTTTTTTACAACTGGCACAATGACAGTTTTTTCTCTAAAATCTTCAGTTTATTGTTGCTTTTAAAAAACAGAAAGCAAAGTTATTTTTTCCCCTTTACCTGATAACGTTCATTTTCTGGGAAATATGATTTGGCTTAAATTCAATCATGAAAACAAATAGCAGAGAACAATATGTTTCTCATTTTACTGTGTCTCGCATAGCATTTTGTTTAAAGCAGCACTGACAAGGAAAGTAACTAGAAAGCATCTTTCTTTGCTGGGAAGATTTGTGTAATTATTTCTTCCTCACAGCAGGCGAGCCATCATGAGACACTTTAATAACTATAACCCCAATTTGTCAACTTACTGAAGCCTGCTATCATGTTGCGCTGCGGCATATGTCAGCCCTCTGAGTTGTTGCTTCCCTGGGGTTCCTGGTTTCATAAATCAAATTAGCACCTCACTCAGAGATGCAGTCATCTGACTCACAAGTACCTGAACAGAAAGAAGCTTAAATTTTACACATATATTTCACCGCTCGCTTAATAAAATAGTGAAAACCCGAAACCAGTTTCCTCTGTGGGAGACCAAATGTGAGTTTATGCAACATCTGCAATAAAGATAAATGTGCTGCAGTTTGATCAGCGCGGAGGCCTCAGAGGGCAGAAGAGTGGCTGAGTTTTCAGGTTCTAGAGAGGATTTTAATGTCCTGAGAGTCTGTGAAGAGCTGGAGCACAGCAGGAGGAGAATAAGCTGAGGACGATGTAAGGCAAAGTGGCGGTCTTCCTAGTGAGGAGGTGGTGGGGGGGGG
>NC_051435.1:21785144-21817640 GCF_001649575.2 Kryptolebias marmoratus | reverse complement strand
CTGAGAGGCTGCACGCTAACAGATGTGTCCATCAATGCCTGAAAGAATCATCTTACATCCACTGCTTCCATCTGCCAGCTTGGTTTGACAAGATTTAATAAATTTAAATCAGTGCTTCAAAACTATAAAAGAAACTAAACTTAAATTTAAATGTAAATTGTTCTATAATTGAATACAAAAATACTCTCTGTTAAAATGTAGTATATCTGTCATACAAGGTTTGGTAGATGCAAGAAAACACAGAACCATGGCAAACTCGAAGCTGTTTTCCATGAACAAAGTTTCCATCGATCCGACAAACCCTCGGCTCTGCAGATCACAGCAAACAGGGGGAATCAAAGCACTCTGCACCTGTTTATGATGGATCTGTGATCCTCCGGCCAGCTGGGAGATGTGATCCTTCATCTGTGTTCTGGTCCTGCGTCATGGTGACCCCAGCGTGAAACGTTTTGGAAGAGAAGCATTCAGCAGGCGTCCCAACTAGACTATGACCACACGTACTATTATTTACTGAGTTGGTTCATTAGCTTTTAAAAGTTTAATTAGGGCTGAAATCAGTAGATCTTCATGGTCAAAAACAAAATTTGGGTTAAAAACATCATCTAATTACCCTGGATTTATACCAGTTTGCTCAACTGATCAGTCAGTCATTAGGTTTGTGTGAAGGAAATTTGTTAATGAAGGTCCACCAGGTCCTTCTACAGACAACCACATCCAGCCCATTGTTATGTGAGTGTGTTGAGTGTTGGACTGATGGCAGCAATAAAACGCCCATCTGCAGGGTGGTGGCAAAAACAGAAGAGATGAAAAAGACTATGAATCAAACCACAAAAAGATGAAAAACAACAAGGATATTGTGTGTTGAAAAAAATGATGTGATTTATAACTGGAAATTTGGAAGTTTTATCACTCATGGCCCACAAGAAAAACAAACTGCAATAACTTTCTGGTGAGAAATTGCTCAAAATTCTTTTCTACTTCTTTTCTTTGTACTAAATAGCCGGCAAACCAGACCATCGTTGACATCTTTTAGGCTTTAGTGAAAACTATAGTCTCTTTATTCAAACGCTGTGGTGCAGTTGACCCAAAACTAATATGAAAACAAGGACATGCATCATCATCACCACTGACCACACTTTTTTGTGTTTCCTAAGTGTTCCTTTAGATTGTGTTACTTATCTGTGATCTTTTGCTCCTTGTCAGTTTTACCTTTGGTGTAAAGATGGGTGGATTGTTTGTCTTCTCTGGTGCCCCTGATCTATAAAGACTTGGATCTCCTCAGTTCTAAATGATCATTTCTTGGTCCTCCGCACAAAACTGATTGAAAGACGAAACTACTCTCCAGATACTCACCCACCTACCCACTCTCCACCAATGACTCTCTTCTCACCTCCTCACTGTTGGTTGCTCCAACAGTCTTATTTTGTAAAAAATGTAAATAAAAACTTACCTTTTTTCCTGCACGTCTGGTTCTTGTATTAGCACATAAAAATCTATTTGTCTCTCATCATTATAACAGGGGATTACTTTGTAAGTACAATTGTACATCTGTAAGTTTTTAAGATAGACCTGACAACCCAAACTAACAACTTGAATTGGACAGAAACAGGATTTAGCACAGGTTTGTTAGAGATAGTACTCAACTTCTTTGTACTCAATTTCTATCAGACAGCCAGGATTTATTCTATTATGTTTTTGTGTTTGAAACACACTCTGTCCCTTTTTTTGTGCTTGCATCACTTCAAAAAGTCTAATTTCTGAAACTTAAATCCTCATCCATCATATGACTATCAGCTTTCACTTTAACAGTGAGTTTGGACTCACTGCACTGCCCTGCATGCAGATGGGAATAACCTCTGAAAACCACCCCTTGGCCTTGTACTACTAATGAAACCCCAAAAACCCCATCACAACCCCCTACCTCCTATCCCACAACAGTCAGACTTTACCAGTCATGGTCCTACCCTCAATCACTTGGGTGGAAAGAAGAAGAAGCTCTGTGTTTGACTTTGAACAAGGATTCCTGTTGAACTTTAGTGTCTGTGAATCCATCATTGTCACGGTTAAATGGGATCTGGGGGTTTTGGAGATACTTTGTGGGGGGAAGGTTTAACTAACACCCTCCTATTAGCGGACACCCAGCAAATCCCTAGTGGTGTTGTTTAATAGAAGAACATCTGCCTTGACAATAGACAATCACTGAATCAGGTTTGTTTGGGTTTGTTTTAAATGACAGCAATGAAATGTTAATACTCTACTTTGAACTGTTGCAACCATTTAGTGTGAAAAATAAATCTTCTCAAAATGATTCAAACACATTTCAGTACTCTAGGGGGAAAAAAAACTTTGTTACAAAAAGAAGCAAAACAGAATAAGTAAAAGTGTCAGTGGAGCTGTTAGTAACATGAAATATGAATGTGGTAAATGTCCATCTGGTTTTAAACAACCGTGACCAACTGAGCGTGTGCAGCTATTGAAAGTGAAGCATTTAGGCTCTCTTTCACAAAGGGCCCAAGGGCTAAAACCTTACACCCCTCTTACAGTCATTATCCCCAACACACTATGATCAGCACCAAATGCCGACTATCCCAGGCCAGTGCTCACAAAGCATGCTGCGAAGGACAAAAGCAGGCCTTCAGCCGATTGGTTCCACCTTATTAACAGCTTGTAATCTTCTCATGTCTTTGGCTGGGCCTTACTGAGCAGGAGCTGGGGCAAATAGGGGAGTGTGTCCTCTGTCTTTGCTTTGATGCAGAGCAGCTTTTTCCCCTCTGAAAAGTCCTGCTCTGTTATATTTCCATTGTTGCCGCTGCACCTGTTTAACACATTGAGTAAATCAGTCATCGGCAACTGTTAATTTCTCATTACACTCTCTTTGCACGTTGTAAACAGAAGACAGTTTGGGATGTAAAAGCCTGCAGCAGGTGCAGCTCATCATTTAACGGTTAGAAATGCTTAAAAATATGGATGACTGTGGCTTTTCAGTTGCTAACTATAATGCCCACTTGGTCAAGCACATAAAAGAAAGGATAACAACTCTACGAGGGTAACCTTGAGTATTCTTTGGTCAATGAAATAAAGTAAAGTAGGCCTAACAGTGGGATCAATAGCAAGATTAACCAGTTAAAGGGCCTTGGGGCAAAGATAGCTGGTTCTGACCTCTGTGCTTAAGCATCCACCAAATACACTGTACATAGATAGATTCTCCGTGTAATGTAACATGCATGTTTCTGGAATGTGGAGGGAAACCATAGTACATGGAAAAAAACACAAATGAACTGGGACAACATGCAAACTCCACTCAGAAGGAGCCCAGCTGGGAGTCAAGCCCAGGTCCTTCTTCTTGCAAGGCAGCTGAGCTGATTTAGGTTTAGTTTGTTTCAGTTTATTATGTTTGCAGACAAACATTTACAGGTTATTTCAAATTCAGCAAAAACTTTCTGTCAGGTTGATGTCTGGAGTTCGACTAGAACATTGCAACATCTTGATTCTTCTTTTTTTTTGCTCAGCCTTTCTGTTGTAGATTTGCTGCTGTGTTTGGGATCATCTTGCATGACTTGTTGCATGACCCAATTTAGGTCAAGTTTCTGCAGCGAGACAGATGGCCTCACATTTGACTCTAGAACACGCTGGCATACAGAGGACTTCATGGCCAACTCAGTAACTGCAAGATGCCCAAACCATCAATCTTCCACCACCATGCTTGACAGTTGAGATCAGCAGTTTGTGCTGATATACTGACTTTGGATTTCTCCAAACATGATGCTGTGCATTGAGGCAAACATCTCTATTTTGGCCATAATGGTTCAAAGGACATTGTCTCAGAAGTCTTGCAGTTTGTTCAGATGCAACTTACCAAACCTAAACTGTGCTGCTAAAGAGAAGTGGCTTGTCTCCTGGCAGTAAACAAGCTATTCCGGGTAAGATTTTTCTATCTAAACTATAATAGATAAGATATAGTTCTTGGGTGTGTTCCAGTTGTGAATAAGCTTTGCTAAGTATAAAATACTGAACAACAATAATTGTTTCTCTAAGATTTTTGCTTTTGTCTTTTGCTTCTTGGCATTTTGTTACCACACACCGGAACACTCCAGGCAAAAAAAAATGCTCGAAACGTCAGATTAAAAAAAAAAAAAAAGTTCACTTAAATAAATAGTTTACCAATCACTTTGCCTGGCTGCTGCTTTTAGTCTTCTAATTTGCATGGCTGGACCATTTTGTCGCTTTGTTTTGTTTACACGCTGAATCAGCATTTTGACTATATTTAATGTTTTTTTGTTTGTTTGTTTTTACCTTACACCTGGTGACAAGATTTTAAAGCTGAAAGAGGGTGAGAGCTTCATCAGATGTAGGTATGTCTATGTAAATTCACTGCATTCATTTCCGGTTGTGTCCAGAAAAACATCTGGACTACTGATGTTCGGACTCTCTACATATCCATTTATGTAGATGTATAATAATGTCAAATTTTATTACATCATGAATCAAAATGACAATTGTTTAGTGTGTTTGTTTATTGAAGCTAGTTATTATTAAAAGATTATTAAAACTCATTAAAGCAAAACTTGTGACACTTTTGTTAAGCTAAGTTTCCTTATAAAAGCAATGTGCAATACACCAAATGAGCTGCCTAAACCGTTTTCACCGTGCTCTTTTACATCTATTTGAAGTTGCCTAATCACAGTATTCTGAAGCTTTGCAAATCTCAGATATTCTGCAAATTTGTGTATTTTAAAAAAAAATGTATTTTGCTCGCTCATCTTCCATCTTCAGAATGCACCCCAATACAAACAAATCAACAAAAATGAAAGGGTGGTATCACTTTGGCTGTATTTTTTATTCTGTTAGGAGGATAAACTGAACCAGGAGTTTGGCCGAAGTGTCTTCCTGTCTGTCAGCCGCAGGAAATGGCTCCACACAGACGAGGCATTTAGCTCCCAGGTGCAAAAGCCCTCACTGGATAGCCTTGCCCAGATGGATAGTACTCCTTCCACCATAAAGACACTAGTCTTCCCCCTGCCCTGAAGCCACCGGTGCTCCTGCCCTGGTCCAGCCTCATCAAAAGGAGCTGGAAGCTGGAGGCGGATATACTGAGCTGCAGACCCAAATCAAGCTCACTTTTCTTTTCCTTTGTAAGTGGGAGAGAAAAAGTGTGGGGGACGGGCTCAATGCTGGGGGGACACCAGCTTCTTTCTTTCTCCTCTTTTCTGACTTCTGTATGTGTGGCTCCTTGCAGGTGTCCTTTTTTTCCTTCTTGACACAGAAACAATCCCAAAATACAGTCAAAAAGGGGGGCAAAAATCCCTTATGGTTTTCTTTCATTACTCAGTTTATTACCTCTCATTGTTAGACGGGCACTAGAAATCAAATTGAGCTCTCTCACACACACACACGCACACACACACACATGCGCGCACACACACACACATTCATCGTGGCTGCCTGCACTCTGTTCTCCTGCAGGTGCGAGGGCCATCCGCCTGGCCCCCTTTCATGGAGCCCTCTTTCCTGTCCGTCTGCAGCCGTCCATTCAGCTTCAATCACAGCAGCAGCCGGACGCCACCGGACCGCTGATGGGGAAGGGAAGTGCATCCACACACACGCCCCTCACTTTTCCAATGACAAGAGAAGAAGAAAGAAAGAGGGTCTTCCTCCTCGGCGTCTCCTTCTGCTTTCATCGAAAACAACTTGCTTTCTGTTTGTCACGGTGCTGTCCCTCTACTCTTCCCTTCCTTTTCTCCCCCATCAGAGGAGGAGGAGGAGGAAGGGCGGTATAGGGCAAGGAGAGGACGGCCAGGCTCACAGTGCGACGGGGTGATGCTGAGGTCTTTTTGTGGCTCATGAATGGCACATTTGAGGTTTCCAGCCTTGCTCTGTGCCCCAGGCCAGCTTCACCTGTGCTTCGAGTCAATTGGCCTGTTGTCTGTCTGCCTGGAACGGCGCCCAGTTCTCTGCCAGCCAATTTGGTTAGCAGGGGCCGCTCAGAGCTGAACAACAATAACCTCCACCTCTAAACCATCAATTAACTCCCCCCCAACACACACACAATGATGTATCTATTCACTGTTTGCCAAAACTGTTCTCTGACACAATTAATAGCAGCTCTAACAGTGCTTATACCTGCTCTCTGTCACTTCACAGAGGGCTGAGGAGTCTAATGGCTTCCAACCTGTTAAATGGTTTTAGTGTTGCATTCCATTAAGCACATAATGTTGTTTTTCTTTTAATTAGCAGTGCTTCCAGCTTTCAATTAAATGAACAAAAAGAAAACGTAAGAGCAGTTTTACTAAGGGTTTCAATTCAGTCCTCAGCTGCTCTCATAGCTCAGCCAGATTGTTAGTATACACTAATACCTTCACAGTATCTACTTTTCTTTCTATTTGTCAGGAAAATGTTGCTGAAAGAACTGGTCTGAAGTGGACAAAGACAACCGTTGTTCTTAGATTTACCGAATCCAGCAGTAAAAATAGCAACTAATAAAATTTTAAAATATGTAAAAAGTTAACAGAATGTTTAAGCATTCAATATGAAAACCAAACTTTTTGATTCAGTTCTGGTTTATACATAAACATATATTATTTTATAAACAAAACCAAGGGAAGAATTATCCAGTTATAATGATTACACCAGCAGACAGACACCCAAGGGAGATACTACTGGTCTACCAATTTAAGACAAACTAAATCCAGTCTGTCTGAACTTCTAATGTTTACTTTTACTGAAACTTCTATGTGTCAAGAGTAATGGACTGGTAATATAGTGAGGCACATGAATTAAAAAGTAGTTACTAAATGGTAATTAAAACACAATTAAACTAATTAAAAATTAAAAGTTTGTTTTGCATAAATAATTAGCATGAATATTTTCTATTCATCTTTTGTTACACACCATGCTTTTTTATTAATATTATCACCCACATGAAAGCTGGGCGATCATGTAATTGCATGTGTGTTTGTCTGGTAATATCTCATGAACCAGTTGATGGATTTCATTAAAACCATTGCATGTACATCCACTGATTAACTCTAACTCTAACTCTAACTCTAACTCTAACTCTAACTCTAAGCCTAACTAAGCCTAACTCTAACTCTAACTCTAACTCTAACTCTAACTCTAACTCTAACTTAGTCATTTTTACAGATATTGAGCTAAAATTTGTGGTTGGTGGTAGCTGAGAGTCATCCGGAACACATACTCTGAGCATTAATTGATCACACAGAATCTTTGATTAAAACTTGCTTGCAAGGCAGCAGGCGATATGTGCTCTTTGAACGAACAGCCCAGCTTTCACAGTGTCAGGTGATAATAAATTGTTCTGATCAGAGGGGATGAAACTAAAAGATCAAACTGTAAAAGAAAGTAAATGACTGTAGAAAGTTTTTAACATTGCAGGGTCCTAATTCACTTTTAATCCATATTCTTATCTCACATAATGGACCCAGTTCTAATATTTTGTCTTAAACCTTCTCACCTTTTCCTGGGATTCTGCTGTCAGTTTGTCCATCTTTTGCTCATTTATCTCTAAAAAGAAATGAAATCTCAAATTCTGATGGGTGCATGTGTGTTCTGAAAGAGTACGTGTTGGGGAGGAGTTGAGCCGAGGTGGGGCCATGTGAGAGCAGCATTTATCTCACTTCTCCACACTGTGAGCTGGGATTCTTGACTCAGGCAGCTGTGGAAATGAGAAAACTGAGCTGCTACTTCAGGAAGCTCTCATTTACACACTTGAGGAAGAAACTTCAAAACCTGAATCGTCATTATGCTGGATGGCAAATGGCATTTTTTCTTTAGGCAAAAGGTAAATCATCAGGAGAACAGAATGAAGATTGGATTTTTTTTAGTTGCTGGATTTTTCTTTTAAATCTTCAGATTTTTTTTATTTTTTATTTATTTGACTGTCAAACTCTGACAACTTCTGGAAGGACAATGAATGTTTTGTCAAACACAACAATCAGGGCCCCAGAGCAGTCTCCACCTCTCTGTGGCCCCGGGTCTGTCCATGACTTACCCCACTGCCCTCCGGGGTTCAGCTTAAGCTCCCGCATAAACCCTGCACCGATGCTGAGCCTCCAGAGTGGACAGAGATTCACCAAGGTCCAGAAGGAGCTGAGCCCTGAGGAGCAGCAGGAGCTCAGACGAAAGATCAACAGCAGAGAGAGGAAGAGGATGCAGGACTTGAACATTGCCATGGATGCCCTGAGGGAGGTCATGGTGCCCTACGCCTCCTCTCCTTCTTCTGCCTCCTCGCAGTCCCACCAGTCTGGAGCCCCTCCAGGCCGGAGGCTCTCCAAGATCTCCACCCTGGTTCTGGCCAGGAACTACATCCTCCTTCTGGGTTCGTCTCTGCAGGAAATGCGGCGGCTGCTGGGGGAGGTAAGCGTCGGGATGGGCGTGAACACGGGACCAGTTCCCCAGCTGCTGTTCGCAGGAGGGTGGCCCCTCATGGCTGGACCCGGTCAGCTCCTTCTCACCCATGAGTCCCTCATGTCCTCAGCAGCTTCATCATCTTCCCCTCCCTCTGCTTCATCATCCTCCACAGCAGCTAAATGTGCCCTGGTTTCTCCGGGCCCCATGGAGGCCTCGCTGGCTCCAGTGCATTGGAGCTCGGTAGGGGCCACAGGACGGGCCCTCTGCCCCTGTGGAGTCTGCAGACTGCCCAGGTTCAGCCAGTCCAAAGCAGTCCCCAGATTCCCAAAATAACAAATCAAAGGGGAAGAGGATTTCTAAACAAAATGGACTCAATGTTTGCAACATTTTTTATATGAATTATTTTTCTAACATTTTAACATGTTTCAAATATTCTACTACATTACTGACCTTCATGTTTTATTTTGTTGAAAAGTTATGGAACTATTCTGTATTTTATTATCTCTACACCTAATAATCTTGGTTGCAAGTTGGAAATAATGTGATTACATTTTTCATGTTACAGAGAAACTAAGACGTCTTGATGATTACATTTTCTTGCATATTAAATCCAGACTGTGTGCCTAATGCTCATGTTAAATGACAACTACTGACTAACAATGAAAATATGTTTAAAAAGAGCCTAAAATAAGGCTAAAGGGCTTACATGAATCACAAAGTTTGCAATAGCTGAAGAAGAGAAACAACGATTTATCACTCTGCTGTTAAAGATGCACAATAGTTATCTTTTTTTCTTACAATAACTTGAAGAAATTTTAATTGTTGTTTTTTTCTGTATTTTTTTTTTATTCATGCACTATCAGTTAAAACTTGGCTTGATGAAGCAGATAAAATCAAAAATCTAACAGGAAATCCAGGTTTTAAGATACATTTTTATTTGACTGTTCAAATTAAATAACTCACATCAACTATGTCAATGTAAAAATTCAGTCAGTATGTGTATTAAAGCCATTAATTTTTTGCTTGTGCCTTATAGACAAACGCTTTCTTGTGTTATGATGTTTTATCATCCCACACACAACAAAACAGAGGAAGTGCTGAGAGCACCAAAGAAATGCACAGAAAACATGACAAAACAAAACAAAACCATTGACTAAAATATTGGGTATACATAGATATTCTTGAGAAGAATGTTTAGAGGATGTGCAATTACCCCTTGAATTAATAAAATAATTTTAAAAGCAGAAAGCCTTAAAAAATAACTTTAACATTATTGTAAATTTGGCCATATTTTATAGGATTACCTTCTTGGACATAAATGCAAAGTTGTTATCTTAGTCAGCAGTTAGACATGTCTCCACATTTTCTTTGCTGCTACAGACAATAAGGTCAATAAGTTGGACAGATATTGTACTTATTGTTATATATTGTATTGATAACCATGATGGCTGGAGATCTCCTTCCCACTGTTTTCTTAAAATAAATAAACAGTTAAACAACGACATATCCTCTTATTTAAAAAAAATGTTACATCTGCAACTTCCTTCAGTAATGTACCTACCTACAGATGTACAGCTCTTTCTGGAGTTCTTCTTTTAAACAATGGGCTTTGCTTATAAAAAAAATAATGACATGCAGCAGGAATGATTCAAGAGGAAGAACCACACACAGCAAGTATGTCCTTCGTACAAAAACAGAACCAAGAAGTGTCCACTTATCCACGCAGTTTATGAAGTTTATAAAATATCTGCATTGACTGGACCTTCTAGGTTTGTGTTTAGGTTGTATGGATGCCTGCAGAAACAAACTTCAGATCCTGCCCTCCTGCTCTTCCTATTTACAGCTCACCATTCCCCCAAGTTACAAAAACTGGGATGTGCACGACAGGCTAAAATGACACCAACCCCCCTGCACCACCGGTACTGTGGCATCAGTTTTGTTAAGAGTAGAGGCAGAGAACGGCAGGCGTATGGTGACAGGATCAGGATAAAACGAGACAGATGCGCAAAAACTGATAAAAATGACAGGGCCTTGGTTAAAAAAATTTGAACACATTTGCACCTTTTACCTACAAGGTTTTAAACTATAAGAATGTCTTTTTCTGTTAAGTTATTTGTTGTCTTTCACCCAAATAATTTCTAATTTACTTCAGCTGCTGACAAGATGCTGAAGTGAAAAGCACCTTATATACCCTCCACATCACCTCAATATAGCGAAACAGTCCTCATCTTTACCCCCATTCACTGCACCAACAAGCAAAAGATCAAAACCCACCCGTGTAATTACAGCTCCACAGAAAAAAGGGCTTTTGATTATTAGCCCCCTCTCACTCCTCCAACTTCAAATTCTTGATGTTTCTCTGTGTTAAGGAGCAGGGACGGGTGATTCGGTGCTACTCATTACACTCACTCTACAATATGTTCAAACGCCCAGAAAATGTGTTGCTCTGAATGGGGCTCACTCCTGCAAACTTGCCACCCCTCTGGAAGAAAGCCGGCACCTTTATTCTGAGAGAGCGTAAGAGGTGCTGGTGGGGAAGATATTCTCACCGCGAACCTGGCCCTCGGCGTGGCCCGCATGAATAATAATAATGAAAATAATCATAATCATAATGCTGATAAAATACTCAAAATAATTGCCACCCTGGAATAAGAGGATTATCGGGGGTAGATAGGTGAATGGTTGGCTGGTGAAAGCATCAGCACAAAAGGAGAGCTGGATGCTATTAAGTGAGATTAAGCTAAATAAGGCTTGATTTTCTTACACAGGAAAAATGAGGAAGGAGAAGAGGGTGAAACTGAAAGAGGAGAAGAAGTGGAGGAGGGGAGAGGCTGATTTATAGATCAAAGTAAGATGGCCAAACTTCATGTCTTTCATTTACATATAGCTGCTTTATGTCTCTGGAGGGATTAGCTACCTTGCTATTTTCGCCAGGTTGCTCTCTATTGTCCCACCTTTGCCCACCATCCTTTTCCTCCTGCTCTCAGGATGCTTCAGCCCTTCTTCGCTTTCATTTTTTTCTTCACATCAGGCTCCTTAATTTCTTCCCCCCTCTCATTCTCAGCTCTTTCTCTGTGGTCCTCTAAGAGGCTCTCACTTTCTTGTGTTTGGTGGCTCCATTGTTGCCGCAACGCAGGGGTCTGGTCAGTCTTTGTGTTAGCACTTTAACTCATCTCCATTTCATCACTGTTGTTCAATGGGGCGAGGGGAGCAGGGAAGACAATGTACGCGCAAAGACACACACACAGAGACACACACACACACGCATGAACGCTGTGAACAAAATGAAGAATAAAGTTGTTAAAGTGATATAGCACATCCCAAAACCTGTGAGGCAGAGCTTTCTGAAAACAGTTATTTTGAAATGAAGAATGAAACAGTTTATTTGATTTTTGTAGATTTGTTAAAAAAAAAAAACTGTTATAACAGTGAATGCAATGCAGTCGACAACACAATAAGTCAACAAGTGCTAACACACCACTTACTGGAGCATATAAATAAATGCCATAACAGGACAGTGATGACCTTTGCAAACAAGGTTTAAGTTTTTAAAGCTAAAGTACTTAAGGCAAATTTATCATAATTTTACTGCTCTCTCTACACAAACCTATACTCTACCTACACTTAAAATGAAATAAAAGACGCTGGTTGAAACTCCTGCGCCTGCTAATAGGCTGAAGCATCCTGAAACAACAAATCCATTTTCAACACGACGTCTGGACTTAACCCTCATTTAGCCGTGAATATCTGAGCTCCAGTTTGATTACTTTCAGTCCAGCAGTTTGGGATTTTGGCTTAAACTTTAGACCACTTCCAGTTGAAATCAGATGTTTACATACACTGTATAAAAAGGCACATAAGGATTTTTTTTTTTCCTCGCTGACATTAAATCTGACGTCGGTTAGAATGCCCCAAAATGTTTCTATTTGCTAAATGCCTGAATAATGACAGAGAAGTCTTCTTTAAATAATTTTCCATTACTTTTTTTTTTAAATCACACGTTGACATTCACTAACATTACTCTGTCTTTCAACAATATGGAAAAACCCAGATGAAGATGTCATGGCTTTGGGAGATTTTGATTGGTTAGTTGATAACATCTGAGTTAATTAGAGGCACACCTGTGGGTGTATTTTAAAGCACACCTGAAACACACTGCCTTTAATGTTTGACATTGGGGAAAAATCAAAAGAAGATATCCAAGATATCAGGAGGAGAATGGTTAAACCCCTAATCTCTGGTTCATCCTTGGGTACAATTTCCAGATGCTGAAGGCACCATGTTCATCTGTTCAAACATTTAAACACAAGAATAAACACCACAGGAATGCCATCCTACGGCTCAGGAAGGAGTTGGGTTCTGTGTTCCTGAGATGAACATGTTTTGGTGCAAAATGTGTTTATCAACGCAGAAACAAAAGAAAAAGACCTTGTGAAGATGCTGCTGAAGCTGATCAGAGAGTCTTTATCCACATAGAAACCAGTCCTGAACCAACATGGACTGAAATACATTCAGAGAGGAAAAAGTCCTTAATCCCAAAGCAAAATAAAAAATCCAGATTACAGTTTACAGATGCACACAGGAATAAAGACTTTCATATCTGGAGACATGCTTTGTGGTCTCATGAAACTAAAATTGAACTAGCTATATTGACCATTGTTACATTTGGAAGAAAAAGGGTGAATCTTTCACCATCCCAATTATGAAGTATGGAGGTGGCAGTATCATGTTTATGAGGTATCTTACACCAAGTGGGACTGGTACACTTCACAAAGTAGATGGCATCATGAGGAAAAAAGAAGAAGAAATTTTAAAGCAACATCTTAAGACATCAGAACATAAAAAACCCCCGAAGCATACTGCCAAATTAGTTACAAAGAGGCTTAAAGACAACAAATTTAATGTTTTGGAGTGACCGTCACAAAGTTGAAAAGTTGTGTGTGAACAAGGGGGCCTACAAACCTGACTCAGTTCCACCAGTTCTGTCTGGAGGAATGGGACAAAATTCCAGCAAATTATTGTGAGAAGACTGTGGAAGGAAACCCAAAATGTTTGACCCAAGTCATAACATTTAAAGGCAATTATACAGAATACTTAGAAAACGGATGGAAACTTGTGAGTTTGAAAGAAGTAATAGAAAAATTATCTCTCAATATTCAGGCATTTAACAAATAGAAATAAATTTAGGAATCCTAACTGACCTAAAACAGGAACATTTTAGTCTGATTTATTGTCAGACAGTGAGGAAAAAATGATTCTGTGTTTTTAGGATCAATAAGGCAATGCAATACACATGTTTGTGATTTTTGTTTAAAATAAGTAAAAATAAAAGCCTAGCATTTGACATTTGTTCCTTTTTCCTGTTGTACCTAACCTGTATCGAACCGTGACCCAAACAGACAAAGTAGGTATCAAACCATGATTTATGTGTACCATTACACTCCTAATGTTTTCTGTTTGGATATAATCTGAAGTGTGCCATTGCTTTTGCCAACCAGACACTTTCTGCTCCAACTTTAATGTCGACCTTGTTTTCCACTGTTCCCTCTTCTTCAGCCTCTCATGTCGGAGTGCTGTTTGCCTCGAGCTTTTGTCGTACTGTTTCATAGCACTTAACAAGTCAACGTGGGGAGTCCTTGGCTTAGGAAGTCTTGAGCCATAAATTTCATCTCCACAATGAGAGGAGCGCAGGGGCTGGTCAGGACCCCCATTTACTTTCTAACCCAGCTTTTATTCATACCCTGCCTAAATAACATCAGGCCCTCCTGTGCTGTCCCACCCTGGAGTTCCCGATTGCCTCTGTCACCTCTTTTTTCTCAGGCCAGGCCGATACAACAGGGTTACTGCTGAGTTTACCAGCCTGCTCATTAAGCATCGTGTTCTCTCCCATCCATTCCTCCCCTCTGTCCCATTCACACCCCAGTCCTCATTACAACTTTACAGGCCACCGTCAACCACCACCTCATTACATCAATCGAGCATCTAAAAGACAGCCTGAGAAGGTTTGTGGTCACAGGACATGTATTTTCTTCCCAAAATCTGACACTATCTCTAAAGCGCTGCATATTCTTTGGAAATAAATTTAAAGTTCACAGAGCTTTAAACACATATGTTAAAAGTAAAATAATCAATAAACCTTATCAGTGTGACCAGCTGAATAAGGTGCTGATTTCACTTTCCAACCAAAAATGTCAGATCTGTGTAAAAGAAGCTGATATACACTATGATGCCAAAAGTATTTGCTTGTCTCTCTTCACATGCATCTGAACTTGAGTGACCTCCCTTTCTTAATGAATAGGGTTTAATATGATGTTGGCCCACCCTTTGCAGCTATAACAGCTCCAACTCATCTGGGAAGGCTTTTCACAGGTTCAGGAGTGTTTATGGGAATTTTTTACCATTTTTCCAGAAACATATTTGTGAGGTCAGACACTGATGTTGGACAGAAGGACTGGCTCACAGTCTCTGCTCTAATTCATCTCAAGGATGTTCTGTTGGGTTGAGATCAGGACTTTGTGCTCATCTATGTCCTTATGGAGCTATGGATTTTACAGGTCCTACCACTTCGTGGCCGAGTTGCTGCCGTCCCCAATCTCTTCCACTTTGTTATAATACCACCAACAGGTGATTGGAATATTTAGTGGCAAAGAAATGTCACGACTGGACTTATTGCACAGATGGCATCCTATCACGGTAACCTGCTGGAAGTCCCTGAGCTCCTGAGAGTGACCCATTCTTTCACAAATGTTTGTAGAAGCAGTCTGCATGCCTAGTTGCTTGATTTTTTACACCTGTGGCCACGGAAGTGATTTGGAACACCTGAAGTTAATACTTTTGGCAACATAGTGTATGTTAATGTGATAATGTGAGCTACACTCATAAAAAATGACATTTTGAGAAGTTTGTGTTAATCCCAACCTAATCAATTCAAGGCCTCTGGGCCAGAAACAGACCTTGTTAATATTTTATCCTCCCAAAAGATAATGTTTTAATTGTATAAGAACTGGTTCACCAATCAGCTCTTTACTGCAGACTTCAAACAGAAATTAAACAAGTTTGAAGATGAGAAAATTAGGCTTGAATTCCTCAGTGGTCTGATTGATTTTGACATTAAAAGAGCAAATGAACATCCGGTATCATCTGCTTTGAGCTAAGAGTCTGCTTCAATGTATATTTCCGTTTTTATGAGTTCTCTTCTTACTTCAAAGGACAATGTTAGTAGCTGTATTATTTTGTTTTTATTAATCGAGATTTTCTTAGCTGATTTGATGGATTGTGATTGTGTTCCTAAAACATAAATGAAAAACTGATGCTAGAAAGAAAAGGTATTAGAAATGAATGCAAATAATGTTTCTTCTAAAATTTGATCTTTTATTTTTGTTTAATCGATAATTTATGTCCGTTCTAAAATCTTTATAATATGGCTTAAGAAAACGTTATTCATATCTATTTAAATAATTTGACCTATTTCATATAATAACTGAAATGAATTTACATCTCATTTCTATTTTATTGTCTAATATTGGCTCTGCTAGGTCCAAGTTTTTCAATATTGGCCCTTCATGTAACTGAGTGCAACACTTCATACTTTAAATGGTTTTAAATGAAAAGATAAATTCTTCCTTTTTTAAGCTAAATGTGTTTAGAATCAAAGATCACTCAGATTTTAGGCAAATTACAGATTTGATAGGAGGATACCAAGTTGTGACTCAAATTTATCATTTTCCTTGCCTTAATGGTGCTTATGCTTTTTTTTCTAGTGCTTTAAACATCAATAGGAATTATCACTAACAAAGCATGTTATTTATTAGTGATTAAAACTATAAATACATTAACCTGGGTTCTTTGTGCTTTCTTGGGTTGTAAATATTCTGTCTGCAACTCGTAAAAAATAAATTTCAGCACAGTTTGATATAAAACAGCTGCACTAAGAAGCTTTTTTCTGCACATACTTCATTCAGGACTGTGGAACATTTCACCATGTGTAAAACAAACAAACAAACAAAAAAAAAAAGCAGATTACCTTAGTTGACTATTAATACATCCATTTTCTTTACCTATTTGTTCCTGAGCTTGAACGAGTAGGAGCTGGTGCCTGTGTCCAGCAGTCATTGGACAATCGGCCTGTTGGAGGAAACTGGACAGCATAAAAAAAACCCAGCAGATACACGAGGAGAACTTCTAAACTTGGACTTGACTTGGAGTTGAACTACAACCTTCCTGCTGTGAAGCAACAGTGCTAACTAACGATTCCACCAAGCAGCCTGACACTGCTTTTACATAAACTGCACACAACGTTTTACTCTTAAATACTGTTTTCCTTGAACTCAGTATGGATCGGAGCATTCAAGACTGCTTTAAGGGAAGCAGAGAATTAAGCCTCTATTTTAATTAGATAATATGTTAATAGTGCAGCTCTTTGCATAGCTGTGAAATGCTGAACACAAACAGGTGAAAGTTTAGTATTTTAGAAAAAATGAAAATCCATCTATGTGCCAGTAAACACGAAGACAACATAAAGAATATAAATGTTTAAAACACATCTAATTATAAGGCTTATCTCAGTAGAAGGTGTACTCTTTTGATTTATCATGTGGTTTGCTTCTAAATAAATTATTTCCAGATCATGTGTACAGTGTTTGGTTATAATCACAAACTTATAAAAAGGAAGAGCTAAATTTATTCTGTTCTTTGCCACCTCATACTGTATGTTTTTATTCCTCTCACTATTTTTGTGAACTTTCAAATCTTATCTGTTAAATGTTCACAGCATTTATTACTCTACTGCTTAGTGTAATTCCAAATTCAACAAAACAGAAATAAATACTCAATATATTCATGATTTAAAAAAAAATTGAAATATGACTTAATATTTTTCAACAAATCTTTAAATAAAAAAAGTATTTTAATCACATTTGCAAATTTATGGCACTTTACTCTGAAGTAAATCATGAGTTTTAAAATTAAAAACATTAAGAACTCAAGTATTAAGATAAAATTAGGAAATAAAATTCAAAATCTCTAACATACTTTTGGGGAAAAAAGTCACAGAAATAAATCTCTGGTGCTTTAAATATATGTGTGTATGTGTGTGTACTTGGTTTTGTTTTAATTTTAGGACCTTTTCTGGACCGGTAGTCCATATAGAGACCAAAGCTCGGTCCTAATATTGTAGAAGTCTTTTTTTAGGTTAGAGGTTAGGTTTAAGGCTCTGGTGTCCAATCCTAGTCCCGGGGGGCCACTATCCTGCATGTTTTAGTTGTTTCTCTTCTGTGACACACTAATTTGAATGACTTAGTGATTAACATGTTTCTGCACAACTTAAAGACCTGTTGAAGAGCGGGGAAACTTCTAAAACATGCAGGATAGTGGCCCTCCAGGACCAGGATTGGACTCCACTGCTTTAGGGCGAAGGTGTGGATTGAGTTTAGATTAGAGTTAGGTGTGTACTTGTAATGGTTTAGGATAAGAGTCAAGGTTAGGCTACAGAATTTAAATAAAACTGAATGTAATGTCCTAATAAGGATAGAAATATGAACTTGTGTGTGTGTTTATGCGTCATTGTGGTAATGAACCCCTGGCCCTCAGTTTGCCCTCTGAACCCTCGGTGGCCTTGGAAGCAGGAATTCCAGTTAACACATCACAGATCAGTTTTCTTTTCTTCTCTTTTTGTGTTTGTGTCGCTTCTCTCCAAACGTTGGCTGGGCGTCGACGGGCTCCTGACAGCCACCGGCCCTCTCCCCTCCTCTGTTTTCCTCTCCTCTTTCTTCCCTTCCTTTCTGTCCCTCTTCTGTTTGGGCTTCTCTTTTTTGCCTCCTCTTCTGCTTAATTGAGTTGTTTGGCAGGCGGGCTTGTCAGACAGCACCGTCTATGTGGGGAGTCTGAGGGGCAGGGGGGCACCCGCCATTGTGCTCCCAAAGACGGGTTAGTTTTTCACTGTTACTCCTGCATGAGTGAACATGGCCCAGATTAGAACTAGGTTGGGGCGGGAGGAGCTGGAGTTAAATTTATTAAATACTGGGAAGTTTTCTGGTGCATTTTCTAAAATGAGAATTGTTTACATGTGCATCAATTTTCCCTTTAAATGTGTTGTTTTTTATTGCAGTGATTTACAAATTAGGTAACGCTCAACATGTAAACGAAATATTTAACATATAACCTGACAGCATGATGATTAGTGACATAAAGAAACGGTAATGCCACCAATCCCAATCTAAAACACGCCGCTTGAATGTTATTTAAAATGTAATTTATTTCAAATAAGTCAGTGTAATTTGTGTCCATTGATGCAATTTGTGCTTTTAATAAATGAGAGTGTCTTGTCAGTTTTAAGTGCTTTGCAAACCCATAAATGTAATCTCCATATGAAAGTGGAGAGTTGTCTGCTTGTGAAGAAGGCAAACACTGAGAGAGTGAGGAGTCATCAATCATGAGGAGCGAGCAAAGACACAGCTGCACAGAAAGTTTATTTTCTTTTTTTCAAGTGTCTTTTAATCTGAGAAACGATCATGCAACCAGAAAACACACACACACACACACACGTTCTTTTTACATGAACATAACATTTAGCTGTCCTGATTAATTACAAAATAATTTTATTTTAATACAGCATAACATTAAGTACAAATACACTGTATGGATATTTACTTTTTTCCCCTTCATGCTGTTACAGTTTCTTTTGTTTGTTTGCTTGTTTTGCAGCTGTGTTCAGGAGCTTTTCAGTAACCTCTGAAATTTTATCCCAAAATTGACTGAACTTAGTCTTTTATTGATTGAATCTGTCCTCAAAATGAACCACAACTAACTCTTTTCTTTGGTTTAATTAAACAACTGAGTTATTATAAACGAAATTAAAAAAGTAAACTTGTCTGCTCATTATGTTAATATAAAATTCAGTTGTAACATTTTATTCTCATGGTTTTATATTTTATTTTTCAGGGCATAATTAACAGTTTTTACAGTATAACAAATTACAGACTCGTCACAACGTAACAAAAAAAAGACCTCATTACAGTATAATTTTTAGAGTGTAATATTATGATAACATATTGTTTAAACACAAAGAACCTCTCATTACAAGTATATATAGTAATAACATTGAAAACAGATTGTTACAGCATGTTTTTATTAAAACATGAAAAGTTACTGAATAATGTGACACATTGTTGGAGCAATGTTTTCAGATGCTGCGGTTTTATTTTATTTTTTCTGCAAAATGCTTCCTTATATCCCTGCTGTGGGTTAAAATGATTTCAGCTATAACATGTGCACTTCATTTAACATTTATCTAAAAATTGTGTAAAAACGAAACAATAACTCCAAAACACAGATCCAGACTTTGCAGCTCATTTATTGAGCACAACTCTCAGGGCGTTTTACACGTTAAAGATGAAACAGGCTTTTAAGTTGGCTTGTCGGAAACAGTGAAGGATGTTATCAGTGTAAGAAGCTGTCACTGTTGGTGGAAAGAACAGAAACAAACAAACAAAAAAAACTGCACAGTAAACTAACAGGTGAGGTTTTATTCATCTGTTTTCTTGTTTTGTGTGTTATTTGTATTTTGTGACCACAGGAGGAACACACTGATCTCCACTCAACGGGACCATGAACCTGTCCATCTGCTCACACACACACTAAAACACACAGTCAAGGGCAAAGGAGAAACGTTGTTTGTGTATGCAGGTGTGTGTGTGTGTGTGTGTGCTATAAATATTTTTCAAAGAGTGCCGTGCAAGTCAGTTTACATGATACAAGGTCTGGACCAGAGCCACAAGATTTCAGCTGAGTCCCAAAGGCCGCTTCACCTTTCCTTCAGCACACACACACACACACACACACACACATGCATATATACACACACTTAAAGATGCTGTGACAGCTACATCCCTCAACCCCACCCTTCCCTCTGAAACACACACACAGCTATCACACAGCCGTTCTCTTTCTGCTGACCAGCAGAAACCCAGAACGCCTCAACCCAAGGACAGCGTGTGTGTGTGTGTCTGCTGGGGTTTCTGGGGACCACAGCTCACTCCTCCTCTCCTCCAGCCTGCTGGAATGCCAAAACCAGCCGGCAGGGTCAGCTCAGGAGTCAAAACACTTCAGAGGAACGAGGAGAGGCCAGGCAGTGCTGTGCATTTTTATCACACCGCTACATGATTCTGACCCAGCTAACAGCAAATCCAAACCGACTTTAGTTTGAAAACAGGAAAGAGCCCCAACGTAAGGTAAAAGCTGCACAATGTGGATTTGTCGCGTTGCTGTAACGAGGGGAGAAAAGCGGTGTGAGCACGACTTAAACTGATAAACAATTTTTATTGTTGTATGAGTGGCTGCTAACAATCATTCCCACATCTGACACAGTTAACTAAATCAAGTTCAAAACTTTGAAAGGAAAACTTTTTGGGGCCAGATTGGAGCTTGTCTCTAGTACATGGTAGACTGATTGGCGCACGTTATTTCCATGTATGTTACACATTTACATATACTTTTATTTTTTATTTTTAATATTGTTTGATACTGTAAATACCGTTCTTGTTCTGCTTGTGTGTATTAATTGCGTATTTGTGTCTATTTTCATCACCAGGCTCCACATTGGAAAGAAGTATGTAAGTAAATGTGTTAACCCATGTGCTGTGCTGTTGATGGTATTTTTAATAACTTCAATCAGTCAATTAATCAAACTAAAAAAGGGTAGAATAAGTAGAAAAAAGTAGAAAATGAAGTGATTACTTAGTATCTGTTAGGCTTGTAGGAGTTAGGAACGTCTCTGGGGTTTAGTTAACGGTAAAATTGGTAAACAGTTGTGGCAGGTCCTTGTAATTGCAAGATATTTTTTAAATTTCAATATATTAAAATATGAGATTAAACGTGAACTCAACAATTCCCAACCTATTGTTTTGACCTGCTTTGGGGGAGTCAGAAACCTGTCGAAATTCAAACTATGACTAAAATGACAAACTTTTGTCGTTGTTAAAGAAATGTGAAAGGTAAATGAATTGCAATTTCTAGTGTTTCAAAAAAACTTGAATACCCATCCTCTAATTTCAACCCTCTTTTCATAGAAACTTGAGAAAGGTTTTTTTTTCTGTAAAACTTTAAAACAAAATCAGACATTTTTAATTGAATAATTTTCGATTTTATGCATTTACAGGAGGAAAACTGCACATGAAGCAGCCACACTGACTTTAGATGGTCAAAGCTGATTCTTTGATATACTGAAAAAACTATTTTACGCAGAAAAAACCTCATGAGTTCTGCCTGAGATCTAGTTTTGTAACTCTGATTCCAAATGACTTTACTGAACAAGAAGTTTCAGCACAGGGACAAAGACTACTGTGATAAAAATGCTAAAATATTTTGTCAAGAACTATTTACAACACAAAAAGAATTACTTACAAAACTTCAAACAGTTGCTACTTTTTCAGACTTTAGAGTGGTAAACATGAAATAAGTGGTTTTCAATATGATTGTGTCAAAAACAAAATTTCTAAAGGTTTATAGTATTTTTTAACATAATTTATAGGATAGATATTAAAATTTTGATAGTGGAAGTAGTGTTGAGAGTATTTGCAGCTCTTTTATATGTTTAAAAATAAAATGTTTAAAAGCCTCAAATGTTGGGACTTTAAAAGAAAATATAAAACGGCCTGTGTAAAGAGCCAGCCCTGAACAACTGCAGTGTGTGTGTGTGTTTGTGTTACTGCGTGTGTGTAATTTGGGCTGTGCATCCACCATCCTGAGTCCTCTGTTGGGAAGGGCACAGTCCATTCCTCCTGTGTGCAGGTGTCATGGCTGGACCTCTTCATTTGCATATATTTGCATGATGTCAAACGGAGCTGCTGCTGACAGCTTCCAGAGCCGACTGTCTTCCTGGACCCCGGCCCAATCCTGTCGGCACGGTCACACGGCACGGCGAAACGTGGTACGGCAGGCTCGCAGCCAGGCAGATCAGCCTCAAAGAAAGCTTCAGTGAAGTGTGATTCAGTGGACAGACGTCAACTCCAATGACCTCCAAACGTCAGAGGGAAGGCAGAACAAATAGGGTGTTTGTAGGTTATGTCTATATATACCGCATGTATGATGCTACACAAGAATGTACTGACTGCCAATCATTTATATTTATATTAAGTCAGGGTCAGCGTCAAAAACTACTGTTTGTCTGTCCTTTTAGTTCATAATCAGCTTATAACAATCCTTTTCCAACAAAACCTTTAACGGAAGAAAAAACAAATTAGTAAAAAGTTTAGGGAGAAAGCAATCCAGTCATCTAAAAGGCAGCACGTTTTTGCGACAATTAAGGCAAAAAACTTTTTCATTTCTGCCGTTTTAATCAACAGAGAACCAATTTGACTTTCATTCTCACACCATCAAAAAGAAGGAACCATCAGACCAATTAATCTAACAGTTTTGTAATGTAACAATAACGTAAGTATGTAGCATTTTTTCAGTTTTAGCACACACCTTAAATATCCCAGTTATAATCTACAGTAAATGTTATCCTCAGCTCTTTTCAGTAGAGACTTCTTCCCTCAGAACAAAGGCAGCAGCTGAAACCTGGAAATAAAATCTGAGACTTAAGTTTTGTTTTTTTATTTTGTAGGGTTTGAGATGAAATAACTGACATCACAGTCACTGTGTTTCATTGTAATTCTTAAACCATTTTAAAAGAAACTAGAAAAGAACAAATAGGAACATGTCCCATAAATAAGTACCTGTGAGTGGTAAATAAAGGTCATTATATAATGGATGGGGTGTTTTTTGTTAAGGTAGAAGATAAAGAGGAATGATAAGTTAGTGTTTTTACAAACAGGAGCGTAGATTCACTGACAGTATTCACATAAATGACTAAAATGATAAAAACTGAAAATATAGATTGCTAATTTACCAAAACTAGAATTCCTTGAAGAAATGCATATATTAAATAAATAACTCACACAGTTACCACTCTGAAAGTCTGTTTGGGATGACTGTCAGCTACTCCCACTCCAAATTTTAGCTTAATATTGGGTAAAATGACTGTGTTACAGACATATTTGAGTTTGGGAAGGATGAATAAAAAAAAAAAAAAAAAAAAAAAGAGAAGGCTGAATAGCTGTGGCGGCCATCTTGAATTAGGTTGACTTCAAAACTTGTTGCAGAAGTACATCGAATGATTTTTGAGAATTCCCATAAAATTAGCACAGTGGTTCATGAGTTATTTTACTAAGAGACACAAACAAACACACTTGTGCACACGAAGGCGATTACATGATCGCTTACTTTTAATGGTGACAGGTTATAACAAGGAAGCTCATCCTACAGAAAAGGTTCAATTGTTGTAAAAGAAATAAATAAATAATTAGGTATAACCCTTAGGCTGAGAGCCCAGCAGTCTTTGACTTGATATGATTTACACAAAGAGTTTAGCACCATGAGCAACATCTCAAACACTCAGGTAAAACTGAACAAAAACAGATCTTTAACCTGATATCAGTCTGCAGCAATCACAGTGTCACTACAAATTAGAAAGGTCCATTTTCTGAAAAATCAGAATATAGCTTATTGTAAATGCTTGCTAAAGAAAAAGAAACAAGCTTGGTCACTTACAGTAAAATCATGCAAACAATATTAATATTATTTTTAACTATCAGACAAAACTTCTGCTGTTAGTTTCTTTTTTAGGAGCCCGTGGCTAGATGGTTCAAATCATTGATTAGAGCTACCACAATTCAATAATAACTAGTGTCCTTAAATTTTAAAAGTAATTTGTTGGAGTAGTTAAGAAATACCCAAATTCAAATATATTTTTGCAATTCCTAGAGCACTTTATTGATTTTAATGTCAGTGTATTTAACTGTGCTGTCTGTACCTGTCACAGTCTGAGGTTTTTTATTAGTGGTTAGTTGTTATTAGTGGTTGTTTTGTTCTTTTTGTGGTTATTTATTCAGTTTCCTTTGTCTTCGTGCGTTCTTTATAAACTTTGCTTTGCTCCACCCTTCATCTCACACCTCTTCCTCGTTCTCATTTTCAGCTGCTTCCAATTGCCGTCATCTCCCTCAGTACTCCATCTTCCCTCCGTCTTGTTCCTTGTGATTTTTTTGTTTCATAGCATTTGGCTTTGAATGATTAGCCCTTTGTTTATTGTGTGCCAATCTGCATCCTTGGGTCCTGCCACTACAGGAAACCTGACAGTACCACATTGCAAGAATAACCTTATACCCTCATCTTTAACAGGCTAATCATTAAAGAACATATTTCTTTTAAGAGGCTTCATTAATTATTAGGTTTATAACTAAAAATTAAAAAGGATGTAGGATTTAATGCACATATTTGCATCTGTAGCAATTTTAACAATATTCTAATAATTATTTTCTGGACAGATAGCAGCCCTAATTTCCAATCAGTCACAATTTAGTTTCATAGGTCGCTAAACCCTCCCAAAGTTGTCTCACATTTCTCACATTTTCTGACTGATGGAAACTAAATTAATAAGTGGATTCCAGACATGCACAGCGACTACGTGACCATTTTGAGAGAACATGTTCAAATTCCTAGCAAGAACAAGGCCCTACAATGCACTAAGAATCCACACAAGCTTGTCCAGACATTATGGGAACTCCATTGTTAATGCCTTTCACAATATGTTGGCAACAGTTGCAACAGAGATACAAGCTTTAGTTTGGTTGAAAGCCAGCTGAAAAGTGGAATCTTCAAACCTAATATACGTCTTTGCTGTTGAAAAATACAGACAGATGATATGTATTGTTTCACACTGATGTTGTTTCTGCTCATTTCTATGCACAAAATCAAGATAATGTGTTCAGTTCAGGTGTCATCTTCTCACCCATTTTGGTAACTTAGTCAGCCACACATGAGCACTTTTTGTGTAACTTTTGTTACCCCAGATGAGTGTACTTTGTAGCTACAAAAATCTCAAACAGACGTGCTAATAATGATGATAGAAATGAATGAAAGAAAAACTATGTAGAATATATCATTTGGAGCTTTGGTCTTATTTGTAATTTTGCTATTTCCTACTTCAGATATTTGTAGGCGTAAGAAACTTCTTTGTACATCGACTAAGTAAAGAGAAGCAGGTTTTATTATTTTTTAACTTTCAGCCTTGTCAGTTTTCTCTCCCATGTCTCCTTCCACCTCCTCTCCACCCTGAAAATAAAACAACAAACTAAAGGTGAGTCAACTGTCCAGTCTCCATCTAAAATAAACTGCCCTTTACCCGCCCCATCCTCCCTCGTCCTTCTGTCCTCATGCAAGCTTTTGGCAGTCGTGTCGGACCTTTCAGAAAGACTTGTTTGGCCCCAGATTTCTGGACATTAGGTGCCAAGAGGCACAGAAGCCAAAAGTCAGAACGGGCTCTCTCCTTCGTTCCTCGCGCCGTCTCATCTCTGCCTCCTCGGCAGGTGTTTGTCATCCCCCGCTGAGCCAAACAGACGTGTGTTTACCAGTTTACTGTAGCTGGCCGGGGAGGCTTGTCGGTGTGCCGGCCAGCGCTTTGTCTCTCACACTGTGAAACACAACAGCAGTTAGACTTCTCCCTGACAGCATGCTAATCGTCTGATTTAACTCTCCCATGTTTAATCATGAGGGGAAACGAAGGGAGCCAGAGATTATGATAATTGCTTCAAAGTCTTTTCGTGTTAGATCCCATCTGTACACTTTTAGAGTAAGGTGTCACTTTGAGCACGCCTGTTTCTTCTTGGCGAGCGAGTCTTGATATTTTATACACTTCTTGATCCTGCTTCCACAAAGGAACCCTATTCAAAGACCAATTTTGGGTAGATCTGTCAAGAAATAAAATTTTGTGGTCAAGCCATGAGAAAATATGAAAACAGAGAGTTCATACTTTAAAAAAAACATTTTTATGATATCATCTTGAGATGGTTACCTTAATAACTCATGTTAACAAAGTTTGTTTTGCACTTAAAGCAGTATAATATTGTCATTATCCTAAGATAACAAATCGTATTTTCTTAAGATAACAGGCAAATATATTCAATTATTTTCACCTAAAAAGTTTATCATGAGGACTAGAAATTGTGATGATGAATGATTCCTTCTTTAGCTGAGATCAGGATAGTAATCCTAGCAATCTTTTCAAGATGCAAAAGTCAGATCCTTCTAAAGTGTCATGATCATATTACTGAATCACTGAACTGGGTGCGACACCAGAACCATTCATTTTTGCATCGTCATCATGTTGTCATCTTGAGAAAACAACAAGTGATTTCTCCAGATAATTAGATAAACCTAAATTGGGAAAAAAAAAGAATGGCCGACTCAACTCACAATCTCGAGAAAATCTCATCAAAACTAAGAAATGCAAGCTCGGCTGTTTTTGGTTTTTCTAAGCAAATACTATTTTTTTTTTGTATTTACCAGCATGCAGTGAAGCCCATCTACATGATGAGGAAGATGTCTGTCTGGGATCGCTTTTTACCTGAAGCAACAACAAAGGGAAATGGAGGCAAACAGAAATGTAGGAAAGGTTTTGAACATCTTTCAGGCACCTTTCAGACTGAATGATGACCCCAGTAAAAATAAAATATAAACTAGAAGGTAGATGGTCTTTGTAAGGTGTTGGCAAAGTCTGTCGTTGGCTCTCCACTATGCATGATGGAGCATTGGTCCACGATAGTTTTAAGCATACACAAAACTTCCATAGCGAGGTTGTGGTTGGTGGTTTATTGTCGAGGTTTGTTATTGACGTCGTAGGTGGCGTGTGAAAGAGCTTGGTTGTTGAGAATTTGAAGCAGGACTGGCCACAAAACCATAAATATGGCAAAGTCACAGAACCAGCCTAGAATAGATGTGGTTCCTGTAGCTGCAGCCTGATATGGTCTGAGAGTTGAGCCAGAGCCGGTGCATATGATTACCTTCACACTGAAGGTTTTCCACGTTAGCTGCGAGCCAGCCTCATTCTAATAGTTGGTAGAGACTGTAAGGGGTTGTCAGTGTGAAAGGGGCCTTAGCTGGTGAAATTAGTTTTCATTCAGAACCAGAGCGGAGGTTGCAGACAACTAATAAGAGGTGTTACAGAGTTTATTACCACGGACGAGAAAAACAGATGAAGCAATCAAACACTGATGTAAGAACGAATCATTTCTGCAGCTGTGAATCAACATGCAGGTCTGATGGTTGATAGTTTGGCAGAGGACAAGAAGGACATTTTAAGAGGAAGCAGTGACATTTTTGGACACTTTCTCCATATTATTTTCAGACTCATATTTTCAGACTTTTTATCCATTTTTGAGCCGTTTTGACATTAAAACGTCACGTTTATTCACTAGTCCTGTTTATTGTATCTGCACGTTTATGTATTGAATGAAGGAAGGATTTTTTTTCCCTCAATTTCGTTTTTCTGCAAAAACAATTTTGCATTTTATGAGAGTGAACATCTACCTCGAAAAACTTTCACGAAAACATCATCATAACATATCATAACACTGATCAGAATCCCAGAAATTTTTATCACCTTAACATTTTTTTTTCTTTTTATTATTTTGAGCCTAAATGATTAAAGTTTAATTTATTACACTGCAAAAAGTGTTACTCATAATAAAGAATAATCAGTTTACAGAAGCTGGAAACCCCCTGTGTTATATGTTGCAAAAGTGGACAGCAAGGTGTCTATGTTCGCTCTTTGTACATAACTGATATAAAGTAATATTCTGGTCATCTAAGCAAATATTTAAAAAGCTGATTTTTAGTTTTTAGAAAATGCAATATGCAACAGAATCTATAAGCATCATTGTTTTTCTGTAATTTGTTTTTTTTTCCATACTTATTAAGATTTGGAAAATACTCAAATTAAAGTTTATACTTTTCAAGCCTGCGTGGTAACCCTGGGGTTTGAGTGAGTTTCTGCACTCAGAACATGTGAGACTCACAGACACTACGGCGTGACGAGCCGTCACAACAATCAGAACTCTCTGTGACAGAGACAATGGTGGGACTGTTCGACCACAGACGTACAAAAGTCCCGGCCATCTGTCTGCACGCCGCCGCAGAACAAACAGTGTGCTAAACGCACAAACACACTCACTGCTGCCACCTCCAGAACAAACAGCCCTCTGCCTGCTGTCATACATGTGCAAACTCACATGCTGATGGTTTGAACATGCAGATTTATTTCATTCTTAAAAAAAAATTAAGTCTGTATCCTGTTACGGCAACAAGCTGTTTAGGTATTTGATTGTTTCTGTGTTGGAAAAAAGAATGTATTGTTATTGTTTTAAAACAGGTTTTATAAATAAAAAAAAAAACAATTAGGATACATTAATGTGCCAAATCCATGACACATTTGCACATTTGCTGCTATTATTAGCCAGTAGCAACAAAAAGTATCATACTTTCCTTTGCTGTGACGCCACATGCACACAAGGAGCTTTACATGTGAATACACTACATAATAAGTCGAGACAAAAAGTGTGTGTGCCTGTGTGTATTTGTGGATGCATTCATGTACCAGCAGAATGAGATCGGGTCACCATACAGTCTCTGTGACAGCTGAAAATTGAAAACACTGCTGCTAAAGAGAGATGCCTCTGTTTCTCTCACTCTGTGTGTGTGTGTTCATTTGTTTGTCTCTTAAAATATCTCACGAACCACTGGACAGAAACTTTCAAAAAGTAATCATAAATGTACTTTTGCAACTGATTAATTTTTGGACTCAATCCAATTCAAAATGGGCACCACAGCTATTTGACCTAAGGAAACACAAAAAAGGTCTAAAACTCAATCAGTTTTATTGATCTGATAAAATCTGGTGTGGTAGTAGTTGAGAGTGATTCCCATCCCATAGTTTTGCCCAAAAAAGCCACAATTCTGTCCTTTTTCAACAAAGAACAATGACCCTTTTTTATTATTTGGGCATAAAAAACAGCAGATATTTTCAAGGAATGCTAGGCTTTTTTTATTCTTATTTGAGTTTGTTTCCTTTTAGTTTACCATATGGTTGAGTGGGTAGTTAAAGGGTTAAATAAAGCCCTTGGACTTTACCTGCATATGTTTTTCCTCCTTACCTGCACATTTTACCACTTCGCTGCACCACAGTGGATTAATGGTGTCTTAATACCACTCCAATCTCAAATATTTCAGATCAGTTCATGACAAAGCTATTTTATGGACTTTTACAATGCTTCCAGCTTTCGTTACACAGTTATTCTGGCAGATATATGATGATATTCCTGCAGGATGTGCTTCAGGCCACAGTGGAAATGCTACAGCTAGCTGCTACTGACAATTTTGGTTGAAATAACCATAAACTTCAACGTGAATAACAGTGTGATGTGAAACCGCTTAAGATGTGAAGGTTTATAAACTAGTGTTCAGATGAACCTTTTTGACATTTTTGAGATTAAAGTTGTTTTAAGTCAGCAGGAATCCACTTCACTCTGAGCTCTGCTCTGACTAGCCGTTAGCTCATCAGTCTGGTCAAGATTAAACTTAACTTTTTCCAAACTACAGTAGTTTAAATAGCTATTTACAACAGGTATGATGTTAACTGTTCATAACATTTCCACGGAACCTCAAAAGATTTGAACTAATCCTCTTATCTGTGCTAATGAGAAAAATTAAACAAACATGTTACAAAGGGTGAAAGTTTTTATTTTCAAGGTAGCTTTTTAAAATTCCAAGTTTTTACCTTCTCGGAGGTTCTCAAAGTCAATATTTGCTTTGAGTTTAGTATTCAGTTAGACTATTCATTGTTTTTGGTACAAATATTTTTTTCAAACACATGATTGAAGCTAATAAAACAAAATACAAGCTAAGTACACCACAAAGATTAGGCATTTTCTGTCTTCTCTAAACATTTAGTAGATTAATGAAATGTTTTCCTTTGTAGGAAGCTTGTTCTGACTATAAATACAAACTGGTGTTGTATGCATGTGTGTGCATGTGTTTTTTTTAAGCCTCAGTCAATTTATTATATTAATACAAACACAATACAGCCAGCGAGACCAAACACACACCTGCAGCCAAACAAACAGAGGAGGCCCTCATATGACACCCTGAATAGTGTCACTTCTTTCTTTCTGTCGCTTTATATTCTTTCTTTCTTTATTTCTTTCTCTGTTTCTCAGAGCAGCAGCAACAGGCTGACCTCTATAATCTGTGTACCATCAGCCTGACGTGCACAGAGACGTCCCTGTTCCCAGAGTACGAGACAGTTGGCGGTAACAGTGTAATTCACAGTGAGAGCTGTCACAGTGAGAGAAGCAGAGACACATTCACTGTCCAACAGATGGCTCATACATGCTGCAGACTCTGACAACCTTCTATTCTCACACTCAGATGTTTCAAGGAGCAGCAACTGTTTCAATGCTTGTTTGTTTTGCAGCGAGATGGCAGAAAGCACATTTAGCAGATGGAAAGTTGCGACACTAAATTTTCCTGAGACTTCTGGACTTCGGCTGGACTGATTCCCATAATCAGCAAAGAGTTTGGGCTTCTTTTCAGCTGAAATAAAGCACACATTTTCACATAAACACCATTTTTACAAGCAATGAAGTCTTTTTTTTAATTTACGCCACAGCAGATGTAGACTTTTTGTATTCACTGACATCAAATTTAACTGCGCAGCAATGAAGAAAAATAACATTCAAGAGCCAGAAGTTTGTATCCATCTTCACCACCGTGGCTCTTTTTTCACCTTAAGGAGGAATGAAAGTGACTAAAGTTCATCAAGTGCTGTGAAGAGTGACAGTAGGCTCAGTGTGAACTCTCATAAAGTGGTGCTTGTCAAGGAGAAAACCTGCACATTCAGTCTGTGACTGATGTGGTTAATATGCTTTGTGGAAACACTTAAAAACTCCTCCAACAATAACAATAAAAAAATGAACCTGTACATTTTGTTTCCAACAAACTACGTTACCAAACGCAAAATGTGAAAAACAGAAAAATTACCTGAACTCCACATGTGAAAATCACATGTTTGCACAAGTTAAAACACATTAATTTAATTTGAGACATATGTGAAAGATGTTTGTACATGGGAAAACACTTTGGAACAAAAAAGTCACATAAACTTCAAGTGTGGAAAACCAAGTTTGCACAAAGTAAATCAACATGTGCAAGATGATTTTTTTTTATTTTTAATGTATCAAATCTAAACTATTAAATTGTTATCTACTATTGGCAATTTTTTTTAGGAGGGGTTCTGTGGTGAGGTTATAAACAATTATGATCCTACTTGTTGTAGATAGCTTTTGAACAATCAGTTTTGAAAAATAATAATCATAATAAGTTTAATTCTGGTTGAACTGATAAGCTCATGGCTAGTCCGAGCAGACTAAAGTGCATGTCTGCCTTCTGTAAGCAACTTCAGAGTCAGAAAATTTCATAGCAGTTCATGGGAAGGGTGTTATATAATTCGCTACAACCCTAATTTCACATTACATGGTTATTTAGATCAAATTCTATTGTCATTTATGAGCACAAAAAGCAGCTAGCTGTAGCACTTCTAGTGCAGCTTAGGAATGTCTGGTGGTATATCACAATATTGTGTAATGTTAAACTGATGGCGTTGGAAAAGTTTTCTGAAAATATTTTTCACATGAACCAAAATCTCTAAAATTGAAGTTGTTTTAGGATGGAAGAAATCCAGTTTGTACTAGCTGTTCGCTCGCCAGTATGATCACAGGTAATTGATCATAACTTTTCCACATAAGATGAATTATCACATCAACTATGTAGTTGTAGTGGACAAACAGAAAGCAAAACAGGAAGTAAAAAACTGCTGTGTCCAGGATTCAACTTACAATTGAAAGCTGTTGAATTTTTGGCTAAATTTTCCACAAAATGAAGCTGTAGTTATTTCATTTATATTTCTAACATATTATAGTAACAAACAAACACATCTCAGACACACAAAAAAAGTTTTTTCTGATTGTTGCAGCATTTAAATGACAAGTCTATGGGGCACCGTTTGTAAAGGAGCTTGTGCTCAAAATTCATGCCTAAATTTTGTCACATTTAGCTTCAAACACTGTTTTAAAATGTAGTGTTGATTTTCTGATGTCACTTTTTACGACATTTAGCTAGTTACATGTAATTGTTACAGCTACATGCTAAATATAAATCTAAATGCTAAATGTTAAATCTAAATGTTAAATGTTAAATCTAAAT
>NC_051435.1:21720071-21784684 GCF_001649575.2 Kryptolebias marmoratus | reverse complement strand
TTAACATTTAGATTTAACATTTAGCATTTAGATTTATATTTAGCATGTAGCTGTAACAATTACATGTAACTAGCTAAATGTTGTAAAAAGTGACATCAGAAAATCAACACTACATTTTTAAACAGTGTTTGAAGCTAAATGTGACAACATTTAGGCATGAATTTTGAGCACAAGCTCCTTTACAAACGGCGCCCCATACAAGTCAGCATTTCTTCTGTAAGAAACTGCTAACACCAGCCTCAGGATATTGTTTCCCAATTAGCCAAACTTGCGACTGCTAGCAACATCTGAAACAACAGCCAGTGGATTCAGCAATTAGCTCCAGGGCGGCCCGATGGGAGTGGGAGTGTCCTGGCAGAGAGAGCAAACATCAGGGACGAACCAGGACACGGAGCGCGGTAGACACAACTAATTTCCCTCAGGAGGACGCAGATGAACACACAAGCACAAATGCATGAATACAAAACACACACATACAGACTTATGCACATAGACATGCATTCAGCTTCACACACACACACACACACACACATACACCAACTCTATCCATCTTTGATAAAATCCCAGGAGAGCTCAGGGTTGTAGCTAGTAGCTGCAAACTGATGGTTGACCAGTGTGTTGTGTTTTCACTGTCGTATATCTAATGAGCCGGTGCCAGTTTCACCAGTTAATTTAGCAGAAGACACTCGCACGCTGACTCACACTGACATTTATAGGCAATTAGGACCTGAGAAAAGGGGTTGTCTGCGTGCATCTGTGTACGCCTGTGTGTGTATGGGGTAAGTGCAGCAGTTAGGTCAACTTTTTCATCAGTTCATAACTGACAGAACAGCCCGCTGCTAATTTTTGCATACAGATAATGGGGAGACATTACTTTAATTGCAGTATGACTTGTAGACATTCAATTCTGAGTATTTTACAAGGCTTTTAACAAGTGCAAATAAGCATTGGAGCATTTCCGTGCACACTGATATACACTAAACTTTGACTGTAGCTTTCATACAAAATGTAAATGACACAATTGTACACTTTTTGATACTTCTTTCTATTTCTTCCTGTGTTTGATTACAATGAAAAGTATCATCATTAGATTGAAAAAAGGTCCAAAGTCAAAACCTACCTACTAAAATCACATATTTTAGTCTAAAGGAGTCACCTCTTCTGACACAAGAAATTATTATATCAACTTATTGATGTCATTGAGAAGAATTTCCTGTGCAGGCTTTTAATGAGGCGGGGCTCAAAAAGTTGTTGACTGAAGTTTTTATGTTTGTTTAGCAGTATGTTGGACAGGTTTTTGTACTTTTAAGCGTTACGTTGAGCCACTTCTGCTACATTATTACTTTGATTATCAGTTTAATGAACTACTGAGCAGTCCCCAGCACAAAGCCAGTCTTTTTAGATCACTTTGTTCAGTTACTTTGAGTCACTGACTAATAAAACTGCATCAAAAAGGTTTAAACTGCACACATCTACAAAAGTGTGCAACTGTGACATTATTGTTGAATACTGCAACGATATCAGTTGTGCAGTTTCGTAACATTTTGCTTTCTCCACTGTCATCATGACTCTCACAACACTCTGTGCTTTAGCATCCTAACCACTATCTGAACCGTTTGAGGGCATCGGGGACAATTAGCGTCCATCTGATTGATATTCTTGGTGTCAGGAGCATGAATTCACGGCACTGGGAATACACTTCCAAGCAGTGCAGGTAAATCAATTTTGTGCGTCTCTGAAATTGATGTAAATATTGAATGTTCTAAACTTCTTCAGGGAGTAGAGTCTACTCTTCCTCCTTTTGTAAACAGCATCAATGTAGCATTTACTCTTCTATTTGTTGTCCAGCTGAAGCAATATATGTTGTCCTCCACCTCTTTTTTTTTTTTTTTTTTTGTATTCTGCTGAATAGTGTCTCAGTAAAGTCCCCTTCACACTGGCTAAAGACCCATGTGCCAGAACATGGATGGTCTTTGCACAGTCTTGGCGAGGTGCACATTAGGAATGTAGTGGACTCCCTGCTATATGCGTGATAGCTTGTGAGAAGCTGTGGATGTTTTTGAGCATATCCAAAGCTTCAGTAGAGAGGTCAGGATAACTTTTTTATATGGTGGTAGTGTATCAAGGTCCTGCGTGGACGGTGAAGGAGCATGGGAGGCAGTATATCCATGGTTGTCTACATTATGCTAGTGTAGCATTATCTTCTAGCACATAGCTACATCCTGATGCTGTGTGAGCGTCGTGCCAGTGTAGGTGTGGAAAGTGTGGAAAGGGCACAAGAGATCATATGGGTAATGTAGAAACCAGCAGAGGAAAAACTTTCTGGCCAGAGCTTAGAGCAGAGCAACATCATGGGTGTTTCACATTAAAGGAGGTTTATGAATTTGCTGGAGTCTGATTATATTTTAATGATGGGCAAAATCTGCAGATACAGAACTAATCCTTCTCTGTACAGCCCCACAGCAACAATAAAAAAGCTCTTTTCCAAATCTACCTAAACACATAAAGACAATCTGTCAGGTTCACATATACTTTATTGATGGTTTAACTTTTCTGCATGTTTGCAAGAATTACTGCAACAGAAAGAAGTAGAGATCACTGGTTGGCACATTTCACATTAAAACATCCGTTTATATCCATGATATTTTAGAAAGTAATGTCTCAAACATCTTGTGCTTTGCAAATTTAGTGCTAACAAAACCTGACCTCTTTTAAAATTCTTAAAGGCCTTACACTTATTTAACCACTTGTGTCTTTTCTTTAAAAATACCAGATAAAATTCAATCATTATACCTGTATTGTCTGGGAAACGCAGTCAAAGATGTTTGAAAATGTAATTAACATGTCATAAGTTCTAAAGGCCTCACATGAACCCACAGCGTCTCTTACAGCCCATCAAAGGTCCCCTAACAGATCTGAGCGGCGCGGCAGCGGTCGCCTGGACGATCTTTTGTGATGTAATGCTGCTTGCATCACACTGCATCTCCCCCAGCTGATGACAGTCAGTTCTGTTTCCCCTGCCAGCACATCCCAGCTGCTATGAGGCAATGTAGTCCGCCAGGCACAATACGGAGCGTCAGCCCTCAACAATGGAGGAGCTGTGCTCCCTGGATGGCATCATTGTCACATTTTTTTTTTCCTTTACAAGGAGGGGTTTGTGGGTAGTTGCTTTTGTTTTTATTGTTATTTTGATTAAATGTCTCTTTAGATTTGCAAATTGGCTGAGAAGCAATAGAGCAGCAGATGATGACGGACAGCTCGTATGAAGACTAGACGTAGTCGTGGGAAGAAGAAGGGATTGGTTCAATTTATACTTCAAGGTTTAAGGGATGTCAAACTCACTCAGCGGAGAGTTAAAGAAAAATAAAGTTTTCACAAAAGATAGTGGACTTAAAGCAATATCACGTAGACAACAATGACTACACAATACATCTTTAGGGATATCTCTCCCATTTCAGTGTGCAGCTCTGGAAAAAAGAAAAAGAATGTGACTTAGTATCTTATCAACTGTAGATAGATCTTTGAATGATCTTAGCTTGGAGAAATAGATTAATTCAGACTAGACTGATGAGCTAATGGCTAGTCTGAACACAGCCAAACCAAAGTGAGTTGCTGACATCTTAAAACAACTCCAAGCCTGACAAAAAAACAGTGACTATTATGTACGGTATTTTATAAAGCTTTAGGTCATCATCAGTTTCTCAGCACACAGTTATTTACACAGAATACTTTGGTTATTTGAAAGTACAGCAGCTAGCTGTAACATTTCTGGTGCGGCATAATGCATCGAATGCAGGAATTACACAGTATTTTAGCTAAAATTACCATGTAACACAAAATGAACAGTGGTGTAAATGTTTGCTTGAACTGTTATGAAGTTTTGAAGACTTGAAATGTTTTGGGTGGGCAGCATTTGCTTCGTAAGCAGGTTCACCTGGACTGTATTGACAAACTAATAACAGCTGGTTTGGTTTTGCTGTCTTAAAACAACTTTAAAATTTTATAACCGTGCAAATGCACTTGATCGATTTCACACTACATTGTTATTTTTGCAGAAATAGTTTGAAATTCCTGTTGGAAGTGCCCCAATCCACACTATAAACTGCAGCTAGCTGCTACTCCCACTATTTACACTTTCAAATAACCACAAATTCTTTGTAAATATCTATGTATTAAGAAACTGACTGTGGTTTCAAGGTCAAGTGTTTGATTGAACTTCTATAAAATCTTGGACATTTGAGTTGTTTTAATGAAGCAGTAATCTACTTTGGTCTTTGTCTTGCTCGGACTAGCCTTTAGCTCATCAACCTGGTTAGACTTTAACTCTTTTTCTTCAAGCTGAGGTCATTCAAACAGCTATCTCCGACAGGTAAGATAGTAATTGTTCACAAACATTCCACAGAATTCCATTTTAAATTGGCCAAAATATCCCATAATATCCCTAAGCCTCACTTAATTCAAATCAAAGGAAGGATGTCTAACACTAATGCATAAAACTTGTTAAGTTTTGCGTGTGTAAAGGGCTGGAATATTTTTGAAAGCAAGCAATCAGTTTTTAAAGTTGATTATTTAGAAAAGTGGACGAACTTCTGCATCTGAGAGACTTTCAGGGTTAATTGTTGACAGCTAAATGTTGGAGCCGGAGCATCTCTAAAACTGCACGTCTTCTGTGGTGTTTCTGGCATCCATGCCCACTAAATGTGGTTCAAGGACACCAACCAGGAGGAATGATAAATCAGTAGCATGGGAATGTGAGCTGAATGCATGAATGGTTGAGAGTAGCTGATTTAGTTATACAAGAGGGGGTGTAACTATATATTTATACTTAGATTGTAAGAAAAGCCATTTTTAGAAGCTAATATAACAAAATAAGTAAATAAAATCACATTGAGAGGTACATCCTTTAAAAGCTCATTATTTTTCTTCATTTTGCAATTAAACTGATCATATTTTGCACATAGAGCTGATGATGAACTCATCCACATACAACAGTGTTGTAATGAAACTCATGCAGCCTCTGAACTGTTTAATTTTCTGTAAAACCTGGGATTCTTCTATGTTTATTGAGAATGCAGCACTCATGAGGCTTTACTTCCATCTCTCAGACTGTAGAGAACAAATGTAAAACGAGACTTTCGGGACCGTTCCCCGGGATGTGCTTCTTCATCTTCTGTCGTCACGGGCCGAGCTGACGTGTGTGTGAAGTTGTTTACTGGGTGTTTTCTGCTCTGTGGACACATTTCCTCTGCACATGTTCTGAACTTGTGTCTCGGTAATGAGGCGCCACGTTTACCTGTGAGGAACCAGGAAGAAAAGTTTGCCCCTTTTTTTAGTCTTTCAACCTCACATGTGTGCTGTAACAAAGTAACTCCTGCCCCCCCCCACCCCTGACACCTTGATGTAGAGTTAAAGTCATAATCCCCCCTCTCTCCATCTCACCGGTTCCCTCGAGCTTTGCCCGTCCTCATTAGCGGGTATTTTTCCCATGTTTGTTAATTGTGTCCTGCTTTTTGCACCACCTGCCTCTCCCTCCCTCCCACCCCGCACCTCTATCGCTCTCGTCCTCCCCCCCTCTCCCTGCCTCCCCTGCTCGTCTGTGCTTTCTAACAGCCACTAATTGTCATCATAAGGATGTGTCCGCTGTCACAACTGGAGAACAGACTGTAGACCGACAGTGTGCAGCCTGGCTCCTCTGGCCCCTGGAGGCCTCTGCGCTGCCGTCTTTGGGCCCTGAGGACCTAAGCAGGCAGGAAAGCTCCCTCTGCAAGTGTAGCTAATAAAGACGGGGTGAGGATTTTCCCTGAATGGCAGAGAGAGACAGTGAGCTCCCCACGGGTAAAGTGGGAAATAAGTGTAGGACATATTAAGTGTTAGATTAATGAGATGAAACTGTTTCTAAATGCTACAGGAAGTGTTTAAGATTTCTTCAACTTTTGCGATTTTTGCAAGCTAATATTATTGTCTCACCTTAAATGATACCTAAGGTTTTAAATATGCATATTTTTAGTTTAGCTTTAGGTGGGAAAAGGAAGATAATTTTTTTGTTTCAATACAACAAGTACCTTCTTTAAAGTGATTTTTATATTTAAAGGTTTTTTTTATTTGAATTTTTAATTTTCTAACTGAACAAGTGTTGCAACATGGTGAATAATAACACACAAACATACATAAAACTGACAAAATATGTGCCTGTACGGCTGATTGTACGCAACATACCCAAAGGGTTGGAATGCAAGGGAACGAAACAGAATCAAACAAAAAAAACCTTCTTAGGCTCATGTGTCTGGATCAAACCTTCATCTCCCCCATCTCCAGCTTTTCTACAAGGAATAATGAGAATAAACAAGCAAAGGAAATGGATGCTTCCAGTTAAATTATTATCTTAATTAAAAGCAGCCATGCTGTTTCAATGCACAACGTTGAGTTGTCTCTGAATGTACACACCTTTCTATTGAGCAAAAGTTTATCCAAAATCTGAACCAAGTTAAGTAAAATATGCAAACATGTTGTTCAATTAGCAGAAGCATTTGGGCTGGTTGATGAAAAATTAGGAATAAACTGCAAACTGTGAGCATTAACAAGCAATTTGTAGTTAAAGAACATTTATGGATTTTTATCATTTAGCCAGGATTTTCACACAAGAATCACAAACTATAAAGAAGTCAATAATGACATAAATGATTACAATTTGTGTTTGAAAAATGTAAAATAAATACCAAGCTTAAAATATATGATTTCTGTGCACTAACTCAAGGCATCATAACTGTTTGTTTCATTGTGTTCAATGGATCCAATCATAACCCCAAGTCTGAATATAAAACATACTTTATTCATAAATACATTAGGAGCTTTAGTAGTCCTTTTTGAGTACACCATCTTAATATCAGAACACTGATTTTAGATATTCATAAGCTTTTCATACTTTGCTTTTGTGTTGAATGTTATTTTATAAAATTGAATAGATATCTTCATTTTCCTTTTGCTTGCATTCAACCCTGTTATCTTAAAAAATATGTTTCTTTTCACATTTATATTTCTATCAATGACATTTAGGTTCTGTTTGGCACTGTTTTTGTTTTACAAAGTGAAGGTCAGCAGGAGGTTGTTAGGCTGGTCGGCTGGTGTATAAAATGTCCACTCTCCCACTGGGACCCAGCATTTGAATGTGTTTTAGGCAATAAAAACAATGAGTATGGTTGATAAAGATTATAGAATTGGCTTATTTTTATTTATAAAATCAGATCTGATTTATTATGTAACAAAAAGCTGAGTTCTTCAAAAATATGAAAAGTATAATTAACCTATACCATAGTACCATATTTTTTATATTAATAGTGCTCTGCAAATATTTGATATAAACAATGTTTATTTTGTTTCCTGCACCACATTGTTGTGTTTAAAATGTATAGAAATATAGTTTCTGGGTGACAGTGTTGTTGTCTGTGCTCAGGCGAGCATGTGTCTCAAACATGAACGTTAGTGTTCGTGTGTATGTTTGTGTGCACGTGGGGAATTTGTGCTTTGCGGCATGTGTGCTCCCAGCATGGAGCCACGGAGGGGCCCGTGCCGGCCAGCTGGAGGCTCAATCTGTTGAGGGGGTTCGCTGCTCAGTGGTGGGAGGTCGGCCGGACCCACAATGATGCCCCGACCATTTGCCTCGGCCTCCCCTCTGACCGGGAAGTGGCGCTTGGCAGGCTCAGCCAGGGACTGACAGCTCGGCACAAAACCCAAACCATAAGATGCTGCGAAGGGAGGTGAAGGGGGTGGAAGGTTAGACGTACAGGAGAGACATGATTGGAGAGGATATGGAAGTGGTGGAAACTTTGGGGAAGGAGGGGAAGAGCAACAACAACAGCTCACTGTCGACTGCAGAGAAAAGCATATTGAGACACGCTAGAAGGAAAAAGAGACATTTAAAGCAAAGATAAATAATTAACCCTCCTGTGGCCTTTGGGTCAAATTGACCCAAACTTAAAAGGGCTTCTCTACCTCTCTTCATCTCTCTCTCTGTTTTGAGGGCTTCAAGAAGGTTAAAGCAACATATTAACAGTATGTTTAGCCCTAACAATGAAAAATAGCTAAATAAAATAAAGTTGAGTCTATTGGTGGAAGAAAACCTTTATACAAACGCTATATACAAACTAGAAACCTTTTTTTGTGTGTTCAAGTCGTTCAAATTTGTAGCTACAGCAAAACGGACTAACTATTATCTTTAAAATACACTTTAGAGTTTCTGAATATACTGTGAGCTGTTTATAAATTATTAACTATTGTAGCAGAATCAACGTGGCGAGCTGAGACATCTGTTTTCTAAATATATGGACACATATACACTTTTTTAAATTCACCTTTTCTGTTTTACTTTTTTATAATGTGTGGCTTTTTATGCTCTAAAAGACTGACACAAGAAAACACTGGATGCACACCAAAATCAAGCAGCTAGACATAAACATACACTTTCTGTCAAAAGTTTGGATGTAGCTAGATTTTTTTTTTTTCTTTCAAAACAGATGTTTATCTAAACCTTCATATGCTAACATGTTTCCTCAGGCCTATGTGGGTTTTCTCTGGGAGCTCAGGTAAAAAAAATACAGTTTTCCTCAGTCATTAAGCGATGGACAGACTCTAGAAAATCATTTCCACTATTAAGACACAATTTTATTTTGTTCTTGTTAAAATAAATAGTTAATTATTTAACTATTATTTAAAAAATCCCCTCCGCAGAATCAATAGCCACCTTATTGTGGAGAACAGGTTTGAGTATCCCTATGATCCGGTTGTTTTTTTTTACGGGATTTGGCCCCTGATAGGGTCTCCTATGACAAACTGGCCTCAGGGGAGGAAACGGGCTAAGGACTAGCCAAAGAATTGATGGAATAAGATCCTATTAAAAAAGGTAACTTTGCTCATAATAGCTAAACCAGGGCACCCTGCGGGAGCTCATTGGCGAGCATCTGGAGGTCCAGCCTTGATTCCTGAGGCTTGGTCAGGCCCAATTTGAAAAAGCTACAAAAAGCTACCTCCATGTGGGCCCACCACCTGCAGGGAGAGAAGCTGGGATTAGTTGCAGCATAAACTTGCTGGCAGGTAAGGGTGGGTGCCAAAGCGTCCTGATTTTCAGCATTATAAACGAGCTCTAAGAAAGTGGAACGTTTCCCCAGGAAAGGAACCTGAACTCATGTGTGGTTAAGCAACAGTCTGAAAACCCACATAGGCCCGAGGAAACATGCTAGCATGCGAAGGTTTAGACAAACATCTATTTTGAAAGAAAAAAAAAAGATCTAGCTACATCCAAACTTTTGGCAGAAAGTCTCTTTTGAGCTACTGTATCTTCTTTGCAACTAGTTTTAAGGAGAATACTTAACTTCCCTCTTCCCTCTCTTTCATGTGATGTGTGTTTTTTGAGGAACTGAAAAGTTCTTTACAACACAGCAAACTGAGCTCAAAACTAGCAACTTTTTATGGTCAAATATTAACAAAGTCACAATGTAATTGTGGGTCATGTGTTGTTTAAAGCCTACACAGCAGACATGGGCTGGGTAATGCAACGACTGGAAACTTTTTCCATCATTAAGCTCACAAACTCTGGCCTTCACTGTTGCCTTTTAGAGATTTCTATTAACAGTCTATTCGGTGACAAATACAAACTCTAAATATCACTCTGGAGCTGTCAAAAAATATTTACGTAGGAATAAAATATTGTAAAGAACATCAATAACAATTGGATTTGTCAGGATAGAAATTAACGAAAAAGGGGGAGAAACTACTTAAAAAAGATCAAACAGTTCTTACCTTCCACTTTTAAGATAAAGTAAACACAGCATGAGTTGAAGTAAAAGTTCCAGGCAGACAAATGTAGGATGATGGACATACTTTAAGCTCAATGAAACACAGAAAATTTACATTTTGATGAGATGTCACTCTTGAATGTATTTAAACATGACCAGCAATGGAACTTTTAAAAAGGTTTTCCAGACACAGAACAAAATGACCATAGGTTTTCATACACTTCACTGTCATATGTATGTGTGAGTGTGTGTATTCATGCCTTTTCTGTGTGTATTTACCAGAGCCGTTTGCTGCTCTCTCTGACAGTTTGATGCAGGGCATCGAGGTTACATGTGAGGAAGTGCTTTTAGCGGTCACCAGTCTACAGAGGGGACGCTAGCTGGCACCATCTGGTCCTTAGATCCAACGTTTATCTGGCACAGTCTTGGCCAAAGTCCATACCTGCTTGTTACACAACCACACACACACACACACACACACTTTGTGGGGGTCAAGCTACCCTAAACGGCAGGCTGAGAGCAGATGTCCATCAACCCTCCCTGTCCAGTTAATTAAACATCACAACCAGTGAAGGAGACAACTCACACACACAGATGCACACATATGCACGAGCATACTGTACAGACCCACAACCAAACAACCCAACGGCTGTTTGACGTCTGCATGGACATCAGTGTTTGTGTGTGAAAATATTTAATGTGAACCCGACTGTGACCAAAGAAAAAAGAAAGATCAATTTAAAGCCCATTAGAGGATCGAGAGATGATGTATCACCTTGTTTGAACAGTAATACTGAAAGATCGAATTCCATTTTCCAATGGTAATCCTATTTCTAAAATGTATTCCCCCACACCTTCCTCCACTTTTCTGTTTTGTTGCCTTACAAACTTAATTGGGTTTTGAATTTAATCTTAAGTAAAAATTCATTTAAAAAATGACATTAGTCATTAATTATTAGACATTATTATTAATAATTAGACATTAGTACAATTTAGTTCTAAAAATTCTAAAAACTGAAAATCTAAAAAGTTGCATAAATAGTCATCCCCTCTTTTTAACCTTCAGAAGCCACATCATTAAATAATATTCACCTGAGGGAGGTCTAAGTGTGACGTGATCTCAGGATATAAACACTTGTTCTGATAGCCCTCAGAATCACAACCAGTTCAAAACCTCTAAGCAGTTCAGGCTACCACCAAGCAAGATACATCATGAAGACCAAGGAACTCTCCACACCGGTCAGAAACGAAGTTTTGGAGAAGAACAGATCAGGGTTGGAGCAATAAAAATATTCCATAAACCTGAACATCTCACAGAGCACCATTAAAATCACTATTATGAAATAGTGAGATGGGAGAATCTGCCCATAGGACCATTATAAGATACACAGAGCTGAGCTTCATGGAGGAGTGACCAAAAAAGGAAAAAAAAAATGTTTTAAAAAAGAAAAAAACAGTTAAATGTTCTGGGTTGGTCCAGTCAAAGCCCAGACCTCAATACAGTTGAGCTCTCTGCTTTGATTTAAAGATTGCTACAAGCCGCATCCATCCAACTTGAAGAAGCTGGATCAGTTTTTCCATCAAGACTGAGCAAAAAAAAAAAAAGTAACTAGATGTCCCAAGCTCATAAAGATGAACCTGAAGAGGCTTGAGGCTGTGCCTGCTGCAAAAGGTGGCTCTACAAAGAGTTTACTTTGGAGGTTGAAAACATGTCTACACACTACTTTTCAGTTGTTGTTTATTTTCCAGTTTTACTTCATTAATTTGGAATATTTTGGATAGGACCATTACTTATATCCATCCATCTTCTTTACCCTCTTCTCCTTTCCGGGTAGCAGGGAGCTGGTGCCTATCTTCAGCAGTCTATTTATGTGAGAGGCGGGGCACACCCTGGACAGGTTGCAAGTCCAAAAACCCATTTAAATTCCAGGTCGGCAGGCAATGAAATCAAAAGACTACTGGTGGGCAGGAGTGAATACATTTCCAAAGAATGATTGGTAAAAGACAGGTAAAAACACTTTGTGAGCTATTCATACAGCCACGAAGAGCGGCAGAGTTTTCTTGATATTTGTTAGTTTAATAAGCACAAGTTGCCCATATAATCAAATAAATGTTTAAACTATTCATTTGAGAAATCCTAATTTTAGAAGATGCATAACATGTATCATACAAATAGGCTCTTCTTTTTCAAAAAAGGTGCTTGCTTTTTGAACTTAAAATTGCGGATCCTCTTTGGACTTTAAAATAATTTAAAAAATTTTAAATCTAAAATGAAAGCCACTGAACATTTCTCACTGATTTTCCTCCCCTCATTAGACATGTTACTCCGGTTTGACGCCAGCGTGTTATCGACGGCGTCAGTCGTTGATTGTAGCTTCATGACAGGAACGGTGAAGAGATGCTCTGTTTCTCCTGCTGGTGTCATCACAACAGGCAGTGGGGTGAAGTAAGGGATTGTGTGATCCAATGAGGCCTGCTGTTATGAGAGACTTCAGCCGCTCTCATGAAGCTGACATCAGCCCATTGCCTCATTTTAGCACATGACGTACCGCAGCTCAGAAACCCCAAACTTCATTGCATGTTTCCATAAGTGTTTATTAGACTGTCTCTGTCTGAGAAGAATATAAAATTAGGGATCAAATAAAAATCCTAAAACACAGAAATCTAAGATCAATCCAGAAAATTAGCTAAAACACATAATAATAAAATAGAATGATTACAAATTTGTCCATAGAGTAACACACTTTGTATATTTAATTAGGCTGCTGCCTAAAATTTCTGTTTATATGGTCAGTTTTACATGATTAGTTTAAATCCTTATTTTTGAATCCTAAATTTAATTAAAATTAAGACCCACTGATGCATTTTTAAAATTGTAGCCTTTGACTGGTGTGTTATCCTTTAAAACCACTGATTCTTATTATTTTGTGCAAACAGTAAACAGATATTTTGGTTCTCAGGTTTATATCTGTCGGCCAAATGTTGTGTTCCTGCTGGACGGAACAGGTTTGTTGGAGTCCAAATGAAAAAGCTCTGATGTTCTCCTCATTTCATTTCATTAATCCACAATGTGGGCAAATCGCTTTCTCTGTGTCTGCTTGCAGGAATAATTAATCACAGAAGGAGGAGCAGCGGAAGCTCACAGTGGTTTAAAGATGTGCAACTTTTGCACCCTCTCCTGGTGAAAGCCTAAATGGTGTTTAAATGGCTTAAATTCTTCAGACGTAGACAACGGCACACAAACCCTGGTTAAAGACATGAAATGTTTCTACGAAAAAAAAATACCTTCATTTACCAACTAATGATTAAGGCTCTGGGGAGCGCAGCTCATTGACAGTAAATAAATAAGCAAATAAATGAATAATATGTAATTAATTATAGTTATACAGGAAAACCCATAGAAAAGATCTGTAACTTTAGTGGGCACGACAGAACAGAAAAGGTTTAAAAACACAGAATCTGGCTTTACAATTGTTTCTCTGTTATCTCCATGGTAAAGCACTAAATAATTACAAAGAATTAGCACAAGAAATAGCACAAAATAATCTTCTAAGTGTCTGATTTTTCCCTAAAAATGAGTCACTATGATATTAGTTGCCACATGCCTTTATTCACAACAACACTGTTCAAAATAATTCAGAAAAAAACATGTTAATACTGCTGAACACTATGCATAGAGGACCACAGAGTGTAAGTAAAAATAAGAAAAAGGAGATAACACATGCAGAGGTTTACTTTTGAGGTAAGATGAAGGGATTGCGAGTTGCATGAAGCATCATGCGTCAGAGCACACAGTCGCCAAGTGGCCTCCTGCCAGATGTTTTTGGTGCTGTTTGTTTTTCCGAGTCTTCCTGTGTTGTTTGTGACGCTCTGCGCCATCCGTTCAGTCCTTTCAAAGCAGCTGCTCAGTGATCACAGCCGAGCAGCTCCCGAGACACCCTGTGCTGCCGGGGCATCATCCTGCCAGCAACGAAAATCATGGGGCTCGCAAAGCGGTAGAAGTGGTTTCCTACGACCACTGTGACTCCTTGAGGACCACACATGGCGGCGTCAACCTTCTTGAGGAGGGAGAGTGGAACCTGTGCTTTTACAACACGAGGCGTGACCGACATATCCACCTCATACATGTGTTCATCTGAGATGGTGGAGAAGAGGGGGGGGACAGGGAGGAAAACACGTGAGCACGTATGGATGTGAAACTTGAGAAAGTAAAACATTTAGGGTTTGAACCAGCTTGTTTGTTGATATAACAAAAGTATATTTAATTTATTGTAAATTAATGATTACAAAATATGAGACATTTTGACTCAATGAACTTTTTCACACTAAAAGTTATCACTTTGGAAGTTGTGTTTTAAACTTTTATACACTTTATGTTATTCTGAATCGTATACCAACAACAAACTGCAGCGATATTGATGCTGATATTGGTTTTGGGCTGATATGCACACACAAACACTTTACTTTCAGTGAAATGCTGCCATCAGGTGAAAGTTCATATGTTAACAGGCGAAAAAGGTTTAAACAAGTAGAGCATCACTATAATGGTCTAAAACTCAAAGTGGAGCTGATTTGATATACGATGAAACTTTTTTTTTTTTTTAATTTCTTATCAGAAACTGGATTATATGACAAAGTTTGATTTTTAAAATTTGATTTTGCTTAGCAAACTGAATATTTATAACTGATGACTATACACAATCTATCCAGTCAGCTTAAATGCTGGTTCTAATCAAATTAAACAGTTACCCACCTCAAAAATACTGACTGAATTGCTTTATAACTTTATAATGAGGTAACTTTATTTATGTGTAAGACCATTTACAAAAACTACAGATTTAAAGGTAAGGGGATTTTTAAGTTGAAGCTAAAGACTATGATACTGTGGGAAATTAAAGGATAAAAAATATGTTTGCTCAGTAATAACTGTACAATAATGACATCTGCTGATGATAAGCTGTTAAAATAATTTAACAGCATGTAAGTGTGATGCCCATTTGAAGTTCTAATTTTTACTTTAAATGTTATATACCAACTAATTGACAGGTTCAGTTTGTAAATGGTAAATAGCTCTCATTTAGCACATTCTAACCTCATCCAGATTCAGCAAAGCTCTGTACAGTGTGTTTTTTATTCACTCATTCATCCCCACTCATACAGCATTTATTTTACTGCCTGTTACCATGATAGGTAGTCAGTTATGTAATGGCTTGTGTGTGTGTCTGTTAGCAAAATACTTTATGAACCAGTGGATGGATTTTACTGAAACTCAGAAGGTATTTATTGAATCTACATTTACAATTGATTAACTTTTGTAGTCAACTCGATTCAAGATGGTTGCCACAGTTAACTGACGTCAACACACTCTGAGCTCTAACAGATCACATGAGGTCTTTGTCTTTGTTTACATAGGATTTTTATATTCTTACTAACACACCAATAAGGATATTTGGGGCAGTGGTGGTGGGGTGTTCGGTGTCTTGCCCAAAAACACTTCAGCATGCTGCAGGAGCCGGGGAAAAACCCAACACTCCAATGGTATGGAGTTAGAAGTAAGTCAAATGGGGTTTTCTAGTTTAACTCAATGGATTTTTACTTTTGTAATACTGCAGTATGAGTTGCACACCTGTCATGCATGCAGAATTTAATGTATTAAAGAATGGGCACAGCAGTTTCACCACTGGAGGGACTTTAGATCCATCCGCATGTGTGAAATTTATACATAAAATGCACGTTTTCAGGACAAAACAACAAGGGCTTGGTGGACTTCCTGCTACCATTTGTTGTGTGAGTTTCGTACCTTTGATAATGTGAACAATGTGATGGTCTGCGCAGACAAATGCGGCTTCAATGGGGCCCTCGATGCCCAGCTCCTCTTTCACAGGCTTGGGATAACCATCCAGGTGAGTGTGGGGCTCTCCAACTCTGTAAACATAGATTTGGTCATCCTGAGAGAGAGAGAGAGAGAGAGAGAGAGAGAGAGAGAGAGAGAGAGAAAAAAAAATTAGTGTTTTTACACTTTAAGATGACAATATGGCAGCTTCAGAATGTTTACATTACCTTGATCATGTAGAGGTGATCCTGATAAGAGAAAACAGCATCCACGTCACTGTGCAGCTCTTTGAAGGCGTTCTCGATGGTGTCAACAGTCATGTTTTTGTCGGGGTCTTCCCGAATGAAATGGTGACCTGTAAAATCGAGAGAGTCCTTGGAGAGTTGGTAAAAACTGTAAAAGAAATGTCTAAAGATGTAAAGACACCAACATCTTTAATGACATCCAAGGTAAAATAGCTGTTTTGTTGTCCTACACATGATGATTTGCAGTTTAGAAAAAACTTTTTATTCTATTTAAAAGGATATGTTTAATGATTTTCTCTAAAGCAAGGTGAATTACAAACATAATTATATAGTTTAATTCTGTACACTAATGTCAGTAACAGTAATAATCTAAATCTGAGTATCATAAGGAACCACGTGCCTTTCAATAGTCATTTTAAACATGATCTTCTTTGTATACTCACATTATTTCACCATATCACTCAGTAATTTAAAATATATCAGTTATTGTATTTCTTTACTAAAACTAGTGTACACCATACTATTTTGTTTTACTATAGTTAACATTAGTTTCTGATTAAACAGGGCTCCACCAATGAAGTTGGACCAAAGAAGAAAAAAATTTAAAAAGAAAGCAAAGCAAAAATGTAATTTTGAGTCACAATGAGCTCTACAGCTCAGATATACGTCACAGTAGAAACATCATTTAAAGTTTGAATGGGTCACAGAAAGCTGGACTTTATGTGTCTGAACTCATATTTTGACATGTCTGCTTTTTACACAATCCCAGTTTTGGTTTGATGAAGTCTAAAGATTTCACTACAGAATGTAATGAAGTCGCACTATAAACTTTCCAAAGTGTTGGCAAACAAAATCTTGTTTTTCAAATTTTACACGTCTAATGCAGTTTATACCCCAAAATGAAGGTATGTTGTTTCTCTCTGCATTTCTCTGTTTTCAACTTAACACAAACAGTTGAAAATGTGAGGAAAGCCTTGTTCAAAACACCTATCAGCATGGCTGAATGGTCTCATTACAACTCATTTGCGTGCAAACAGAAGTGTTCAAAACAACAAGATGTTCAGGGATACACCAAGTGAAGCTGCACAAAACTGTGTAAAAATCTTGTTCACGTGTGTTCTGGTGTCATTTCTCACCTCTGAAGGCATAAATGTTTCCAGCATCGTCGGATGTGATGGCATCCAGGTGAACGTGGCTGCAGCGCTCTCTTTCCAGATGGTCACTGTCGTCACCTGAACACCAATCAAACACATTAAAACTCCACTTTAATTCTGCTCAGAGGCTTGGTAGGTATTTCATCACTACTATGCAAGAAGGAGCATTCCTTGGACATTTTTTAGGGAGCATTTAAACTTGTGTCAGATTTACAGAAACATTTGTGGCAATACACAGCAGCTACAAATGTGATGCTCGAGTATAGATACAAATACATGGAACACCCTTTTGGAAAGCTGCAGGGACTTTAATGAAACAAAAGTGCACATTTCATGTAAACCAAGTGCAGAGTTATTTCACTTACTAAACTTGGGGCACCTTACGAAGTAATCACGAGTCTCTTTGGGGTATTTCCCATGGACTTCCCCGGTTTTCGGGTCGAACTTAGAGAACTTGTGCCCGTGGAAGCAGTAGTAGTGATCCAGAAACCGGAAAGCCACTGTGCAGTTGGGCATATTCTTGAACGTTTTTTCGTGTACTTTCTTGTCTTTAATATTGAAGTGGTAGATCTCGTCTTCTACGGGGAGGAAGGGGTGACATACAGTTAAGATTTCAGGCGATGACTTTTAAAGTTTTAAAGTTATTCAAGCAGTGGGAACAGCTCTAAATTAAAGCCAAATATCAAAGCTCTACCCTCAGTCATATCCAAATCAAACTCAGTCCACAGACATTATGAGACAAAACTTGTTACAAATAAAAATGCTTGTCTTGTGATCCTTCAGAAACATGCAAATTACACACACTTACCCTTGAAGAAGATAACAGAGTCTTCATCACAGTCTGGTTCGGGACATTCCACAGCAGCATCCAGGTGGTCTGGGATTCCAGGAAAGACTTCTGAGATGTCCTTGGGATAGCCTTCCTCCAGCTTGTGTTGGTAGTAAGCAAAGACTTTGTTGTCCTGCATCAAACAAGTGCAAATGCCAGATTAAACAGTAAACATGTTGTACTATCACTGCCAAAATACAGACTCTATCATACTCTTAAAGCACAAAAAAAAAGAAATTTACATGCATTTTAGGAAGTGAATTTTATTTCCTTGTTTAGTTGTCTGCCTATATTTATCATTGGAGCTCCACACTATATGTCCTTGACGATACTTTTTCCAACTGTACCATCATTGTCTTTTTGAATTGCTGTATGGCCCATCCAAATGTCTTCTTTATGCAAAACTCTGCTCTGATCAACTAACTAGTCACTGGACCTCACCAAGAAGAAGAAGATGCGGTTGTGGTGGGTGGGATCATCCTTGAAGTGCATTCGGAAAGCAGCATCTACATGGCCCAGGTGGTGATGGTCATCCAACTCAGCAAAGGACTCATTGGACAGCTCAGCTTTGCCACTGAAGCCCTTGTATAAGAACTGACCTGATAGGGAAATTCAGCAAATAATCTAAACAGGGTTGTTTTTTTGTTGTGATGCATGGCATTGACATGAATTTAAAGAGATGATCAATCAGATGAGAGAGAGCATTTAAATTTCTACTGTATTCTGACAAAATAGATCTTATGATGAGCCCTACCCACAACTTCTCATCATAAGATAGCTTACCTTTAAAAAAGTAAGGGATTCCCTCTTCATTCTCTGTTGCAGCATCCATCTCAACACCCTTACAACAATCTATCAAATTAGCTCCACCATGGTGATCCCCATGGTGTCCATGGTGATCATCTTTTTGTCCATGGTGATCTCTGACAGAAAAGGGACAATAATTTAATATCTTCTACATATTGTATACAGTTAAGCTGCTATACATTTAGTATTTTAGACGCAGTTCATGAAAGGCAGAAAAAAATGCACTTAGTTTTTTTATGGTTTGAATGTAATTATTTGTCTGTAATAACAAAGAAAACAATACGACTGTAGTTGTCCCATCATGAACTCACTTCATGACAGTTAAGAACAATAGCAATATCAACAATATCACAGATAAGGACCTGAGATTCTTCGGTCACATCAAATGCAAACTGTGTGTAAGGTAAATTTTACTGTTAACTTTAAGCTTTAAAGCATTACTTAAGGAGTCTCCAAACTACAACTGAGATTAATAATCATGCATTTACTGTTGGCTGCAAAAAGCCAGAAGTACAAGATTTTCAAATCTTCACCAAAGGTTTTTTAAACTTTTTAATCTGCAAAATACAAGTCACAGAAACTTGTGATCCGAATTATTGCTGGTTGAAGTATACAAGCTTTGCTAGTACACCATTTAAAAAGAGCCTTGTAAGCCATGAAATAATCTTTTGTGCATTTGTCCCTGTTTTAATCTCTTTGTAACAGTTAGGGATAAATGTGCTGTTTGGTATCATTTTAAAAGTTAATTTGATTTCTGTCGATCTTCTCAAGATTCCTCACTTGAAGCTTCCTTATCCATAATGGGGACCCAACCCCAGCTTTGGAAACCTATGCCTGAAATTGAAAGAGCATTAGTGACTTCATTTGATGCAATGTGCATCAAATTTAGTCACCATTGCTTGCTTGGAATACACAGCAAAAACAATTTAAGATTTGGTTTGCTGCTCCGTAGGAGTTGGAAATCACAATAAAGTTTTCAAACTTCCTAGCATTTGTTTCTTTAACTAAGAAGCAAACCCACTTACTGAGCCAGTGTTAAAGCAAAGGCCAGGCAGAGACACAGGAGCAGCTTCATGATGAGGTGTCCTCTGGTCCGGGAGACAAGAGAGCTGGGCAGAAGATACAAAGGCTACTGCTGCTGCATCTCTTTATAGTCCAGTCCAGCTCATGTGGGTGGCACCACATTGCCTACGAAATGAGGAGGTTGGATTGGTGTACGAAAGTAAAGAGTTTATCCAAGACGCCCACAGTGTTTGGTGTTCAGATTAGAGCTTCAGGGTCTATATCTCTGAAGCAGCAGAGGTTCATAGAGTTTAGAAAGCTCTGTTTTAACCATGAAAATCCAATCAATAGATGATTATCTTGTGGCTTTTAGATAACATATTGGCCATGCAAGAGCAAAGTTTGTCCTATAGATGTCATTTTCAAACTTTAAAGCATTTAGCTAAAGTTACAACCCACGTTTATGCAGCAACTATTTTAGTGATATTACCGTTTTTGCATTTTAATATCAGCAAATTTCTTAACTGGAATTTAAGACATTTGCATGTGTTCATTCATGTGTTCAGTTTTATGCATTCTAAGTTCTACTGAACATTCCATGCATTTGACGGAGCTGCAGGCAGAAACCGGTCCAGGTCTGGTCCAACTCCTGGTGGTAACCAACCAGAATTCCCCCTCCAAAATAAATAAAAACTGCTGACAGCTGCACTTTACAATGCTTACTATAAGTGTTGTGTAATGCTAGCATGGTGAACATTAACTGAGAACTGTAGATCAGCCTAGAACTGTGGAATTATAAACATTTTCCATGTGCACTACAAATAAAATAAAAAGATCTTTATTTTCAGTTTTTGGATCCTTTAAATTGCCTTAACTATATTGAGAGGTTAGCTAAACATTAGCCCACCTCTCTCTGACACCACCTAAAATTTTTAAATCTACCTTCCTGATCTGATGAAAGTAAATTTGCATAAGAAAATAAGCTATTTGTAAATTGGGCTAAAATTACGTGATGTTCCACTTAAAGCTTTTCCTGTTGGTTGGCTAACAGGAAAATGAATAGGCTATTGTGTAGCTCAGCAAAACATGGCCTCAAATGTTTAAATTCCCATCAGCACAGCTCTGAAGGCTTTTTGTAAACATTAAAAATTTCTGTGATCACCTTGTATCTTTGTCCATTTATCTTTCTGAAAATTAAATGGTCCTTTTCCTTTCACCCATTTCCTAAATCTAAGGGAGACATAACCACACAAACAAGGCGGGTTAATGTTAAACAATGTTGCTCCATGTAGGTCTGCACACACACCAGTGATTAGGGCTGGGGCTGCAACCTTGACTTTGGGGGATGACACTTTGAGTCCATCACGTCGTATTCATTCTGTTGCCAGCATGTTGAAGGTTTCTCTTTACTTTGTCCATGAAATCAGGTACAATTAATTAATAATCTAAAGACAGAACAACAAGGTAAAAAATTCCCACTTTTGATGCAAAACCGTGAGTGAAAAGGCGATTATGGTTAGAACACTGAAAGGTAAAACCACGTCTAGCTGCACTCATTTTTATTGTCCTAATTTTTTACCATGGGAACTAGATGTCAAAGTAAGCTTATTTTAACATTTTAAAATTGATACTACATTAAAGACCCTAATTCCAAATTTAGCTTGAACAGGACAATATCAGTAATAATTAATGTCTTTCTAATTTTAATGATAATAAATTTCAAAAATATATTTTTATATTATATATAAGTCAAAGTAACAATACTAATAGTAACATAAACAATAGCAATAAAGTTAGCAAAATTCTGTATTGTTATATTTTTTGTTTTTTTTTGTTTCAGACGAGTATTACAGCACAGTGAGCAGGCCTTCAACGAGCTCTATCCTGCCAAATGAAAGCTTTAGTAAGGAGTAGACATTGTTTTTAATAGAGCACATGCGTGACCATGTGATGGACAATGGAGACCTGCCTTTAAACCTGGCAGAGCTCAATGCTCTGCTTTGAACAGCTAAAGCAAACAAAAAATTGTTGAGGATGGAGACTGCTGAGAAACTGACAAAACACTTTAAGCAGAATTTTAGACCGGATAAGGTTACTAGGAAGTGGTTAACTCTTGTTGATGTACACAAACATGTCAAAGACAATTAAAAAAAAACACAGTAAGAGGGGCCGTTAGATTCCGGTTTTATAAACAAATGAATGAACTGACTGGAGCACAACACAAGGCTGTCTACTCAGTTGTTTGTTTCAGTCCAAGGTCTCAAAGTGCAGAGGCCAGAAGCACTTGGAAAAAAACAGCGACCCAGTTCTTGCTACACCAGCATCTGACCATAACACCAAACAAGGACAAATCCCAATTCCCATACTACCCGCAGCTTCCACCGACAAAAAATGAAAAGGGGAAGATGAAGTACTTGAGTTCCTCCGTCACTCTGAGGAACGCAGCCAACGCTGTCATGAGGAGACTATAGCGTAGCTCAAGTAGGGTCAAGAGGGTTTAAAAGCCCCAATGATCCAGTTGCTGTTGAAAATGTTGTTTTCATGTGAAACTGACATGGTTGTTTTTTTAGCAAAAGATTGAAACAGTCATTGTTCAGACTGTGTTTTGCACATTTTTGACTACTTTTTTTTGTGTTAAAATGTTGAAACTCAGACATTTGTCTTTTTACTTCACTATGGACTAGAGTTACATGAAACAGTTTAATTAACAGTACATTTTAGGAAAACAAAGTGTTTATCGATACACAAGTTTTCTCACTTCAGCTAACTTTCAGGTGTTGCATGCGGATGATCCTGGCATGTTTCCGATCCCCCAAGGCACAAGTTATGGAGAAAGCAGGCTGCCATGATGATCATCACCACTGTATCGATTCTTGTGTTCTGAATCTCACGAAGGCGTCTCCATCTGCACTTCAAATGACTAAACCCTTGCCTTCTGTGTCTGATCTGGGTGTTCTGCTGCTCGTCTGCTTCTGTTAGAGCACCATTGTCACGTTTGGGTGTCAAGGCTTGTCCAATGTCTGCACTGTCTCCCAGCAACAGGTGCTTTCCCATCTTGTTCTGCCATGCTGCATAGAAGTTGGATGACCTCAGCATCCTCTCGTCATGGACACGCCATGGTGGTCTAGCGAAAACGTCAATAAATTTCCGCCTCTCATCAACAATTCCTTGAAAGAGGATGGAGTAGTAGGACTTGTGGTTGATTTAGACTCCTTCTTTTATTGGTGGCCTCTGCACCCTAATGGGACACCCATCGATCGCACCAATGACATCACCGAGGCCACAGATGAAGCGAAACGCAGCAGCAGATGCAGCTTTTTCTTGTGCGATGGACCAGGAGATGAATGCCTGTCCCATTGTGCAGATGGTGCTGAGTACATCTAGAATGATCCTATGTGCTAATGACTGGGATACATCAAACTTGTCAGGAATCTCCCTGAAGCTATTCTGACTGGCCATGCACCACAGGACTATCAGGACATTTTTGTTTATAGATACTGCTGCTAGACCTTGACTGTGTTCTTTACTAATGTTTTCTCCTGCAGCTGCGTCAGCAGCTATGTGAACTGTGGCTTGGTGAGCCTGAAGTGGCGCGCAAAAGTGTTGTCATCCATATTCAGCATCACCTCCCACTGACTTCCTGTCTTGATGATGACTTGGTTTCTTGCCAGCGGAGTAGTGTTAAGGAATACTCTACAATTGAAAGAAGGTGTTTAATTCAGAAAGAAAGAAAGTAAACAATGAGTAACAATTCATCATCATTTCACTATTTACCATTACGTGTTGTTTTTGCTGATAATTCTACGTTAAAGAGAAAGTGTTAAAAGAATTTGTGTGCAAAGAGCAAGATTTCATCATCATTTCATTAAACAGTATTATGTGCTTTTCTGCTGTTAACCACAACTTAGAGAGATGGTGTTTTGAATTAAAAAAATAAAAATAAAGCAATAATGTTCAATGTTTCATTAACAGTTCACTATACTTTTACATATTGTTGTGCTAACTACAGTTCATCAGAGATGGTGTATTAATCTGCAACATTTCTTAACATTGTTGTGCTATGTGACCACTCGAGGTGTTAACTGCAGGTGACAAAGTCTTTCATTTGTACAAAGACATACGCTACAAAACTAAAATACCTTTGGTGCCTGTCTTCCTCCTCCAACATGTTTTGTGAGTGGAGTGCATATCTATTTAGTAGGAATTTATATTCAGAAACTGCCAGAAAAACCAAGACTTGGCTGCTGGCGTCCATCTTGTTTCCGACTCTCACCGAGCGGGACAACTGGAACACGGTAAAGTGGGAAATTATGTCACTCCGACTTCCCAGCTACAAATTCCAATGTAAATGGAACTTGCCATAAATCCAGAGGGACTTGAAAATGTTCTACAGGAAAACACAGGTAAGCAAATATTAGACTTTTAGAGACACAAGGAAATACTAGATGATTGTACACTTCAAATCACCAAGTGACTTTCATCAGTCCAGTGAAGAATCATAGTGCAGCTCAGTCTTAAATATGTTGAAATAATTAGCTGGCATTGTTGTCAGCTGCCTTGGAAATGCCCTCTCAGCTCTTGCCCTGCAATCAAGGCATTTAGTGGAACAAACAACCAGAAAGAGGACAAGAATCCTGACAGACTTTGGAGTTGTGTCATCTGATCTGTGGCCGTATGTTTTGGACACTTGGGTGAAAACAGGAGCAGAGCTGTGAACTGATCCCCACCTGGTGGTGAGTTGGATCAGATGGCGGGGTAGAATACTGGACAGGCCCGCTAGACCGTGTAGTGAGGGTTTGCTGGGAACGCCTGGCAGAAGAACCCGTCAGAAAGATCTTTAACTTGTGCTCAGTAAGCAGGCTAACTATTATGAGTGATACAAGCTGATGACAGTGGATTTCTCTAAATGTTCTGCATTTAAACTCTGTAGCAACATGTTCACCAGTAGACATGCCACACAAGTAACTGATTTTATAATATATAAACTAACCAAAGCGTAAAAAAAGGTTTATTGCTGCAGCTATCAACACTTTGTTTGAGTAAGGCAGCCATATTGGATTTTGAAGTTGGGGCTAATGAGAAGCTTCACTTTCCAAATCAGAATTCCAACTTCAAGGAACATTCCTGTTGATTTGGGATTTAGGAACTCCAAATTCCACGCACAAATGGATTAGACAATTTTTTTCACTACCAGAAACTAAAAATGGAAATGACATCTAGGTGACTACAGCCATATTTATTTTGAATTTTAGCATTTTATGGAATGAGGCTTTTAGAAAAAAAAAAGAAAAAAAGAAAATCATATGTAACTTTTTAACTTCAAGAAACAGAAACTATCACAACGTAGGTCAAATAATTTGTTAAGATGATATGGGTGGGTTTTTTTATAGATTCTTTTTCCTTTGGTATTGTGATTTTTTTCATGGGCAATATTTTACATCACAGTTTGATAATCCACTTCATTTACAACAAACTCTACATTTTATTTTCAGTAGCATTTGTTGTGTGAAGTCATTTGCAACATTTTGCTGGAGTCTGTGAACTTAATTGAGTCCAGATCATTGGCCTTCAATGTTACACATGAACAAACAAAACATGTCAACCCCGTTTATAATTTCTGCCTGTGTAAGTAAGACACAGCGATAAAAAAGTTCATGTTTGTGAGGTTAAAATATTAAAAAGAGACCATTGTATTTGTCTTACATGTGTTACTAAATAGTTAAGCTGGTTAGCAGTTAGCATCTAAACTAAATGTCTGGAACAGATAGCATAGAGAAGAGCTGCGATCAGACAGAGAACATGAAGTAACATTGGAGAACTTAGAGTCAGAAGTATATATAATATTTATTATATATATTTGGAAAATAATTGAATAACAAACCATACAGCCAAAAGTTCAGGTGACACTGCATCTAACAATATTAGGTAATTGTCCAAAACCATTACTCATTACTGGAGCAAACTAACCATAAGGATTTTGTTTTCATTTAGTAATTGATGTTAATGGATTTTGTTTATTATTTTTCTTTGAAAGAGAGGTAATCCACCATAATGCGATAGTGTTAACATGTTTAGGAGTTTATGTTTTCAGTAGTGTTGGTTGGTCTGTCTGTCAATATCAATGTCTAAATTATCTGTACCAAAACAGTGAGGCAGTGAGGTTTACTGACGTCAATGTTTATCTGTTTGTTAAAAGGATATTTGGCAAATTACAGCATCATTCCTTAACAGTAGAATAGAGTTCAAAAGGTTGCAGATGGGTTTGAACCTAAAAGCTTTGGCAGAGCTCAAGAGTCCGAGTACAGTGGAGAAAGATGTGCTGCTCCGGGCATGAGGGAGCTGGTGCCTACAGTGGCCATTATGTGAGAGGTGGGGTATACTGTGGACAGGTCTCCAGTCCATGACAGGGACACATAGAGACAAAGGAGACAAACAACCACTCACACTCTCACTCACACCTAGAGAGTTAGAGTTACCATTTAACATAGCATGCATGTTTTCGGTCTGTGGGAGATAACCAGAGTAGCCATGTTTTACAGAACGAAACCACTGCTCCACCCGCAGGTGGAAATGTTGGGTTCAAATTAAAAACAACACTTAAATTCTTGGGCAAAACCCTACAGATATCACCATGAACTAACAGAGGTAGCTGCCGAAGCTATTACAGGCTGAATCACAGATTAGAGGAAAAGCGACTACGGGGGGCTCAAAGCAGGAACCCTAAGGTGCATGAAAGACTCTCAACTCTTAATGAGGAAATGAAAGTCAAATTCAATGAGGTTCAATCCTCTGGGCACCCTGAGGAACCAGAAAATCGTGAAGCAGTCACTGCATATTTACCAATGTAAACTGGTAAAAGCAGATTTTCTTGAATCCAGCTGTGACTACAGAGAGTTGATGATTTGTTGTGCTGGTGACAAATAGTGGTTTGATGAATAAGCTCTTGTACCTCCAAGCAGTAACAGTAGGCAGCCCTGGTGGATGATGTGCCGACTTTTTGTACTACAGTTCAGAAACATGATTCCTCTTGGGAACCATGCAGTCTGATCCTTGATGGAAAGGTGTCCACATGAGACAATAAGCCTTTTTTGGTACTATTAGCTAGTCTCTTGTACCTTTAGTTTAGCATTATCATGTTTATCTTAGCATTTTTATGTTGGCTGTTTAGCACCCCTTTGGTACTATTAATTAGACATGTTGTACCTTTAGTTTAGCATTATCATGTTTCAGTTTATGTTAGCTTATTTAGCCGTCCTGTACATTTGGTTTAGTTTAGTTTATCTTAGCTCACATTTTAGATATTGTTAGATTCCTAATTGTTGTTTAGTTCAGCCTTAACTTTATCATGATTTCATTTTATCATGTTTAGATATGTTGAGTTTCATGATTTTATTTAGATTATCTTATATTTCATTTAGATTATACATGATCAATGTTTTTACTTCTGTATCTCTTTATTTGATTATGGTGTTTTTATGATGTTTGATCTGTATTTGATTCTGTACCTGAGTGTTGTTTCTGTGTTGTAAAGCACTTTGAATCGCCTTGTTGCGGAAAAGTGCTATATAAATAAATTTCACTTCACTTCACTTCTCTGAACTGAAGGTATCATGGCTTTCGCTTCAGGATGGATGGGATTACTAAAAATCCTGACATGTGGGGCCAGTGACAAACTAAAATCAAATGTCTGTGTTTTTATTCATGTTGTTCAGTAAGACAAACGTTTTATTGTGGTTTAAAACATAATGCAATTGTAGACTGTCATTGTATCTAATATCCAGTAGAGGGCACCATGACTCTCTGTTTGACTATACAAATCAGACCTAAAGGTATGGTTGAAAGAAACACCTTTGATAAAAAAAAGTTTAAAATGTATAATGTGTTGTTTTTAGATTTTACTGACACAACAATTCAAAGCTTTATCATTTTGTCGACACGCAGAAAACAAGTGGTGTCATGAGTAATTACTTAAACAAATATGTGTTTTGGTGTTTATTAGTCTGTGAGCATCCGTCAGAATGTAGAGAATGGGCCGACAAGGTGAAAAGGTCATTTCTCATTTTACTGCGAGCCCGTTTATCATCGTGGGACAAACCTGATGTTTAAAGCAGAGTTTAGCCATCAAATAAAAGAGCAGATAAAAACATACTGCTAATAAGACAATTTTTTATCCTAAAATTTGTTTTAGCTGGTAAAATTGTTTTGGTTTTTTTACAATAAGGTCAAAATATAATTGAAAATCAAAATATTTAGCTTTTATTTAGTGTGGTCTATATCAAATGTCCAAAATATGTCACATGAAATCACAGTTTCTTCATTTAAACCTATGAACTTATACATCACATTTTTGTTTCAAAGTCCTTCCAGTGCCACTGAAAAAATATTTGTGTGTGTGTGTGTGTGTATGTGTGTGCTAAACATAACATTACAGCATATTGCGCAAATTAGCATACTGTGCTAACTTGTGCAGACAAACTATATATTTCTCCTGGTGATAATATTTAGATAGAAATTATAGTTCAGCTGAACCTCAATAATAGCAAAGGATAGTGTTTGAGGGAGACTCCAGAAAAGAGAAGTTATCAAGCTATTTTAGGCCTTTTCACAAAATGGTTCACCAGTTTGGACGCGAGGACGAGCCCCTCCTTAAAACACCCTCTGGACCTTCACAAACACACCATATCAGCTGGCCACGTCCAACGATGATCTGTGTTTACACAATTTGAGTTGGCATCACAAAACCGGCACCAGAGGATAGAATGGAGCTCACTTCATACCTACTCACCAACTCTGCTCTGTGACTACCTCACTTAATGGCAGGCTGACTTCAAACCCCATGTAATCTTTATTATTTCACAAATTACACTGAGGTGGGGGAACAAAAGAAAGTGGCTGTGCACACAACTCATTGAAAGACGTTATTCTTTGTAAGATTTTGTTTTAGAAGACCTCAAGAGCTTGTGGATATATATGTATTTTTTTTCCATTTTCCATATTCTAACACTTAAGTTACTATTTTGCACAGTGAACTCTTTACTGGTTGCTTCAGTAAATGTATCCCTGCTGTGAGATCATTTGAAAACAATTCCCTTTAAACAACTTGTAAACATGTAGATATTCTTTACAAATCCATGCAGTTGCAAAGAAATTCAGTTTAGATGAATAAAAATGACCTTATGATTCTATTCTTTCACCGCACTGGATAGGATATATAGTATAATTCATAACGTGCAAACTAATGTCCTTAGATTCAAATGTAATTGTAAAAACAAAACATACCGAGCCAGTAATCAAAGGTTTAAGTTTGGTTTTAAATGTAGAGGGTTGTGACAGGCAGCTCATGCCATGATGTTACCTGATAACATCAGTGATGCAGAGTAAATAAATCAGACATGTACAGAGGAGCCAAAACCTGAAGTGCTTTATGAACACAAAGAAGGATTCGTGTTAAACAGACTTCAGTTTCAGATTAGTATTCATCTTAATAACTCTAACAGCTGCACTCTGAAGGAGCTGAAGTCACTTTTTGTTTGAAAACATCAGCAGAGCAATGCAGTAGTTTAATCTGCTCGATGAGAATGCATCGACCAGTTCCCAAGACCCTGTCGGACTAATACATTTTCTGACATTTAGTATAATTTAGGAATTTCTGCTGACACTGGCAGGTCAGTTTTCGAAATCGAACTTCAAATGGAAGGTAAGAGCAAGATGTCCCCGCTTTCAGAGATAGCTATGACAAGGGTTCACAGATCACAACCATCACTATAATCATGTTGTTTTATCAGTCAGGAAATGATCATAAAATGAGTTTTTATAAACTAAAATGAAAAAGCTGCTTTATTACCATAAATGTAAGCAGCCCCTGGATTCCTGATAGTTCACATTTTGCACAGATTATCATGCTGTGCACAAGTTAGTAAGTCATGTGTGGAGGGAATGCACAACTTTAAAACCACCAGGCTCCATACAGTAACTAATATGTCACAAATCCAACCATTTGGCTTTGTGCCTTTTTTTGTCATCTTCTTGCACAATTACACTTTAACAGGTCCAATCATTCCGTCTGAAGGTGCTCTCAGGACAAACACGATTTTTTATTATTATTATTATTATTTTTCTACGAATCGCCAGAGTGAAAGTGAGCAGAAAAAAAGGAGCTGATGGGAGGCAGAGGGAGTCCGAAAATAAATTAAATCAATTGGAAAGCAGAAATAGGGTTCAGCTTTAACGTGATGGCAGAACCGTGACAGAGGAGACATCCGGTGGGGAGCTGTGGGCTGTGTCGGTGAGGAGAGGAGAGGAGAGCCGAGGAGGGAGACGGAGATGAAGATCTGCCCAGGTAGGAGCCGCGGAAAAACCCAAACTCCAATCTCGTTTTGGCACCGAGGTAAGCGGCGCTGAGACGCACACGGGCTCGTGCTTTTGTTTACGACGGCGTCGTGTTCGGAGTCCGTTTCACGCATCTGCACGGAGATCCACGGCGGTGAGACATAATAACCTGCAGAGGGAACCTGTGGATCCACGCAGGGGTGGCTGCTGACGGCAAGGAGGCTGCTGGGCTGTAGGATCAATGCAACAAACTTAAAGGTATCATTTTTTTCTAGACAAATAAAATGTCAACAAACTCTTCTCCACAGCCTACAGAAATCTAACCATAAACCTGCAGTAGAAATGTACCATATTCATGTTAATTAAAACAATACTTCCGCGTGTTTATTGTTTGTATTTGCCTAAGGAGGCTTTGTTGTAGTTATGAAATTAGACTAGGTTAAAAAAAAATGACTGTAAATCTTTAAAACACCATTTGCCAAATGTTTCTTTTTATATTTTGATTATTAATGGTTAAAGCACTGGTGAGCTATACAGCTGGCAGGTGTAATTTTAGAAAGTGTGCTGCATTCATATCCTAACTAGGCTCATTTATTTCATGCTAAAGTCTGTTGCTATATGTTTAAATCACATAGAATTAATTCTAACACATCAAACAGGTTTATACAATACCTAACATTACAATCTGGCTTGTCTGTGACATATTAATTAGCATAAAGGCTTCAAAATGTGAGGAAACAATGAGAAATAACCCCAGAAAATAAAGAAATAGTTCATATCGTTTAAAGTGAGGTTCTGTGGAAAGGTTATGAACTATTAATACATGATGAATTTCTAGCTTACAACATGTAGTGGATAAAAAAAACTTTCTAAAACCACTATAAAATGGCTGACTCGCTATATAGTGAACAAGTGAAGAATTCAAACGCAGCCATAGAGTTTAATTACAACCTGACAGATGAGCTTAGGGCTAATCTTACCGAGGCCGCAACTAAAGTCATCTTAAAACAGCTCCAATCTCAAATGTTTCATAGCAGCTTGTGTGAATGCTATATTTTAAGCCTTTACGTTGCCATTTATTTTACATTACACGGTTATTTACAGCACAAACAACCACAGCAGCAGATAGCTGTAGCACTTTTGGGGTCACTTCCAGCAGGAATATCGTGATATTTTATTTGCCAGAATAATAGTGTATCTGTGATCTGTGAAATGCTTTCTTTCCAAATTAAGCTGTTTTAAGACTGAGGCTTCAACTTTACAGGAGTAAACTATAATTGTTAGCTCTTTTATCTGATCAGAATGAATCTTTATTTCTACCATCTGAGGTCATTGAAAAAGCTATCTATAACAAATAAAATATTAATTGTTTGTAACCTTTCCACAGAACTGCGTTCTAAAAAGTTTGAACTATCTCTTTAACTGTTACATCCAAGCATTGGTAATACAATAAAAGGCATAGTTCCAAAAGAAAAGTCATTAGTTATTCAAGCACTATTCAATCAAATGTGCAATAAAAAAGAAATACTTGTCATAGTTTAGGTGGGTGTTTGGTTGTGTAGGCTTGGTTTTCCTCAATTAGACTTTGCATTGTCTATGCTGGTTGCCTAGCAACTTCATTCATTTACATGCACTTTAAGTTCGTCTTGTAAGCCGATTCCTTGGTTCAGGAACTATATTTCTCCGATAAAGAGATTAAATTAACTTAAATTTTCAAGAAGATAGCTCAGGTTCTTATTTTCTGCATTCATCAATGTTAGTTTTTTTGATCTCTTTGTTGTCTGTGCACATGCCTGGAAAAAAGAAACCTGGGTCAGACAGGGTGAATCTTTCAGAGCGGCAATCTGGCAAAATCAAACCCCAGCTGTTTAATGCAGCTGTCAATACAAATAAATAAATAAATAAAAACAGATTCTGTTTGTAGTTAGAAACTAACAGTGTTTTGAATGATTACTTTTACCTTAATGAGCATTTATTATGTGTACGTTTGTGCTTTAAGAGCTCAAAAGCAGCATCTTAGTGTCCGTCTTGCAGCCGGTGGAGGGATATTAAAGTTTAAACTGAAGGTGGGGCAGAAATCGGACTATTTTTAACTCCTGCATTGACAGCACGTCAGTGAAGACATGAGCTTGGCTGCGTCTGTAAGGGCTGCATGCCAGGTTTAGGGTACTTTGTAAATACCGGGAGTAATGACAAGAATGTAGACAACTTTGCACCTCGGTGCCAGTTCTCTTCGAGGCTGTCATCGGTTTCCTGCTAAACACACATCCCCTCTTTTCCTGGTTTTTGTCAGGATGCTGTGCTTGCCAGCCGACAACAGAAGTGTACATGTAAATAAAAGAGTATCCTTCCACTCAGGAGTCACTGTTCTTAACTTATTTATTACTTTAAATCATGCTGACATGTTGCAGCTGAATATATGCAGCAGGGATTTTTTATTCTGCTTACTTCTGTCAAGTGTGAAATGATGGTTATAACCTGTGAGATTCAGCTCAGAGCTGCTGATGTTTGATTAGTCACTGACTTGAAATGAGGGGCAGAGTGTGCACTCTCATCACTGTGTTACCGCCATCACAGAAACCTTTAACATTCTTTTGCTGCATTCTGCAAAAGTTTTTTTATCAGAAGCCAAAACAACCTGACTGATTTTTATTTCGTGAGGTATTTCTGCTTTTTCCAATTTTTGGTGAAGTTTCTTTACCGTTCTGAAGCGTCAGCAACATTGTTGTGTGTAGTCTTTTATTACATTCTGTCAAGCAGGAACTTGCGTATGATGTTGCAACATGTGGAAAATATTCTGAATACACGAGACAAGCTGAATGAAAGGCAGTGTTCGGGACTGATCACAAAGTCAGACAAATAAGAAGGATTCTTCAGCACCTTGTGAACTTCCCAAAATTTAATTACAGTTATAAAGGCAGAGGTTCTTCATGATTTAAAAAATGCCTGTCTGCTAAATGTAGGATGATGCGTCTTGCCAGGCCTGTGTGGGGTCTTTGTGGGATTTAATTTTTAGGTCTGTAACTTTTTTTTGTCTTCTAGTGTTACACACCATGCGGAATTATGCCAAGATTTAGGGAAAAACGGAGTCTAAAATCAGCCATTGTCTAAGAAAAACAAACAAACTTTAAAGACCTGTAGAAAACTTAGTAAACTATTAACCAAGACATCTTTTAAATGTTAGCAGAAAGTACAAACTGAGGGATGATTTCATGCGTTTTGCACACTACTGTTGTCTACTAAAAAAATAACTTTTAGAGTTTGTTCTTTTATAAATAATTGTTGACTTGTTTGCAATTCATAATAAATGCAGGATGGAATGAACTACCATAGTCCTCAGTTGCTGAGTGGTTGCAGAAAGAGGTGCCTCATCCAAATTATCTGCCAAAGAGTTATTTTAGATTCAGCTGCTGAGAATTGAGCCTTGAGGGTTATTTTGATAATACGGTTGAACTATTTTTTTTTAATTACGTTTCAATTTGTGTGACTGTGTGGCTTTTTTTAATAAGTACTGTAGTAAGAAAGAAAACTGAGATACTTTTGAGAAAATGATTATAAATAACAGAACAGAAGTAAGGAACTATTATTATGGGTAACTATTTCTAGGCTAAATATCATTTCTTACCTTTATCCTTACCTCCATCTATAATGTGCCAACTCCCTGGCTGTTAAAGTTTTAAAGAGTAGTGATTAAAATATTTCACTGTAACATGGGACGTACCTTCAAGAAGCTGATACGTCATCAGTTGTTATAGATGTTGTTTATGTAAACAGACGCAATGGCAGTATAGCGTGTTACACTAGTTATCAGAAATCAGAGTTTTTTAAGGGATGTTTTGTCAAACAGTTTTAAATAGTACCTCATCAGCGGCAAAGTCAGTCAAGAAAAGAGGAAAAAGACCACCTAAGAGTCAGGTTAATGGCTACCCAGACTAGTCCCCATTTATGGCACTTTTTAAGGCAAATAAAACAACTGACATGACATATTTTGTTTGTCGCTGTTTTCTCAATGGAACATCTATGTTACTACGAAAATGCACATGTCCTGAGGCTGCTGAATGTGTCATTGTTCCAAGTCTGGCGGGACCTAAGTAAACGTGAGGATTAATGAGATGTGCTGATCAGGCGGACTGATACATTCAGCAGCCTCAGGACACATGTAACACAAACGTTGTTTGGTCGAGGAAACAACTACAAACAAAACAATGTTGTGCGAAAGTATAAAGGTTTAATTTCAATTATTATCGCTTTCTTTTACACCAGGATGACATTTGCCTAATAAACGCTACAAAAGAAGCACCAATCTTGCTAGCCATTAACCTGACTTCCTCATCTTTCTTCATAACTCTGCTCTGTGTGGCTGATGTCATGGCTGATAAGGTACTGGCTATTCAAAACTATTTGACAGAACATTGCTTCAGAAATGACCAAACTATCCCTTTAAGACCTAGAAACTTACATTACAAGAAGGAATGGGACACCCTTCACTCAGGGTGAACAGGCAAAACATTAGGGTAGGGCTAAAATGTGATAAGCAGGGGTGCAGCAGGATTGGACCTTTATTGGGTAGCGGGGGGTGTATAACATAATTTGTCTATAATTCTTTGATAGAGAACATTTTTCATGTTTTGCATGTTATATCTTAGCCGTAAGTTAGGGAATTTCATTAGCATATAACAAAATAAACCACTGGATCATTGGCTTTATGTCAGGTGCACCTTGAAAGTCTAGAAAAAGTGTGTCTATGAAAGAAAACAACTGCCATATTGTCATATTGTTGGTTTGCATGGAGATATCATCTAAAACAGCAGTGCAGGGCAACACTACACGAGCGGTGTAGTGTTGCCCTGCGACTGAACCTTGACCTTAGGTATCTCCTCCCACCTGTCAGCTGTGGAGGAGCTCACAGCCTCACGAGTCCTCCCTCCTCTCCCCTCGCTTCTGCTCAGGCTCGCAGATCTGCTGTGCATGTCTAAACATGTCGAGGCACACCAGGAGAGGGTGGAGACAAGAAAAGGAAAAAAAAAAGAAAAAAAAAGAAAACAGAACAAGAAAAACCGGAGAGCATGACAGACTGTGAGACAGAGCGAGGGGAGGAATGAGCCGAGGGAGGAGAAAGAGTTGAGGGTGTGAGAAAGCAAAGGGGAATTTAATGCTAAAGCTGCTGATAAGGTTCGGTGCTCGAAGGAAGAGCAGGACAGATACTGAAGGAGGAGAGAAGACTGTGACTTTAATTGAAAAATAAGACGACAGAGGATGGGTGAGATAGACTGTAATGAAATGTGTGAAAAATGTGCTGTCAAGTGTTTTGTCTTACTCTTTCCTCTTTCTGATTCCTGACTGAGCAGCTCTTCGATCCCCGGGAGAGGCATGGTGAACACCAATAACCCGGGTGTTTCTAATTCTGCAACAAGAACATCAGGATGAGCAAGGACAATGACCAAGTGCACCTATAGCTGACTTATCATTTCTCAGACTCCTTTTTATTGACTTCCCAAGACCTCAAGAGCTACAGTGGACAGACATTCAGTGATAACACCTACCTGATGTAACGTTACAGCAACTGAAACACCTGAGCATTGTCCAGAGTTGTCACCTATCAGCTGCAGCTCTTCCTAAAAGCTCGGGTAAAGTTCTGGAGGAGCATGGGATGTAACCTTGGGAGCATTCAGTCGTCTCCTGGATCTCTGAACCCCAGGAACAAATGAGTCGTGGTGGATTTGGCAGTAGTTCCAGCTTGCTCCAGGGCCGGCGATTCTACTGCCGAGAATGGGCCCTGGACAAGCTGCGTCGGTGCCTGGACGCCCGCTCCCTGTCTGGCCAAGCTCCGGGCCTGCTGGTGACAGGGGGACCCGGCGCTGGCAAAACTGCCCTGTGCACTGAAGTGGTGTGGCCCACCTCGAAAGTAGGCCTGGCAGTCGGGCTGGCACAGCGCTGCCTGGCCTCCCACTTCTGCCAGAGGGAGGACCAGAGGAGTACGGTGCTGTGGAGGTTTGTTCTGGGCCTGGTGGAGCAGCTGAGGGCCTCGCCACTTCTCACCCCTGGATATGAAGAGATCCTCAACAGGCCGTCGGTATCTACTGCTTTAGAGCCTCACAGCTGTCAAAAAGATCCCGAGGACACCTTCAAGAGGTTCGTGTTCCTTTTTTTCTTCCTCTAAAAGTTTTTAAAGTGCAGATATAATGACAAGTCTTTTGACGCCACATGGTCGATATGCAGCACGCAACGCTGTGTTAAACCGGAATCAAGGGAAATTTCCCATTGGCGGACTTGCTAAATGAAAGGGAGAGGAAAAAGTAAGCAACAGCTGCTGCAGCAAGCATGAAACCTATCCAAGATCTCAGCGTGTGTGTGCATGTTCTAAGTGCATGTCTCATTTCTAGCTTAACACGGCATAATTTACAAGTGATATCACTCTCGATTTGATGGAGCTGTTGACGAACATGTGTTCTCGGGAAAAAAATGATTTATCAGATTCAAACATCCATCATAACAACTGGGGAAAAACCTGCTCCACAACTTGGGTTTTGTTGAGTAAATGGCTGGTTTCAACTGCCAGTTGTTTTTACTAAAAACTTTGGGACTCCCTGCTCTTCTTTAAACCAGACAATCCCCCATGTTTATGATTTAATCTGCCAGACTACATGACGATAGGCAGATCTGGACCACTTTTTCAAAGGATTATTTATCATCTCTGTGTTTTTTAGACCTGAGCATTAGAGCAGGTGTCAAAATACAGCTCCAGCTCTCTAAAATGTATGCAAACTAAATTGAGAAGGGGTTGGGATGAGTTACAGACACCCACAACAACTCTTGACTATTTTGGGACAAACATTTTGAACAAGTTCAATCTCTTGCTTATGTTTCGAGACATTTTGAAGACTCACTTGCGAATGTCGTTCACCAATTAGTCACTACCAGTTACAGCCCAGTGAGACAATGGCTTAAGCACCAAGTTAATTATTTATGGCCAAAACTCTAAAGTTTTGACCAGTCCGTGTCCCATACTGATTAGAAATGTTTGCAGTTAATACACTGGTATGAACAGGTGCTTCAGCTAGTCACTTATCAAGATCTTTTTGAGATTTTGCTTTAATAAATGATCTGTTTGCATACAAATCAGCTCCCCTATGCAACAAAAAAATTAACATAAAATAGCAGCTTTTCCTCTCAATGTCAATGAAAACATCTGGGTTTCTTTTTTGTTTGTTTCCAAATAAATGTGGGTCTTTGTACATTTTAAGTGCCAGTATACAAATGCTGTCTCACAGCATGTAAATGTAAAAACCTTTTGAGCTTCGGTGAAGCGATTGAAAGTCGGAACAGTTGCAGGAAAATAGCTGCAGTGGCCATTCTTCCTAGTCTTATATTTATTTCACCTCTCATAATGTGGCCCATTCACAGCACTCACAATGGCCCTCCAGTGTGAATGAATGCTACAGTGTTATTTACAACACAACATCCTTTCAGGGAGAGGAGGGGAGGAAAAAATAAAGAACAAAGAGGTGAAAAATGCCTCCAGTACCCCGGTGACCATCTTAGCACCAGTCAGCGAGCTTGCTCCCCTCTCCAGGACTTTAAAAGTCTCCCAGCGTGTTTGTTCTGCAATGAGTCCCGGCCCTGTTATGCTCCTTCTGTGTTTTCTCTTTCCTGGTGTGAAGTACCGAACTGGAGTCCACATTCCCCAAAGAGTGGCTCGCAGTCAGCAGCTGTTTTCATGTTGGGAGCAGAGAGAGAAAGTGGCTGCGCGAGCAGGACTCCGCCATGTGAGGACAGCCGTAGACAAACTGATGAAACATGGGCTCAAGTTTGCCCAGAGGAAGCAAACAGAAAGTGGGACGCATGTCTTAAAGCAGCTGGTAGCTCGCTGCAGTCAGCAGGTCATTAACACTGTGCTGATTGTTGACATAGCGCTGCTCCCTCCGCCTGAAACGCTGCAGCGAAAGTTCAAAGAGTTCGTCTCTTTGTGTGAATTTAACTCGTAGCCACAGAAACTCCAGGAAGTCTTACTGTTTTATAGTTTCTCTTTGTCTGGGAGCAAACTAACAGCACTGTTTCAGCTCATGTTCACTGCCTTTACGAACAGGCTAAAAGGCATCAACACATTAGCTGAGCTATGTTAACTAACAAGTCACGCAGCTGTTAAACGATTAAGGAAAAGCTTCACTTCTCACGTCTCGTGCAATGATAAATATCTTGTGCCATACTATTTTGAGGTCACAACATCTTTCTCACTGTAATATGACAAAACAACCCATGTATTTTAAAAGCACATTAAAGTTGAAGTCAGTAAAAGTCATATTTACAGACTCACTTGTGTTGCCACTGTTACAGTAGTGTTTCTGGTCTTTATATATAGGATTATTTAGAAGTATTTTTCATATATCTTAAACAAACTATCTGCTTGCACTTCTTTGCCGTTTCACTAGAAATTAGTGGTGTAATAAAATTGGATTTTGATCTTGCAATGAGCTTTTAAGATGTGCAAATGAGTAAATGTTGAATGTTGTCTTGAAACATTTAAATCTTTTTAACTTAGCTCTGATTAATGGCACGTAGGAGTGTAATGGTACATGTATTTGTACTGAACTGGTACAGATGTAAGGATCCAATGTGTGCATTCAGGTGATGACCGCTTACATCAAGAAGAGGGAGCACCTGTTTTTTATAGTTTTTATAGGAAAGAAGTAGAAGAAGAAGAAGCACTCTACACCAACACAAAGCAAGAATGACTTGTTTAGATCAACTGCAAGATCACGGCAGCAGTGGAAAAAAACTGGTGCCAAAAGGGTCATTATTTGTGTGCTCTGAAAGGCCCTTTGGCGTCTAACAAACATTTTAATACACCTCCCCATGTTTAATAAGCTCCACCCGTGTATAAACAGTTCATCAGCAGTCACTTCTCTGAGAAGCTAGGTGTTTAACATTTTATTTATTTTCATATTGGGAGTTGTTATTTTGTCCCGTATTGCTTGTATTACTTTTGTATGAGATTTAGGTCAAATTACCTAAAACGTTCTTTTTACCTCTGCCAAGGAGGTTATGTTTTCAGTCATCTTTGTTTGTTTTGTCTGTCTTAGCAAGATTACATAAAGACTAATGAACAGATTTGGATGAAATTTTCAGGTAATGTTGGGGTTGTCCCAAAAAAAAGAAAAACAATTGATCAAATCTCGATGGTGATCCAAATCATGATCCGGATTGCACTATTTTATTTTTTTTTATGCTTTGGCCTCGCTGGAGGTTCTTCTAGTTTGCACTGTTTTCTTAGCACAAAAAGAGATACCTTTCAGCTTTGAGCTTATCAAACTTTTTGTTTGACACATAGTCTGTAGGACACTTTTAACAGTTCAAATTGGATAAATACAACAGAGCAACGTGGATTAGGACTTAGGTCATCAGAGGTACAGCACAGGTTGAAGGACTGGGAGATAAAGTTAGAGAGGCCAGACTGAGATGGTTTGGACATGTGCAGAGGAGGGACAGTGGGTATGTTGGTAGAAGGATGTTAGAGATGCAGCTGCCAGGAAAAAGACAAAGAGGAGATATATGGATGTAGTTAGAGAGGACATGAAGGTAGTTGGAGTGAGGACAGAGGACACAGAGGACAGAGTTAGATGGAGGAGGATGACTCGCTGTCGCGACCCCTGAAAAGGGAACAGCTAAAAGAAAAAGAATAAAAAGAATTGACATTACCAGGTGACAAATCATACCTCGCGGTGCATGACCTGCTACCTTACAGCCTCCCTATTAACAAGGGTAGTTTGTTTTTTCTGCTTCTTTTCTGGGAAAGGGAAATAAGGGGGAAACTTGCATTTGTTTATTTTTCTTGTTGTACCAAATTTGTACTGAACCATGACAAGAAACAGAACTACAGACCAAAGCATGATTTATTTGTACCCCCCTTGTAGCAATACCATGAAATGTTACCTTGCCTATTATTTTTTTGTATGCTCAAAATGTTTTGCTGCTGCAAAACATTTGCATTTACTTTTTTTTTTAGATTTACTTGGTAAAACGAAGAAGGTCCCGCAAAATGCAGCTATAACTAATCAGCCCCTCCCTAAAAAAAACAAACTTCTGTCATGCAGAGACAAATACAGACACACAGATAAAGCTGGATTAAACAAAGCCTTTTGAGTTTGGTTGTGATCTTATTTCAGTCACAGTTGGAGAGTCAGTACCTGCTGGCTTAAGTTTTCTGGATTGTTGTTTATTCAGCGGTCAGATGAATTAACATCCTGCCTTCATAGGTATGTTTAGCGCTGACTCAGCCTTCTAATTACTACAGGTGTCACAGTGACACGCGCCCCGCAATGAGTCCTGTCACAGCCTAGCTTCAAAGGTCACCCACAGATGTGTGTCCAACACCGTGTCACCTGAATGAGGCGGTAAAATATAAGCAACTATAAAAGGTTAATTGCACTTCCTCCTCTGTGTGTGTGTGTGTGTGTGTTTGGCGGGGGTGTGTTGCTTTATTCAGATGACTAAAGCCTGCGGTGGTGCGATAAGCATGTTGAAACTAAAATGTAGCGCGATGGGGGTTTAAAATCTACTTTTAATTGCAGGATGTGGGCAGTGATAAAAGTTAAGGCTGTTAGGGTAATGAGTCAAACACCAAGACCTCCTGTTATTATCTCTTTCGGTCTGAGGTGAAATTACTCCCTTGTTAATTAAAAGAACTCTGATAAGCAACAGTTTTGATTAGCTGTATGAAGCCAGAAAAATACAGGCTGCCTTCTGGACTTATTCTCAGAAATGATCATGTTTTTAGAAAAAAATAAAATACCAGGATTCTGAATAAAAATTTATTCAGATTAGCTTTGTAGAGATTCAGTGCTGTATAAATGTGTGTGTGTGGGGGGGGGGGGTAAATGAGGGCACAGATTGTATTGTAAAGCACTTTGAGTAGTCTGGTTGGCTTGAAAGGTGCTATAAGTACAGTCCATTTACCATAAAAATGCATATGCTTTAGGTTTTTTGTTGTTGTTTATATAGTATAGTACTGATAACAGTGTTGGGTCTTATGGATTTTTTTTTTTAATCGTCTTTGGTCCAATAAGGCTTATTAATTTTGTTCACATTTTAGAGTTTAGGGAGACCAGGTGGAGCCAAGAGCTTTAGTGTTACTTGTTTTGTCTGGTTCACTGATTTTTGCTCATTATTATTATTATTTGTGCTTGTGCTGCTAAGTAACACCAGATTACTTTTGCATCCATCCTCTGACTTTTCAATTACTTTTCTCTGAGTTGAATTATCACTTTAAAGGGGGTGAATTTTTACTCAATCACTCATTTTACATAATATAATTTTGTTTAATTGGCACTATTCTGTAAAGATTTGATTTCACTTTGAGAATGAAGATTTTTTTAATATATCTGTTAAACATATATATATATATAAAATTCACAGTCTGAGAAAACTTGAAGTTGACACCCAGAGTTTGGCTTCAGACTTTGAAAGCATTGTTACTGATTGACAGATTTATTTTTTTTAAGACACAAACAAATATATATTATGCAACAAGATGATTTAAACTAAGTTTCAAACCACATTCAGGATGTTAACATAAATACTGGAGACAGCAGGAATTCCCCTGCTTGATGTTGCTCTTATGATGCAATTTTTTTAGGTCTATTTTGAACAAAAAGTTAGCAAAAGCACTTGTTGCATACATTTAAAACATCTTTTATTCTCATGACATTGTTTATTTTGATATAAGTTGTGCGGACAGTGGGCAGCTTATTTCTGCCTGTCACAGGACTACAAGTGAAATTTAGTCAGTACTTTTATCAGAATATTTAGTAATGTGCAGTTTTATGACAGGATGTCATTCATTACTGATGACAAATTTATTTAATGAAAGGAATGTCTCACTGATTGTCTAAACTTTGTGTTCACTTCCTTGCGCATGTTGTCTACTGCTCATTTAGTTTCACCAAGCCTCTGCATTTCCCAAAAGCAAACGGGAATTGCCAAACTTTATGGTGTTGTGGCGCAGTAAACACCTTTAGTACTTCTTACAAGTGATTTATGAACACTTCCGGAGCTTTTTCTTTACAAATACTTTACCACATACTCTATTCTCTTATCTAAATGGCAGAATCCCTTCTACATTAGCTTTCATAAACAATGACACACACAGAGAATACTTGAAGATATACTTTGATTACTTTCTAAGGTTTTGTTTAAATCAGTAGTTTATACACACACACACACACACACACATACATATATGTATATATATTTGTATCTTTGATGACAAAGGGTGGGTGGATCTTCTGGTCAGATGTTAAACATAGACATTAACACTAATAACAATGTACACACACACACACAGCCTGTATTTGTGGCAGGACAAATGGCTTGAGCTTAGCCTCTGTGTGACCCATGTCATACCAGGCTGGTGACATAGGTTAAACACTGATTGATGCCTTTCAAACACAGCGGCTCTCTGACTGAATTTGAACCACGTCTGGTACACCTTTCTATCCTTTTTGTGATTTCTGCTTTGAATGTCAGTCGATTCGGTTTGAACCATCACTGTTTGAATAATGATTACTTTATCAGCTCCTCTGAAATTTAAATCCAGCGTTCTTTAAAATTTATGGTTGATGGTCCCAAAGTTGTCATCACTGACTTGTCTATGTAATCCAATAACTACTGCTTAACGCTCTCCTTGTCCAAAGGATGAGGAAGCATGAGTCTGGCTGCACTTAGCTTTGTTTGAACATGATCAACATAGAGCCAGGTAATGATTGTTTTTACAGTAATAAATACATTTTTAACTTCAGTAACCAGCTGCATAGATTTGTCCTCAGGAGTCTCTCCCTCCCTAATTCAAATGGCTGTTTTCATTTAGATATTTTTAGCTTGTAGCAGACTGAATGCAGGGACTCTGCTGTCAGTGCTCTTGTGTTTGAATCACAGTGTTTATTTATTTTTTTTCTAATATGCAAAACTCCTGCTGGTATTATTGTCGTTATGAGATAGGAAAAAATATGTAAATGTAACTCACAAGTCTGTGACACACACACACACACACAAAAGGATTAGGAAATATGTGCGGAGGAAGAACCAAAGAATTTAAAGTATGCTTTGTGTGTCCATGTGTGTGTATCATGCACATGTATTTATCTGCATGTGTGTGAGCATGCAGATAAATTTCAGAAGTTTCACTAACCTGAGTCAGGTTCAGATCAAGGCAGTGTGTGGGTGTTATTTGAAATGTTTTAATGTTTTACGATGTGTCTCAATGTTTAATCACTGTACAGAACTGAAAGATAGTTTGTTAAGCATTTAAGGCAACTAATGTCAGACAGCTGATGACAGTGTGGTGTTGTCCACAATTGGTTTGATAGAAATAACTCCCTAAATCAGTGTCCAAACCTGGTCCTCAAGGAACACTATCCTGCATGTTATAGTTGTTTCCTGATCCCACACATCTGATTTAATGATTGAATTACCTCTTTAACATGTCCTGAAGTTCTGTAGAAGTTTGTCACTCAACCATTCATTCACATCAGGTGTGTTGAAAGACCTAAAACCTGCAAGAGAGTGGGACCAGGAGTGCACAACACTGCTCCAAATATAAGTGTTCAGACACTTTTCAAATAAAAGAATTTCAGTTTTCTGATTGTTTGGACATTTCTTGAATTACCATTCCTTTGGTTGTTTTATTGTTTGAAATTAACAATAAGTTTAAGAGCCTCAGAGCTATTCTAGGATTGTTTCTAATGTCTGAAATAGAAAACAATCAAAATACAGTAAAATATTTCCAACTTTGAACTATAGTAGCCTGAAGTCATGATTACATAGCTGCTCTTTTATTGATTCGAAGTATTCTATTTACTGTCAGTATTCATATAATTCTGTTCAACTCTCAGTCGGTTTATATAAAAAAAATCCTCACATTCTTGCCATTCCTTTCAACTCCATCATCCGCCCACATTTCTTGCCGTTTTTACATTGCTGTCCTAATGTCTTTTTTTCCTGTTTGCCTCTTTCTTGTGTATTCTTAGAGCAGTGTTGGAACCCCTGTTGGACCTCCCTCCTCCGGGCCAGACTCTGATGGTAGTTGTAGATGCTCTGGATGTTCACTACAGACCAGGTGAAATAGTTGGGAAGAGTGGCTCCATTGCAGAACTCTTGGCTGCCAATCAACATCTGCTGCCCAGCTGGTTGCTGCTGGTCTGCTCGGTCCGCCGCCAGAACAAAGACATGTGCAAGATGTTCTCAGGTTTGTACACACTCATCGTAACAGGTGTCATTAGTCATTATGTTTGAAAATAATGGGGCCAAATACACAATAAAGTAGTTTTAATAAAACTATAACAATGAGAGAAAAAACAACAACTTCTTTTTCTGTTTTAGATTTCCGTAAGCTCTGCTTGGATGATCTGAGAAAGCCACCGGCAGTTCATGACGTGCAGCAGTACATCCTCTGTCGGCTGGATGAAGAAGCAGCTCTGCGTCGCCAGCTCACCACCGACACTGCTGACATGTTGAATCTGTTGCACATCAAGAGTGGCGGCTGTTTTCTCTTCCTCGAGCGTGTTCTGGATGGTGTAGCTGCCGGGCTGGTGGGACTGCGGGAGATCCGGGACATCCCTGGGACTCTTAATGGACTCTACCTCTGGCTCTGTCAGAGATTGTTCCCCAGGCGACTCTTTGTCAATGTCAAGCCTCTCCTTGATGTTCTCTTGGCATCTCCGCTGCCGCTCACACCTCAGCAGCTTTTCACAGCAGTCTGGACTCGAGACACTTCACTTAGCATTCAAGACTTCCAGAACAAACTTCAAACACTGTCTCCTCTTCTGATCAATGGCCCTGAGGGCACCAAACTCCTTTTTCATGCCAGCTTTACAGAGTGGCTCACTGATGTTAAGTACTGCACACAGAAGTTCCTTTGTAGCCGGACTGGGGGTCACAGCATGCTTGCCATGTCTCTGACTCTACAGGGATCTCACCTGGATATTGAGGGCACTTGTCAGCTTGCCACACACTTAGTTTGCTCAGGTCATCATAAAGAAAACCCTTCATTATTGGCACTGTGGATGCTATGGACAGGTGTGCCAGCTCTTACTCCCAACTGCAGTCATATCCTCACTGCATGCTTCACTCAACTTCCTGCTTTGGTTAGTCAGGAAGTCCCTCAGCTATTAATGAAAAGTGGACTTGTCTCACCAGGCTGTTTGTCAGATACTGATTCAAGTGTCAGAATGCAGTGCATAGTTAAAGGAGATAAATCACTACAAGGATCAGAGATAGAGGTCTCTATAAAGAAGCTGCTAGACAGCGGGGTCACTGTGAACCACCTTACATCTACAGGACAGACTCTACTTGCTAGAGCAGGTCATGATGGTTCTTCAGAAATTGTTAAATTTCTCCTGATGCATAAGTCTGATCCACTGATCAGTGATCATCAGGGTCAAACACCTCTGACTTTGGCTTCAAAGCAAGGTCATGTCAAAGTGCTGTCTGTCCTCCTTGAATGGGCTAAAAGTCAGAGCACAGAGAAAGCAGAGCAGATGATGGAGCATGTGGACCATGAAGGCTGGACAGCCCTGCGTTCTGCAGCTTGGGGAGGACACTGTGAGGCCGTCTGCTTACTTCTGGATGCAGGGGCAGATGTAAATGGATGTGACAATGAGGGACGGACGGCTCTTAGAGCTGCTGCATGGGGAGGTCATGAGGAGATTGTCCTTACCCTCCTGGATTATGGGGCTCAAATCAATAAAACTGATAGCAAGGGCTGCACACCACTTATTGCTGCTGCCTACATGGGACACCATGAGACTGTGGAGATACTACTGGACCGCAATGCAGAAGTTGACCTAGCTGACAGAGATGGACGCACTGCTTTGTCAGTCGTTGCCCTCTGTGTCCCAACAGCCGCAGGAATCAAAAGTTTTGGTGAAGTAGCAGGTCTGTTACTTGAGCGTGGAGCTGATCCAGGGCACAGAGACCATGATGGAATGACCCCACTGCTTCTTGCAGCCTATGAAGGTCATGAAGATGTAGTTGAGCTTCTGTTGGAAGCTGGTGCTGATCTGGATGAAACTGCTGGCCCTGATGGGAGTGTCTCTGCTGCAGCTGCTGTCACTCCCCTTCTGGCCGCTGCAGCAATGGGTCACATGAAGACCGTGTCCAAGCTGCTTTTCTGGGGTGCAGCCGTGGATGCGATTGATTGTGAAGGCAGGACAGCACTCTGTTTGGCAGCAGCAAGAGGCAGCTTAGAGGTTGTCCGTGCCTTGCTGGACCGAGGTCTGGATGAAAACCATAAAGACGACCTTGGCTGGACTCCACTGCACGCTGCTGCCTGTGAAGGCCATCGAAATGTTTGTGCAACATTGACAGATCAAGGCAGCATGGCACGTGTTGGAGAGATGGACATTGAAGGACGAACGCCTCTTATACTAGCTGCTCAAGAAGGTCATTGGAGCACTGTCAAACTACTGCTAGACAGACGCTCTCCTATTGACCACAGGGCCTATGATGGACATTCTGCACTGAGTGCAGCCTTTCTGGAGGGCCATGCTGAAGTGGCAGAGCTGCTCATGAGGCGAGGGGCTGATACCGATGTGCGGGACTCAGAGGGACGACCTCTGCTCTACCTCCTGGTGCTTGACGGTCGCCTTGATATGACCATTCTCTTAATAGAGAAAGGAGGCGTGCCACTTGAGTCCCGAGACTCGGAGGGCCGCACAGCACTTCACGTGGCTTCCTGGCAGGGAAATGTGGAGATTGTAGATTTACTGTTAAAACATGGGGCAAACCCCAATGCACAAGATGCAGAGGGTAGACCACCAATGCATTCGGTGGCTTGGACAGGACACACTAAAGTAGGGCATCGCCTGCTAGAAGCCACTGGTGTAAATATAGACCTTGCTTGTCATCAGGGGGCCACAGCTCTGAGCATCGCTGCCCAAGAAGGACATGCTAACATTGTGAAAATGCTTCTAGAAAAAGGTGCAAATCCGAATCACATAGATAAATATGGCCGCAGTCTAGTCAAAGTGGCAGGGAAACATGGACATTTTAACATTGTCGGGATCTTGGAGAGCTATGGAGCTAAGCCATATCTAGGCCTACTGCCTAACTCCAGTACTGTGTCACCTTTAAAACCCAAAAAGACCCTCTCCTCGGGCATGTCAGAGGGCAATGGAGCTGAAGTGACAGCCACTACCTCCTCCTCTTCAATATCATCCCCTGGTTCCACTGGAGAACGTTTCCACTCAATGCAAAGCTCCCAGACCTCTTCTACCTGCCACTCCTTGGCTACGGTGCAGACAGTCCCTGCTGACAGCCTCAGCTTTATCCAGCAGATCCAGCAACATTCACTGCCTCGTAGCCGTAGCCGCCACTCCACCCTCCTTCCACCAGGTAGCTCGGGCGTGGGCAGCCTGCACGGGAGCAGCCAGAGGCAACCCAAAAGCATCCCCCCTCCTACCGTTTGCACGGTCACAGCTATGGTGCACAACTGTGAAATCCCTCAAAAAGGCTTCTCATCTGGACTTGAATATCCTGAAAAAATGGTCAAACAAAGCTCAAACTTGATTAAAGCAGAAAGGACTACTTACGCTGGTGGTAAATGGCACTCAGTTATGGCTTCTCTTGGAATAAGGCCAGGCCAAGACACCCCCCTAGGTGCTAAAAACAGAGAGAACCCTCCTTTGGACTACCCATATAGGCTACAGAGCCCATACCAACAGGAAGCTTGGGATTCTCTGACGCAGAACATTTTGTCACCTGTTTGTTACAATTTTACCCCCACCCCACCCTGTAGTGCCTTGACAGACAGTGGTACGTTCACAATGACAACCAGAGACCCACAGCTGAACCTTAAACAGGCCATCAAACTACAGTTTGAAGGCCCCACCAGCGCAGCCTTATACAAGAGAGAGACCCCTCTGTGATAATCAGTCAGATAAAAGAACTTAGTCTGAGTTTTCTTCACCATAAAAACTTCTTTTGATTTGTTCATGACAGTTTTTGCAAAAACGCTGAGGGCTTTTTATCATGTAAATAATAAATGTTTGTTTCAAGGTTTTTTGTTTCAAGAAGGCATGAGGGTTTATGCTTTCAGAAAAAGAAAATTAATGAAAGACCAAAATGATGGACAGAAAAGTATCCATGCCTAATTTTTGCTCGTTGTGTGCGCTGAGCAAAGATGTTTTTGCTTTGATCACACTGATTTGTTCAAAGTCTAAGACAAAAGTTAATTGTCAATTTAAAACTGTTTTTTTTACAATATTACTTATGTTTAAAAAAAATGAACCAGTTTAGAAAAAGGGCCTTTTTGTTATTTTTATTTTATTTTAATTTAATTTATTTGATCTTAATGTTTAAAGCCACTTAAGTCTTTCAACAAAAATGGTTTTTGTTGAATTTTTTTTTAATGTCTTTATTATTTGTCGTGTTGATCCTCCATAAGTTGTTCATAACTTACAACCAATACAGTCAATGTCTGCTTCTCAAAACAATCTGACAATGTGCAGCTTTCTGACACAGAACAGAACTGAACTGAGGGTAAATGTGGAAGGATTGTTAATTTGTTAAACCCGTATGCTACATAAAGAATTTTCTTTTTGATTATTTTTATTTGCACCATTAATGACATTCACATATTAAACTGGCAAACTGCTAGAATGCTTTTCTCTGCTTTGTGTGTTTTTTTTCAAGGTCTTTCTACATGTTTACTGTTCCTGCATTTTACGCACTTAAAAATATTAAAAGTCGTGTTCAGCTTCTGAAGCGGTTGCATCACGCAGAGATGAAAGTCTGGCAGCAGGCAGATGGTTGCTACCTGGGATAATGAAACTAAAATGTTTCTGAACAGTCTTGAAATAGAACAGAGGCATTACAGATCAACTCACTGGTGGTTTTCTTAATATTTCCTAAAGTATGTCTGTGAGATTTGGTAGAACTACAGTTTTGTTTATTGTTTTTTTTTATATCAGTGTTGTCCCAAATGTAGTTCTTAATAAGTTTTAGAATACTCAGTTGTGAAACATTTTTTAACATAACTAAAAGTTTTGCTTTATCAATGTTTAGACTGAATCTAAGTGCGCTGAACATTAATTTTTATTACCTAATAATGACAGCTTTTGGGACTTTTGCAACTTTCTCAGTAAAGTTTTTGCAGAATTGGTATAAATTCTCAGTCAGTCAGCTTATGGTACTCGTAGATGCCTAAACAGAAGAAAACTAGACTTTATTTCTTGTTTTCTTAAAATGTTATAGCTCTCACTAAAAACACTTCTTCAGTTCTGACTGATTTATGTGTAGTTTCAGGCTTATATCTGCAGTTTGGACATTCCCACTTAAAACTGTTGGTCATACGAGTCACTGATCAATTAACCAGCTTTGATATATCCTGTGGGTTGTTGTCATCTGGTAAATTGTTGACCTACATGAGAGGTCTTTTGGGCCCATTTCAAAGTGGGAATATTTGTGAAACCACCTGTGGAGGAAACTCAAGGATTTGAAGTGTTGGTTAAGCAATATCTGTTAAATGAAGGTTCCTCCTATTTAACATGAATGGCTTCTTTTACTCCTCTTTCAAATTAAAAGCCTAGCAGTCCTTAAAGGAATGCATATCACCCGCTGCCTTTTATGTCGGAGTTTTAAACTAAATCATCTTATGCTGAGAAAGAATGGCGTTATAGCCTGTTTTGAGCGATCTAATGCAATTTTATAAGATATAAGATGTGTTAGTGCTCAGAGAATGTGTTGTGACTCACCTACTACTACACCAAATTTAACCCAATATCTGTAAAACAGATTGATAGTCATTTTTGTGATGGCTAATGTTAATTAGTTGTGGTGGCCATCTTGAATTGGGCTTACTTCAAAGGTTAACGAGTTGTAGATGCACATCCAATAATTACTTTCTGAGAGTTGCATTAAAATCTGTTCAGTGATTGATGTAATATTTTGCTGCTAACAGATAGAGTTGAAGCCAGTAGTTTTAAGCAAAAAGATTGCATAATTTGTAGCGCTCAGAGTATGTTGGGGACAGTCCTCAGCTACAACAACAACAAATTTTAGCTCAATCTCTGTGAAATCAGCAGCGTTATTAGTTCAGTGTTTACTACGGTCAGTTAGCTGTGGTCGCCATTTTAAATTGAGTTGACTCCTAAAGTAGTTCATTTTTTAGCTTCTCCTGTATAAAAGCCTGAGCACACCATGTTGTTCAGCTTATGTTAGGCAGTTTTACTCTAAGAATAAACCAGGAAGTAGAATATTTGTAGAAAATTCCTCGGACATTCCAGCCACATGTATGGAATGACAATATTTATGCACCTGTTCATCTTTTCTTCTCTATTTGAAGTCACTGTTTTTGGTTGTTGTTTTGTTCAAAATCTTTTTGCCGACCTTCACTCTTTTAGAATTGAAGAAGAATTGAATCAGAGGGAAAATATGTTCAAAAACCAAGAAAGAAGCCCAGTTCTTCCCTCTTTACATCCTAAGCTGGCATGGTGTTCTCCAATTAATTCTTACAAAAGATTAAATAATCCACAATACAATAAAATAAAAAAAATCTAAAAGAATCATAAGCTGATCTAATGGTCCACAACAACTTTTGCAGTGAACTGCTCACAAGACCTAACCTAAAGAGCTGGGCCTCATTGGGTTAAGCTGATTGAATATTTTGATTTTGGTACTAAGTATGTATTGCAAGCCTTGGTATTTTTAGTCTTTTATTTATTCCCATCTTTAATTGGTTTTGTTGCAGCATCACCTCCAGCAGTCGACAGACGAGAGGTAGGTTACACCCTGAACTGTAACTAATCCAGATTTTGGGATTTTAACTTGACAATTAAAGCAACATATAATGGTGTTGGTATTTATGAAATGTACAATTATCATCGAAAGCCGTACAGTGATATTTACACTATTGGAACCGTTTTTATCTCGTCACCCTTTTTTCAAATAATTGGACTTTTAGACAAACAGAAGGGTATATTTTGGAATCAGACTTTGTTTAGCATGTGGTGTTTATACATGTCGAAGTCATTACTGTCACCAACATGACTGGCAATGATGGTTCAGTATAATTCATATTTGTCAAATTTGCAATGGGAGGAATAAGGAGGATTTCTGAATGAACACACTGTAAAAGAAGTTATAGTAATCTATAGGATGTTATTGCAAAGACGTAGCTAGTTTTGCATACCAGTATGGCAGGGAATATACATGTGCAAAGTAATGGAATATGTAAAAAAAAAAAAATGTGCAAGATAGGGTTAAGTGTAGTCCTTGCTTGCAGGATCTATAGGTAAACACCAGGTGCACACAAATGAACAGGAGCTGAAGCCATAACTTTAGTTTGAATGTCTGCTTTGCACCTAAACCTTGTTTATTTCTCTTTTTTTTAATAATGATAAAATAATGCAGGCTTGGGCAGAGCCCGAGCCACAAGTTCGTGATTTGGATTTTCACTGACTCGAAAATATGTTTAACAAAAATATGAAAAGCAGCTACAATAATTTTCCTTTAGCACTTTTACGCTGTACAATGGAGCCTCACTTCAAGTAATTCTGTTTCTTGTGCAAAAAAAAAACTGATTTCCATAGCTCCTTTATTCCTCAAGAGAATGTTAGAGAACATCATTAGACACTGAGTTATCTTTTAAAATAATGTTACACAAACAAATACAGACGTGCAATTTAAACAATGGTTCCTTCTACAAATATAGACTTTTCGCTCCTCTTTCTGGGTCAAAATTATCTTGTTTGTTTTCAGGCATTTCTGCAGCGGTGGTGAGTCACAGAAGAACAGAACTGTTCTTTAAATAAAACAACTAGCTGACTACATAGAATAAAACTGGATAAGCAAATGGAGTGATCTGAGTGAGGAACAGGAAAGCTGGATGACAGGATGGAAAAGAGACGAGGAATAATGGGGGGGGGGGTCATCTGGTGAGTGAAGAACAATGAAGGAACAGGATAGTTCATCTGCTTAGGAAGCAGCTGATGAGGAAATAGGAGGAGCTGTGGAGGAGGGAACAGGAAGACTTATTCTTCAGAGGAGGAGATGCAGGTCACAGGAAACAGAGGAAATCGCCGATCTACAGACATGAAGCAGGCTTTGCTTTAAAAGTCTAGCTTGTAAAATCTCTTTAGTAACATCTAGTGGCAGTGGTAGTAAAATACAACAGTCTTTACTACAATCAGGATAGATACAGTTCAAAGGTGTAACTACCACTCATGCATTTAATGCAGCTGGAATATCAGCTGTTGTGGTTTGGGGGATCACTTGCCCTTGGTGCTATGAAAAATTTCCTGGAAAAATTCTTAAATTGATACTCCAACCAACAAAATGGGTGAGCAAGCTAAATTATAACACTTTGTGTGATTAGCATTTCAATATATTTTATTTTTGTCCATTTTAAAACTATTTGCTTATAAAATAAAAAACAAAACATACACTCTAACAGACTTATATGTAAATGCTGGGTGTATAAAATTATTTTTGTAAATGCACCATAAGATCCACACAGAAGATTAAGCACCATCTACACTACTCCATAATTTTTTAAACACACGCACACACACATATACATATATATATTGATAGTTTATATATAGTATATAATCTTTTGTCCACATGCTAACAAACACTTTAAATGTGCATGCCAAGTCATCAAAAAACAGGGCACAAGGTGATAGTGGGCATGTGCAAAACAAGCTAATACGTCATTGTTCGTGCAAAGCTCTGCATCTCCTTTCTACTAGTGATGGGACTTACAGCTCTTTTCTGGGAACAGGCTCAACTGGCTCCGCTCCAAAAAGAGCCAGATCTTTTGGCTCTCAAAAATCTCTTTGTTGAGAACTATTGGCGAGGATCCATCTCTGAGCTGAAAGAACATTAAGCACCTGATGACTGTTTAGAGCTCCGAGCCATTGGACCCGTCTCCACCGTCTACATGGATCAACAATGGAGTTTTGAAAAATCTCCACTTTGGGAAGAGTTTATTAAAAAAATATTTGTTTTCCTCATTGAAAACTGAATTTGTGTGATCACTCTTTGCAAGTATTTGGAGTAATATAGACAAGAATGTAAAGATTGTTAATTCTGTGAAAATATCTTCATCTACATTTTAACAAAAACTGAAATCCCCATTCTGCAACAATAGGGGGCAAAAGGTTCATATTGGCGTATCAAATTACAAAGAAAAACATTGAGCTTTTTTTCGATGACATAATTTACATTTACCTTTCAGTTATTAAACATTATACAAAGTTTATTAGCAACTGGATCAGGATAAGATCAAGACAGGCATAAAAAAAATGGTAAAGATGGCTCCACTGATGGTTTCGACTTCACAGTGACACTGTACCTGCATGAAATAGACTGCTATGACAAAATTTGAGTCCATGTGCACATCCCAAAAGCAATGTTTTTACAAATCTCACTTTCTCAACAAAACCTTTGTTTGCATGTAGATGAGAGGTGCAAACGCAGCGGAAAATTTCTGTTTTTTTTAATTTACAAAGTAGAATAAATGGGCCATAAATAGCAATCAAAGGAGTTTGATGCATTGATGCAGACCTGCCCTGTTTGGGGGTGATGGTTGACCCAAAAACGCAGACCTGGTATAATCTAAGGAATTGGAACTGGAACTGGAACTGGCACAGAGTAGGCATAAAGGATGTGTTCGCAGTAAACGTGTTTATTTTACAAACACTGATCATGTAGTAAAATGTTTGTGACAACTCCAAATGAAAAGTTCCATCAGTTTGAGCGTACACTCTTAAATTTTCTTAAAATAAGGTCTACAAAGGACAAACAGTAAACTGTGATCAAATATGACAACTTAATATAGCAAATACACAGAACCTCTTTGGATGCTGTGTGACACAGAGAACAAATAAAAGGCAATGATCTCAAACCATTAAACCTTGTATGAATTTGAAAATGATAGAGCTGTACATCCCAGTCCATTACAGGGCATCATAGTGACACACCAGACAAATCACCCTGCATACTCACCACTCTTACTATGAATTTAGAATCCCAACTTTGAAGGTGGTTTTGGACAAAAACCAACAGATGCACATGAAGACCTTGCAAACTCCAAACAGGAAACCTGCAGTCAACTATTAACAATCATTGGTAACCATCACACCACCGTGCAGCCCATTTAGAGATCTTTGTCTCTATGTGCTCATTTGTATTTTGATGATTGATATGCTTTAAAAAACAAAGAAAGCTTCTTATGAAGGCATGTTTACCACTGGGTTGTATCTCTCTTTTCAACAACACTTCGACCAAATCGCTGCGATTTTAAAGACAACTGTTGTCCCAGTTTTTTGCTATAACAGTGATAGATTTTGGTGTTTAAACTCAGCAGGGAGAAGTTATTTTCAGTGCTTCAGTTCAGAGTCTATATCTTTTAGCTTACCGCTCTATTTGCTCTGAGCATTAAGATATCTGCAGCGACCCTCCTTTGGACAGAGATATATGTTAAGCAGCGTATCAGGACTATATTTAGATACTGATGTCCTCTGGCACAGCCTTGGCTACGAACAGTCTTCCATCTGGTGTTTCATTTACACAACATGATTTATTAGAAAAAAATCCATCTATCACATTTTGTTGTTATTTTCTAAAAAGACTTAATATGGACCTCAATTCTTTTTAGCTCAAAAATGTTCTAATGATCTATGGCAATTTTAATATAAGGCTGTATTTTAAAACTTCCTCATTAGCCTTCTGTTGGACAGTAACAGAATATTTTTATATCACAACTAGTTGAATCAGTGGGTTTATAGTAAATAATAAATTTGTGCCAAATTGGAAACAGTCATAAATTCACAAATGAGGGAGTGGATATTTTATTTTCCCTATCGATTTTATATATTGTGTTTGTGGACCGTGTGTTGGTGGTTTATATTGTGTTTATAATAGTTTTTTATTCTTTTTTGTGTTTTTTATTTTATTTTTGTGAACAGCACTGGTTAAATCCTAGGGTAGCTATGTGATTTCTTGTTTTAAATATGGACAAAATGTGCCTTGATAAATTAGTATTCAAAAAGTATTCGTTAGAGGCTTCAGTTTCTCTTGAGTGTTTGACTCACGCTGCCAACAATAAAAGTGATAACATAGCTTGCTGGGAACGAAAAATTATGTTTCTATCCCTGAAAATACACAAAAATCTGATAGGGTTCTAACATAATTTAAGTCAGGTCAAGTCAAATTTATTTATATAGCACTTCTCAGCAACAAGGCAGTTCAAAGTGCTTTATCAATTTATTTTCTTTCTAGGTCAAAGAGAGCTGGTGCCCGTCTCCAGCAGTCACTGTATGAGAGATAGGGGTCACTCTGGACAGGTCGTAAGTCCATCACAGGGAGACCTAGAGACAAACAACCTAACATGCATGTTAGGGTAACCCGAGTACCTGGAGTAAACCCACATGTACTCCACCCAGAAAGGCCCCAGCTGGGAGGGGATCCCATGACCTTCTCCATGAAAAGCTGCTCCGCCGTGCTTCCTTGACAGATTCAGTCATTTTCTTACCTGAGGGCGACAAACGTTCCAACCGCGCAAACTCTCATCCTTGCTTCTAGGATTTGAACATATTCCAAACACTAAAATTAAAATATCTACGTTGAATAAATAAAGCCACATTCACTCATATATTGTTTACTGACCTTTGTTATTAACCAGTTAATTAAGTTACTTTGTTTTTCTGATTCAGTTTCTGGATACTGACTACACATAATAGATTACTGCCTGCTCTCTCTCTCTCGCTCGCTCTCTCCCTAAACACACACACACACACACACACATTCACAGTATTTTCAGTGAACGATTCCTCTTCCTCCACTTGACAATGTCAATTTATTATTGCTAATATTGCTAATATTGTTATTACTTCATTATTATTATAATATATATATATATATATATATATATATATATATATATATATATATATATATATATATATATATATATATATATATCTTATATATATATATATATCTTTACCACATCAACAGAAACACATTCCGTACTACAAATACCTAAAAGGACTGGTGGACTCTTTTCTTTTTTGCATGTTTTGTTTTGTTTCCTGTTCACTTAATCCCAACACCTGTATTTGATTTGTTTAAAAAAAAAAAAAAGTAGAATTTGAAGATATCTCTAAAGACCTGTTGACTCAAATCAGTTAATTGAATTCACGGAAAGAGCGGGCACTGAGTGCGGGAGATACATTAGACACCCGTTACCCATGACCCGCAACAAGATTAAATGTATAGAAAATTGACGGATAGATGGCCACCCAGAAGTACCACAGAGTTATACCAGGGGTAACAAAGGGGGTACATGTTCTGGTGGCAGCATCACCTTACAAAAATCCCAAACAGTTGAATTAATGACAATGAATGTTCATAGTAATTCAAAGTAAGCATATGCAGTATAGAGTTGGATTAGAGGGCATCTTAAGTAAAGTAGTTCAGTGTAAGAGGTTCAATTTTAAATTAGGCTCTAAAAGATTTATGATGGCTTAACTTAATTCTCACTGCAAGTCTGGCAAAACATTATTTATGTTTCAACCTTTCCTGTTAAACTTTATCACCAGTCTTCCATCATAACGGTGACACGTCTGTCATTTTCCAGTGCATCTGGACACTATGGCCTCACAGACGCAGACTGTCTGATAGACTCCCCTCAAACTAATTTTCACTGAGCCAAATGTGCTGCAGCAGAGACTGAGTGTTGCATTCTCATTTGCAGTCATGAGACATTCTCAAACTGAGAGGAGAATGCCTTACTGCTGATTAACAGCTGGCAGGGAATGAGGGGGCGTTTGATCTGTAGAGAGGTCGGTGTGATTGGCTAACGTGCAGGAAATTGATTTTATATGCAAACTAAGCTTTGTTATACATCACTTGGCAACAGATAGAAGAAAATGGGCATCAGACCAAAATGAAGCCCTGTCTCATTTTTCACCACCACTAAAATTCAAACTGTATAGAAGACATTACAGAATTGAACTCATTGTTTAAACATAATAAAAACCTTTGTCTTTTAATTTTGTTTGTACGGTCAGCCCTCATATATATAAACCACAAGAAATGAAACACAACATAAATAATATTTCAGGCAAATGTTCTCCATTAAATTGTATAGCTATAGACTTTATTTGAGAAAAAGGAAAGGAAAGTTGTAACAGAAACAAAGATGGTAGCATAATAAACCTTAATTTCCTCTAAATGTTAACAAGGAGTCTGAATGCCTTCTGGGATTTTGCAGTAGTCCTAACTCATTTAAGCAAAATTTCCTATCTACTGGAGCAGGGTTTTGTTGAAAGGTTATGAACAATTACTATCTTACCTGTTGTAGACGTCTTTCAATTACCTCAGTTTGGAGTTTAATTCTGACAGGGTAAGCTAACAGCTAGTCCGAGCAAGACCATGACTAAAATGGATTGCTGCCAACTTATAACAACTAGAGCTAGCAGTTAGCTCACCAGTCTGGTCAAAAATAAACACTACTGCTTCAAACTGAGATCATTCAAAGAAATATCTCGAGTTGTAATGATTGCAATATTTTTGTACTGCAATACTAGTGGGTGTGGACAACAGGAAGAATCACCTCTAATACAGTACAGACTAATGGGGATCCTTACATAAATAAATGAATACCTACATAAATAAAATACAGGAGTTAGACAAACCTTATGAATGTCTAAAATGTATACCTCTCCCTACAAATTCTGCGAGTGGTCCAGTCTCCATGGCAGGCTCCCCTTCTGTGTTCACTCTACCTTGGAAGTAGGAGGTTGTAAATTAGTCATTAATACCCAGGGAAGTAAAAAAGACTGCAAAGATAAATGTACAACAATGAATAGAATCAAATAAGATATTTGACTGCAATTCACAGTTATTATTCTCACTTTGTAACAAGTTCAAATGAACATTGACTGTATTTGTAATCATATTTGTGCATAAAATATTGGAAATTCACAGCAACAGAGACAATGACACTTTTCTATAAACTGTTATTGCTCTGATTTACAAACAACAATCAGCTAACACACACCAACTCAGTTTCATCCTAAAAACCTAAAAGCAAAAAAAAAAAAAAAAACACTGCATTTTTACATCAGTGTTATCTTAGCCTTTCTTCAGCTATGTTTTAAGTTTTGTTTTATTAGTGATACATTTATTTTAAAAGCCGTGTGCAGAACTTTACATTTTAGCTAAAGCCTGTACCACGCTGGACTTCAACTGTTGGTGACAAATTGCAATTGGCATTGACGAGGGAGCTTCAAAAATGTCTTCAAGTGTTTACGAGGGCTCTCAGTTTCTTTGCACGACGGACATGTGTCTGGACATTTGGACAAGCATCTGACACCTGTTTCAATTTAGTTCCCATGAGTCTGAAAGAGAAATGTAAGACGACTCAGGATGGGGTTGTTGACCTGTGAAACTCAATTGTGACTGACTACCGACACAAAAAAAGAATGTGACACTTTGGGCACCCTGGGAGTGTGCCAAAATTGTAAATAAAATGAGAATAAATTGCAAACACATTGAAATATAAGTAAGATCCCTTGGGACAAAAAAAGTAAGATTCTAACTTGCACAACAGTTGCGAAACACTGAAAGAACTCCCAGCAAATTTGGGCCCAAATGTTGTGTTGTAACTACCAATTAAGTGTCATTCCAGAAGAAAATTTGCATGTTCTCTTGTAATTTTGTCTCTAAGTAGTCACCAACAGTTAAAACCCAATGGGAAACAGATTTAAGCTTATTACTGATCCTAATTATTAGTCAAAATATTGTACTGTATATAGCCGTGTCTGATTGTACTTGAATTTTTACAGTAAAATGACCTATAATAGATTTAATTTTAAATACACACTGTTTTTGTGACTGATTTCTTTTTTAACATTGTGTCCTTTAAAATGCCAATTTACCCTTCCTAGTCCTGAGGTGCTTTGTACTGGTATATCTTAATACAATGATGCATGCTGTCTGACACAGCTAGTTGTCCCTCAGGTAGCAAGGTCAGGCCACGAGGGCTACTTAAGCCCTGGTTGACTATGGGCCACCCAAATCCCTGTTGAGGGTATAACACAATTCTGTGCTGCTCTCCCCAGTCTGCTACCAAAATATTCCCATCTTTATCTATGCAGATACCCCAAGGGCTGCAAAGGACCGGCCCCATTCCAGCACATACACCCAATACTCTCACCGTGTTCCAACCTGGCTCCAGCACTTTAATGCAAGGCACGCATCCTGTTTCGTTGCCCCTTTCAGACACAGCTACTATGCCTGAGCTCAAGCAGGCTGCCACCAAGTACGGCCTGTGGAATCCGGTCACAACTGTGCGTTCAAGCCTGGAGCCTGTCTTAGGGTCAAGCTTCAGTGCAATGAGGGTACCTTTTCTGATATCAGCAACCAAAAACTCATCTCGTCTGGTCACAGTGACACCTCTGGGAGCTTCCAGTTCATCTTTTGCAGAGCTCGACCTGGACCCTCCAAAGGTCTGAAGCAGGCGACCGTGACGGCTGAACACAAGCAGTGCTCTTTCTGCAGCACAGCTTAATGCAATCAGACCCTTGCCGTTGACGGCAATGTCAAAGTAGTTTCTGCATCGTCTGGCTGACCCATCAGCATTCGGAGAGGTCACTTGCTGAAGGACATTTCCACGAGGGTCAGTCACCTGTTTCAAATATAAAATTTAGTTTTGCCTTTAGCAGTGTGTACATGTTTGAAGATTTTAAGAGAAGACATACCTGGATACGTGCATTTCCACAGTCTACGATAAAGAGCTGGCCCTGTGGTGTGGTATGGATACCACTTGGCAAGGTAAGCTCAGCCCGACCCGAACCCTGCTTTCCAAACTGTCTGATGAGATGGACACTTCTTTGGCTGAAAGCTGTAAAAGATGGATCAACCTCCTCCTCTAACTCCACCAAGGCTGGCTCTCCTCTTTCTCCTCTACCTCTCTTTGGCTCTTGAGGGGAACCATCTATGACTGACATGGATAATGACCTAGCCACAAGGGGTTGTTTTGATCCAGTCACAGTGGCTTTTCTCTGCGACTGCAGAAAATTATTATGATCCATGTAGGCAGGGTACATTAAGGTCTGGCCTCTGTCATGGGCCCTAAATCCTCTACTCAAAGTAGGTGAAGTTGAACTGGAGCTCAGCAAGGCATCAAAGTTGCCACTCTTGACCTTGCACAAGTCTTGCTTATTGATACCACCACTGATCAAGGGTCTTGTCTTGTGTGTCAAGTCCACTGCAGACTTTGAGAGGCGGCAACTGTTGTTCAAAGAAGCTCTGTTCAAACTGTTGTCATGAGACGGACTTACAATAAAAGTATAGCTGGAGTCAAGGCTGTCTGCTGGGGATGGTGCACGACCAGAGTCTCCTAGTGTCCCCAAAGAGTGTTCATCTGAAGACTGGCTTAGACGAGAGTAAGGCCGGCCTTTGGTAAGATCTAGGCAACTTTGACTGACCAAAAGATCTTTTGGAGTCATTCTGGGGGACGTTAGAGCACTACTGCCATGTCTGAAAAGTTTCCTGTTGAATTCTGGACTCACTTTTAATTTATCTCCATCATGGTTATCAAAACTCAAGAAATGACTTTGTCTTCGTTCAGGTGAAGGGGAAGGCATTTTCTTAGAGGCCACAGAAAGCATTTTCCTCTGATTTCTGGGAGAGTGATATTTTTCATTACTGTTCATTTTGTTTACCTGATCCTTGCCTTTAGAGTCCAAGTTTTTAAGAACTGAAGGGACAGCCAGAAATATATCTTCACCTTGTGATTGAAAGGAACTTGAGTCCAATTCTTCATCTTGAGATAACTCCCAGTCAGACTGTTCACAGTTAGGAAGCCAGTGAGAGATCTTAGCAGCAGAGAGCTTCTGTTCTTCCTCTGTTTCTAGATTACTCTGATTTGAGAGGTTGAGCCTTGTGACAACCCTGCCAGTAGGTGAGGTCCAACCCTGTCCTTGAGTCCTTTCTTCTCTTTTAGCGCTTTGAAGCTTTATGTCTTCACACTGCATCTCCTGTGAATGGAGGGCACACAGCTTTCCATGTGGTCCACAGCCTCCAACATTCAGGCACAGGTTTTGTTCTTGCACACGCATGTCTCCAAAAGTGACAGCATTAGGTTGGGAGCTTGGTTTGAAGTTAACTTTCTTAAGAGCAACTGAGATTTCCCAGGGTTGTAGGAATTCTGCAATCTCCTTCAGTAGGGCATTGTGGTTTGATCCGCTTTCATTCAGAACAGACTGACTCACCTCCTGAATTCGCTGCTGAAGCTGAGCCACTTTTTGTAACTTTTGGTCCAGTAAAGCTTGGCTGACCCGTGCTGCCGCCATGTTTTCCCTCTGGACTTGCTCCAGGTGTCGCTGAGTGTCCCGATGGTCCTGCTCCACCCTCTCTAGCAGGCGCCGCTCCTCTCTGCGTGCTCCCAGAATTGCCCGCTCTAACCCCCGCTTAACAATTTCAGTCTCAGTTGCATGACGCTCCTGTATCCGGTGCAGCTCTTCTTCTGCATGGGCAAGGTCACTCTGCGCCTGAGTTAACCAACACGGAAGAGACTGAGGTGGAATAGTAGATGAAGGTCCATCTGAGTGGCTGTCTTCACTTGGGCCACTAACTTGGATAAGACAGGATGGATTTGTATCCAAAGGAGTTCCCACAAACATTATGAAGGGTGTATCTTTGCCTTTCAAGTGTTCAGGCTTGGTTTCTGCAGAAAGACAACATTAAAGAAGAGATGTACATATAAATAAGGACATTATGAACAAAATAAATACCTCTTAGAAAGGGGCCTAGTAAAAAATGGCCTTCTAGCTTGTTTTGAATGGATTACTTTTCTTACAATATTCATTCAGGTTATGTTTTGATGACAAAGGTGAAACTGTCTAACATCGAGGTCCAGGATTTCCCAAAGATGAAAATAATGCACTCTATGAGTCATATCTTTTTTATTCTCCAAGAGGATGACTTGTCAAATGACAAGAGACCACTCGGATCAGAATGAACATGTTTCATTCCCAGGATACAGAAGAATTTGGTGTTGCAATTTGTTGGCCTCTTTCACTAAACACTTCAAGTCAGGCTTTCTTGTGTGATTATTGAAAGGGCAAAGGCGACACTGAGGCTTGGCGTCAACCTGCTGCTGTTACACCCCTAAGCTGCCAAGCCATATAGTGACAAAGCCACAAGGCTCAAAAAAAGAAATGTGGCAATGTGGCTCAAGAGAGTGATGTAGTGATGACAGATGTCCCGTGCAACCAGCCAGAAGTGGGATTTAGAACAGGAGATGTCCAAAACACAATTTATGTGTAGTGGTCCACTTTAAATCCATTGAGTTATACTCCATGTTTCCTATGGTTCCACAATTCTGATTTTTTTAGGAGAAGGTCACATTATTACAGGATGTGACCACAAATGGCCAGAGACAGCTTAAAGAGGGGGTTTACTTTGGCAGCCATATTGCAAAGTGGTACAGTCGAATTTGTCCGACTGGGAATTTTTCTTAATACAAATGATGTTTGCATGTCCAGAACACAAATATGCCTGCTCAGCACAAGACTGTGTATTTAAAGGCACCCACTTACCCACTAATTAATTAAAATTGTTTTCAGAGAGTTGACTGTATTTGAAACTATGTGTAGTAGAGCAGAAGAGTATTTCATAAATGGTCCTGTTAACCTCTCCTGACATTGTTAAGTATAAAACACTGTTTAAAGAAATGTTTGTATGATCAGATGAAACGTTTTTACCATGCAAATGTATGACTAACAGAAATCTGCAATGATGCTCTCTCTAATTCGGGTCAGCGGAGCAACTTTGTCCAGATTACCGGCGCTCAGTCTTACTTGTAGCCAAGCAAACAGTTGCTAATAAAATAAAAATAAAGCTATTAGGAGATGCTGTGAGGCGGTGGGTAGAAAGAACTAGCACACAGCAGGAACGAGTTTTGAGTTTTGCACTGAGGATTCGTCTGGTATTTAAAACAGTGATAGACAATCAGAAGGAACCAGAATGAGGGCAAGAGTAGGAGGAACGGAGCGAGTGTCAACAGCACTTCAACTCCCCGGTGGTGAGAATAAACACTTCTTTAATATTTTATTCATGGACTGAAGGAAATAAAAAGCGAGCAGCGACAGGCTTATCTCAGTTCTTTTGGTTTAATAAATAGAAATTCATATTGAGCAAAGAATAAAAAATATATGGTTCGAGACATTATTTTTATATTTAGGAATGAGTAAATGTTGCTAGTTTGAGCACAATTATCAGTTTTTACCACTTTATATTGTGAAATACAATGAACCAGATTTTAAATTGGCCCATAACCTAATGAGTATAATTTGAAAAATGCCACTAATATGTAAAACTTTGCAAGCTGCTTCAACTTTTATAGGACTTCAAAGACTAATAGGAACATACTGTGAGGCAGACTGTGTCACATTTGTATTTTTTTAGATACTTTTGGATGAAAAGTTGTCAACTTTTAAGACATATTCTGCACGATTTCAAAAGACTGGTGGTTATTGTTTCTGAACTTATTGTACCGAAGAAATGAATTGATATTCAGGTTAGGTAGCCTGCTGTATAAGTTACCTGCCACATAAATAATTAAACATTTTGAAAGCAAACTTTTTTTTTCAGTGTTAGTTTTTTTTAAATAACTGAAAAAACCTTAATAGTAAAAGGAGCATTACTTACTTACTTTGCCATGTTATTTGTATTAAGGGGATAAGTTGAACTCAGTTTTCTCCAACATAAATTAGGTTATTTACATAACAGAATAACAGGTGTAACTGTGTCACTGGGTCAGTCGCAGCTCTCTGCTCACGTTACAGAACTACATTATAGATGAGGGAGGTCCGGTTGCTCATCAATTACACCCGCATTTAGCAAATAATGACAAAAAGAAAAGTGTTACTATTACAAATAAACTTCAGATAAAATCAGAAGACTATAACAGTTCAATAAATATGATAATAAAATGACCCTTGACATGTCAGATGCACGCTTTTAAGAAATTAGGCAGGTAATGAAGCAAAGAATAGTTAAGTGTTTCAGTTATACCACGATAAAAATGAGATTGACAAAATGATCAATCAAAAAAATAATCATTTCAGTCACCATCTTACCTGTGAGTCAGAAACGATGCCGCTGACACTTTGCTCATCTTTCCAACCACCTCGGTGCCGTTTCCCCTTCCTGTTGGCTGTTGCTAGGATACCACCAAGCTGGCTCCGGTTTCCTCCGTGTGCAAACTTCGAAGTGTGTGCGTTCACACTTGACACTTGTCCTCATTTGAAAGCTGCGTACTTTGCGTTTGAACTCAAAGAGCGCGTTCATTGGAGTGGTCCATAAAGCCGCTTCCCATCAGTACAGCTGTACTTTCTGAGGTAAATTCATGCACTGTTCATCATCTTTCTCCATCCTCCACACTGTGTTGAAAGGTCAATTTTGTAAAATCTAGTTTACTGTCATAAAACAATAAAAATTATTAATTTAAAAAAGGTTAAAAAACAACTGGACTTCTATTCTGTAGTTGAAGACGTTTCGCTTCTCATCCGAGGAGCTTTCTCAATTCAGAAATAGAGAGTGTGGAGTTGAGCTTTT